>NC_143530.1:6389004-6721693 GCF_031878675.1 Megascapheus bottae
CAGCTTTTTTGCTACGTATGTGGTACCAAAGAATCGAACCCGGGTCTTTGTGCATGCTAGGCAAGCACTTTAACCACTAGGCCCCTAGCTCCCCTCTCTTACAGGCAGGTTATCCCTGCTCTCTGCCCGCAGATCTTCAGGCTGACACGAAGCAAGGTGGATGATGAAAAGGCCCGAATTCTAATCCGCAGCCTGCTGGACCATCCAGCGCTTGAGGAGCTCGACCTGGCCCACAACCTCATCGGAGACCGTGGAGCCCGGGCCATCGCCAAGTTACTAAGCCACAGCCGTCTCCGTGTGCTCAACCTGGCCAACAACCAAGTGCGTGCGTCCGGTGCCCAATCGCTGGCTCACGCCCTGGCACACAACACCAATCTCGTTTCTCTCAACCTACGCCTCAACTGCATTGAGGACGAGGGTGGCCAGGCCCTGGTCCACGCCTTACACTCCAACAAGTGCCTCACCACGCTGCACCTTGGTGGCAACGAGCTGTCCGAGCCCACGGCCACACTCTTCGCCCAGGTGCTGTCCATCAACACCACACTCACCAATATCAACCTGTCCTGCAACCACATTGGGCTGGTAAGCCATGGCTTCTGGGGCCGGCAGGGTGTGGCATGCGGTGCCTGCAGGATTAAGAGCAGTCTTTGCCCAGTAAGAACCCTTTTAGACAAATGTTTTACCACTTAGGCCACACCTCCATTTCCAGCATTTTGCTGGCTAATTGGAGGCAAGTCTCACAGACGTTTCTTGGCTTTGAACCACAATGCTCAGCTCTTAGCCTGCTGAGAAGCTCAGGGGACAGACAAGAGCCACCAGAACTCAGCTTTGCAAAATGTTTTAGTTACATCTGTACATGAATGAAGGTGGCCTGTGTTCCCAGGTAGGGAGATAAAATGGGCTCTGCCTTTCTCCCCTCCCCAGGATGGTGGGAAACAGCTTTTGGAAGGCATTACCGACAACAAGACCCTCCTGGAATTTGACCTGCGCCTGTCAGATGTAGCCCAGGAGAGTGAGTACCTCATTGGCCAGGCCCTCCAGGCCAACCGAGAAGCCGCCCGCCAGCGGGCCCTGAATCCTGGCCACTTCATGTCACCCATCACAGCCAGTGGCCCTGAGAACTCCATGGGATAAGATGGGACACAGGGCACAGGCAGTAACCCGAGGTAGGTCACTGCCTTAGCCACATTCTCATTTCACAGTCTTGCTGTGTGTGTTTGGTGTCACTGACTCTGAGGAAGGGGGCTGGGAGCCCATGAGTCTCCTTGAGGTGAGAGACAAAGGAGTATATGTGGGAAGATGTAAGGGAACAGGGGAAGAAGGGGTAGGAAGCAGACATCCTGCCCAGGAACAGGGTAATACCAACTCCTCCCAGAAATCAGCAAGGCAGAGAAGACTCAAAGGGACCACACCAGCCCAGACTCTCCTTTGGGGACCACCCAGCTCCTCAATTCATCATTACCCCATGTTTCTTCCTCTACTGAATAATCTTGACCTTCAAACACACTCACCCCCGACCCGCCACCATCTTTGGGCTACAAAAAAGCTATGCTTGGCTCTTTACACTAAACTCACTTGCACAGATGCCACCCCACCCAGAAATTGCACTCTGCTTTGTATGATCTAGTTGTAAGGGCTGCATCACCCCTTGGCAGTCCAAGAGAAGAGCTAGAAAAGAGAGACAATGGGTAACAGGGAGGCCTGGGCCCAGAAGCCTCCCTTGGCAAGGCATTATGAATGGCCAGTGCCAGAGAGGCCTGGTATGACCCCTGCTGTCCACCCCACATGGCTTCTCATAAGAGAGGGGAAGGGACAGGATGTCAGTGAGTCACCCACAACTTTATTAGCCACCATTTGGATTTGTACAATCTTTGCGCTTGGAAATCCATGACAGAAAGGCCACAGTGTAATGCACCCGATTGGCAGAGATCTGCCGTCCCCTCAGCAAGGCCCAGCCCTCCCACAAGCCCTTGTCTCCAGGACACATGGAGCCTTCCATGTGTCCCTGTCACTCTGTGACTGCCCACCCCGGGGCCACACCTGCACAAGTCACAGCAGGCCATTGGGCCATGAAAAAACCTTCACTAACAGATTCAGGCTGAGCCTTATCCCCATTCTTCTTGGCTGAGTGGCCCAGAGCTTCTGGACCCACGTCCCCAAAGGGTGGACCATGGTTGCAATCACAGTCCCAGAGTGGCTGTTCCCCAGGGACTCTTTCCACCAAGCAGGCGCTGAGCTGAGCACCAGAGGGGACTCGTGAGTGACTGCAATTGTGTGCCTGTCCGAGAAACCTACAGTCGTCTGTGCCCGACACCCTCTGACAATTCTGGAGTGCAAACTTGTAGGTGTGTGTGTGTGTGTGTGTGTGTGTGTGTGTGTGTGTAGCAACAGCTGCTAGCAGAGGTTCTAATTAGAGAAACAAGAACATTCAGTGTAAAGTTTAATTTTAGAGATTAATTTTCTGGTTTTTGTTGTCCCTGGCAATCAATAAAGCTACCAAGAAAATAGACCAACGAATTGGTTTCTCTCTAAGTCTGTGCATGTGTGGGAGGTGAGGCTGTCTGTGAGACCTAGGTAGAAATGGTCAAGACAGGCAAAAATAATAACAGGGGCTGCCCTTCCCCTCTTCCCCGGGCCAGGCTCGGTCTCAGGACCAGGCCTGGAAGAGGAGGAGACAAGTTCCTCTGTCCTTGGAACCATGAGGTGATCTGGCTTCCAAATGAAGATAGGACATCCAGGCACCAGCTGGCCAAGAACTGTGGCCTGAGGCCAGCTCACCACCTGTACCCCACAGATGTCCACTCAGGGAACGAGGGGTGATCCAATTGCCAGTCCCCGAGGAGCACAGACTCGGGGTCCAGTACTGGCAGGTGGGTGGGCACAGCTGCCCAGGAAACTGGGGGAGGCAGCTATGTCCTCCAAACAACTCCCTTGCTCTCTGGCCTTCCCTTCCTCCTCAGCCACCTCCATGTGATCAGAAAACGAAATCCCCTTATACGCCAAAAGACGTGGTATCCCCACAATGTGGGCTTCCCATGTCCCCCTGGGAAGGAGGGAAGGGGAGCCAGAGGAGATGTTGCATAGGTGGGGCCACACCTTGGCAGGTGCAGGACTGGCTGGGCCAGAGGAAGATGAGAGGTGCTGAAGGCAGGAAAGGTGGAGTTTGGATGGCTGAGGCAAAGCAAGAGGTACCAGGCTAGCCCAAGGACAGGGTTTCCTCTCTCGGCTGAAGTATGGACTCAAGCCCTGGGTGCTAAATCTGCTGGGGAAATTTTAGCCAGGGCTACTTAACAGGGAGGGCAGATTGTACACGGACATGCACACTGAAGTACATCAGAGCAGAGGAGAGGCACAGGGGAGGAGGTGGTGTCAGAGCTCTGGGGGAACAGGACAGGGGCCAGGGCCCTGGGCGGTGGCAAGACGTCCCTCTGAAGACCCTAGGATATACAGGGCTTCGAGTGGGCTACAGGAAGATGGAAGGGCCAGGCAAGATTTAGAGAACTCCTGCCTCTAACCCTACCAGTGGAACTGAGTATTTCTCCACTTGGAGCTAGTGACATTATTAGTCCCAAAGACACGTGTGTAAGGGACAAGCACGTTCCACTTCTCAATCCTCTAGGAGAAGCGAGGGCTGCTCCCTGCCATCCCTGCAGGGGCTAGAGGTCCCACCCTCTGCTCTTACTCCCATCTGCCTCAAGTTCTCCACACTAGTCGCGTCCCTTGAGCTTTTTAGTCACTTGCCCTGGCCAGCTCAAAGGGGTACCACTTGGGTGGCATCTGAGCCTCTCTAAAGGGAGCTTCTGATCAGAACCCACGTCAGGAGACTGCGGGAGGCGGCCGTGGATACCTGACCTCCAGGCTTCCTCCTCTCCTCCTGCGCCCTGGCAACAGCATGGTAAGCCCAGGTGTGCTAAGCTCGGCAGTCCCTCCAGGGCCGACTCCTGGGGCCCAGTGAGATAAACAACAGGGAAAGGAGTGGCAGAGAGGAACATCCCCCCCTTGCCCCCAGCACTGGGGCCAGCGCCAAGGAGAGTGACACTTCCACGGTGTGGGGCCAGTACTGGGGTTGCTGCCTGGCCCCAATTCCGGCCACCTGGATTTCCTTAACTGTTTGGAAGTCAGCCCTGCTGTCCACCACGTCCTGTCCCACCGAGGCCCTAGAGAAGGAGGCAGAGGAAGACACAAAGCCAGTGTCCCCCCTTCCCCGCAGCCCCTACACCTCCCCACTGCGTCTTGGTGGCTCCTTGGAGAGGAGGTCCAAGACAGATCCCGCAGCACAGGTGCCCAACAGTCCGGGGCAGGTAGGCTGGACAGGAAACGTGCAGTGCCTGTTGCAGGAGGCCTCGTGGCCTGGAGGGCCAGGCGGTGCCGGAAGGCTGGGTGACGACCCCGGGCCACCCTTCTGTTTCAGTGTACGAGGAAGGGGGGGGGGGTCTCGGCTGACCGGGGTCTGCCTGGGCGCGCTCCCCTTCTCCCCGCCCTGCCCCGCACCCCCATGCCCGCCATCCACCGGGAGCCCCGTGCGGAGTTAGGCAGCGGGGTGGAGGCGCGGTGCTGCCCAGGGGCCCGAGGTCACAGTGAGGTCTCCACGCAGGAGCCGTGGCGGTGCAGGGGCCGGTGGCTGTGGCCGAGGCAGCCCTCCTGCCGGTGGACGATGAGGACCGGGAAGTAGAGGGCGTCGTGGTAGGGCGGCGGCGGCCCGGCCTCCCCGTCGTCGTCGTCATCGTCGTCGTCGTCCCCCATGCTGGCCTGGCTGGACAGCCGCGTCTGCTCGGTGGGACAGCTGGCCTCGTTGACGCTCCCGCTCCGGCTCCGCCACAAGCAGCTGCGCCGGGAGCCGTAGAGCCGGCCGAGCGAGAAGCGGCTGCCGGCGCAGCCCGCGCCTCCGCCGCCGCCGCCGGGCCCGGGCGCGGGCCTCGGGCTGGCACAGATGCTGAGCGCGCTGCGCGAGAAGATGGAGGAGCTGCTGGCGGCGCGCTGGCAGTGCTCGCAGCTGCGCCGGAACGGGGCCACGCCCGCCGCGCCCGGGCCGCCCACCCCGCCGTAGCGGCACGAGGGCGCGTAGCCCCCGCCGGCCGCGCCGCCAACGCCGGCCGCGCCCGCGCAGCGCGCGCCCAGCCCCGCCAGGTCCATGAGCACCGCCTCCGAGTAGCTGGGCACCAGCTGCTGGTTGGAGCGGATGTGCCACTCGAGCTCCGTGCTGTCCACCGTGTTGACGCGGGGCAGGCGGTGCGTGAGCGGGGGCAGCAGCTCGTCGCCGGGGCTGAGGCCGCCGCCCGCGCTGCTGGCCGCCGAGCCCGGGCCCTCCAGGCCGAACAGCTTCTCCACGTGGTAGTGCGCGTAGGCCGTGCGGTACTCGGCCAGCACGCGCAGCGGCCACGACAGCGTCAGCAGCGCCGCCGCCCAGAAGGCCGAGGAGCAGGCGTACCAGGGCGGCCGCGCGGGGTCCGGGAAGGCCACCATGAACTCCCGGAAGTCCACGTTCTTCAGGTGCATGCCCTCGCGCGCCTCCATGTAGTCGTCCAGGCCCTCGTTCTCGGTGAAGAAGCGCGCGCGCTGGCACAGGTAGGCGTTCTCCGCCTCCACGCTGGCGAAGCTGAAGCACTTGGTGAAGCGCAGCCGCGTGGCCGGCGCGCCCTCCAGGCCCACCAGCGCCTTGGACACATCGCGGACGCCGCAGCGCGCATAGTCGAACTCGGCCTCGGCCACGTGCGTGTTGACGCGCTCGTGATAGACCTGCGGAGGGGCCGGGAGGTGGCGTGGCAGAAGAAGCCAGGGCCGGGTGCGTGCCTCTCCCGGGCGGGCGCACACCTGCCTAGCCCGCCCTGGGCCCTGGCTGGAGCTGGATGCCATCTTGAGGTCAAGCGTTTGGGGCAATCCGACTCCTCCAAGTCAAGAGATGAGCGCGGGACGGGAACCCGTGCACACCCAGTAAGCTCTGCTTCCCGTGGGTCCTGCCCTGGCCACTACGCACCTCTCGGTTTACCTGAGTCTTCTGTCGCTTCCCATGTGGTCCCAGGCCACCCTTCTCCATGCAAACAGCATTCCCTTTTCCCCTCTACCTCGTGCATTACCACATAAAGCTACTGTGCTTCCCCCACTGCCCCCGAGGGTCCAATCCTAGAAGTGCGATTGTCCCCAAGGCTATAAGGCCGCCTATGTCTAACAATGTGCTACAAGGGCCTGGATTTGAGTCCAGGGATGCCAACCTGAGGCAGGTCTCAGAGCTTAGGTCTCTACCTGTGAAAGACCTTGCGAGCAGTCACTTTCATGACCCCAGCCCTCGCCAGAGACAGCGTGAAGCCATCTACAGCCATTAAGTAATTAAAGAGACTTAGACCCTAGAGTCCCATAGTCTCTTCCACAGACTAGCTCTTTAGTCCTGAATAAAGTTACTTAACTGTTGTGTGCCTTAGTTTCCTCATCTGTAAGATAAGGCTACTCCTACTTCAGAGGCTATAAAGAAGTTCAGTAACTGTCTTAATATTTGAAAATACTTAGAGCTTGACTGTCAGTGTTTGCTGTTATAATTCCTGTTATAAACTTCAACAGATCATGGCTGCCTTGGGCTCCTCCCACAGGCTGGTCCAATCAACCTTTCGTTTTGTTTTGTTTTGTGTTTTTGTTTCTTGTGCTGGTGGTGGGGCTTAAACTCAGTACCTGGGCATTCTCCCTTAGCTTTTTCACTTGAGGCCAGCACACTATCACTTGAGCCACAATTCCACTTTCAGCATTTTGGTGGTTGGTTGGAAATAAGAGTCTTACGGACTTTCCCATCTGGGCTGGCTTCAAAGCATAAGCCAGATCTCAACCTTCTAAGTAGTATGACTTACAAGTGTGAGCCACCGGCACCCCAGCTAACGTTCCTCATCTGGAGTAGCCTGCACCCCAGTTCAGCTCCTCACCTGGGTGGTAGTGTAGGCATCTCCATTGCGGTATCGGGTGACCTGCCGGGTACGTCGGACATAATGGTAGCTGATGGCCTTCCACCAGATGCAGGGCGTGGCCTGCTGCATGCGGCCCACACGCTCCCGCACACTGCTCACGTCCACTCGGTGCTGCAGCTCATGGCGGGCTTGGCAGTGCCAACACTCCACCAGGTAGACGGCGTACAGCATGAGCAGGAAGGCCAGGGGGATGTAGACGTAGCCGTTGGAGCAGGGGCTGTCATGGTACATGAGGCTGTTGCCTTGGTAGGCACTGCTGAAGGTGAGGCGGGTCACCGTGGTGACGTGGCACCAGGCCACTGCCCCCAGGCAGCCGTACATGAGCAGCGAAAGCAGGAGGCACTTCCAGTGGGACTCACGGCAGAGGGACTTGGTGAAAGAGGGCTGGATGGGACGCTGCTGCTCGGATAGGGTGGGGATGGTGAGACAATGGCAGGACCCAGCGCAGAGACGAATGCAGGCATGGAGGGGCAGAGGCCCGAGGAGGAGACACAACGATGTGGAAAGAAAGGGTGAGACCAGATAAACACAGAAGTGATCCAGATGGAGAAAGGCCAGAATGCCAGTGCAGGAAAGAAGAGAAGGAGACACCCCAAGAGGCAGAGAGGGGTCAGAGTGCCAGAAGTGGAGGTCCAGGAAGCAAAGTAGATGTGTAGAGTGACACCCAGAAAGAGTCAAAAGACAGACACAACAATGGCAATGAAACAGAAGGTGTGGACAGGGAGGAAGGGAGGACAGACAAACAGGCATCAGCAAGGTAGGTTCCAGCCCCAGCCCCCTTCCAAGTGTCCCAGTGAGGGGAGAGGCACCCGGACATCATTCCCCACTTAGCAGGTAAGGGCCTGACTTCTGACCAGTGGTCTCGGTACTAGAATCTAGAGAAGCCACTCCCTTTTGACCCACCCATCTCACCAGCCCTCTCAGTGCCCAACACTTCTTTTGGAGGTGGAGGTCTCCAAGGAAACCTAGGCTCATAGCTTCTCATACCCCAAGTTTCAGCCCAGTTCTCTGAATATCCCTGCTACCCCAGCATCCTTCCTCTCTGTTCCAGGATAGAGAGAGGGGCTGGGTTCCCAGAGCAGAAGGCAGTCCAGGAGGAGCTTTCCAAAAGGACTCAGAGGCAGGGGGTGGGGAGAAAAACACTTGAAGCCTGCTGTTTGTCACTATAAAATGGATCTTTGATACTCTCCCTGGACCTGTCTGTTAAAGCACTTGGCATATTCCGTCCCATCCTTGCCCAATGAGTTGTTTACTTGTCTGATGCTCCAGCAGACCAAGAACTCCTGAGGGCAGGGCCCATGCCTCTTTGTCTGTATCCTGGATGTCACCCATAGCCACAAAATAACCAGTGCTGACTCTGATGCCTCAGAGGGGCCTCAGCTTTCCCACCCCTCCTCCCCCCACACGATATCTCCCTTCCCTTAGCTCTGCAGCCTGGCCTGGAGGCTGGCCAGGGGAAGGCAGGAAGGAAGAGGTAGATGGAAGGAGGCCCACGGTAACCTACCCAGCAGCAGGCCTGGATTCCTTGTGCATAGGTAGGTGGGACAGGAAATAGCTCACAGCGTATACCTACACGGAGAGGAAGGTGCTGTGCCTTCCAGGGCCCTGTCCTTGGGAGGCGTCTGCGTGTGTGCGCCCGTGGGCCCGCAGACTGTGCGCTGGACCCGGTGTGGGCATGCTGATGGGGGTCCCCCTGCAGCAACCCCTTCGCAGGGGCTTCAGCCCTTGCACTCGTGTGCACGGGAAGGAGGGGGGACATCTGGTACTTTCCTCCGTCTCTTTGTCTCCAGTTTCAGAGGACTGGAGTAAGACGAGCTTAGTATCTAGACTTGAAAGCATCTGTGGACTCGGGCGCCCTAGGGGAGCAGCAGGGGGCCGAGAGGAGGGCGCGCCCCACCCATACCCACCCTCTCGCTCCCGGGACCCCAGCGGGTCTTGGCCCTGTACCCTCTGACCTGTTCCCGGCGTGGGGGGGCTCCACCTCCCCAGGCCCGTCCCCTAGGCTGCCAAGCCCCGGCGAGCGCCCTTCCTTCCTGCCTCCCAGGGCAGGTCCGGGTCCGGGTCCGGGTCCGGGTCCGGGTGCATCGTCGCCCGGCCCCCGCTCTCGGCAGCCCGGGGTCCGCAAGGCTCCGCCCCCGGCCCCTCCCCCGGCCGGGACCCCCGGAGTCCCGCCCCCGGCGCGGCCCCTTCCTCGCCTCGGTCCGCGCCCGCGCCGGGCACCGCGGACAGCTCCGGCCGCCGGAGGGTGGGGGCGGCGGCGCCGGACTGCGGCTGCGGCGCCGTCCGGGGCGCGGGCGCGGGTGCGGGGCGCCGGCCGCGCTGCGGCGGAACCGGCGGGGTGGGGGGGTGGGGGGCGCCGGGCTGCGGCCGCGCCCGGGGCGGGGGCCGCCGGCTCTCACCTCCTCGCGCGCCGGGCCCTCGTCCGCCGCCGCCATGGGCTCCTCCGGGACCCCAGGGCCGCCGCCGCCGCCGCCGCCGCCGGCGCTCTCTCCCGCGGCCGAGCCAGGGGGGGACATGGCGAAGAGGGGGCGCGTCGAGCTGTGGACCTCCCGGGGGGCCGCCGGGGGCCGGGGGCATCCTGCGCGGGCCCGGGGGACGGGGCGGAGAGGCGGGGCCCGCGCTGCTCCCCACCCCCCGCCGGGGGAGGGGGCCGGCCGGCGGGGGGGCCGGGCCGGGGGGGGCCGGGGCCGGGGGCGGTGTCACCTTGAGGCCCTCGCGGCGCCGCTCCGCCTCCCGCCCGCTCCCGCCGCCGCCTTTTGTCTGAGCCGAGCCGGAGCCAGCGCGCCCCCCCTCTTCCTCCCCGCGCGGCCGGGCCCCGCCCCCGGCCCCCCAAACCCCGCCCTCCCCGAGCCGCCCTAGCGGCCCCCCCGGAGGGGAGAAGCAACAGGGGTTCCCCGCACCCCCTCCCCGCTCCCGGCCCCGCGCCCCGCAGCTCCCGGCCGCCCACCGGTCCCCGAGGCCTGGGCCGCCAACTCCCGCACCTCCGTGGTCCGCGGAGGGGGCGCTCGAGGGTCCAGCCGGGGCTCCGGCAAGTCCCGGGGAAAGACCCTCCTCCCGGGGACCCCGCGGCGTGGAAGCGAAGAGGGTGAAGCCGGGGCGAGGGGGACGCAGGAACCGCCCTCCTCCCGGAAGAGCAGCCCCGGCAAGGCACTGAGGTGTGGGCAGCGTCCCCGGCCAGAGGTCGCGTCTGCCCCGCCGTTGAGGGGTGTGTGACCTGCGGGAGGGCCTTGTGCGCTCGAGCCTCCTGGAGAGAAAGCCGGGCTCCTCCTGAGGCAGGGCGAAAGGTGACTGCACAGCCTCCAAGGCCAGGGGGTGCGGGAGCTGAGTGACTGCCCAGACACCACGCACTGCGGTTCCGTTTGTCCAGGGACGAGACTGGAAGGAAGCGGACATTCGTGTGCTCATGCATTTCTAGATGCAAAGTTCTGGAGACTTGTCTCAGCAGAAAAGCTGAACGGGGCGGTAGAGTCCCGTCATCCCAGCTGCTGCGGAAAGGTGACCCACAGTCCCGATGTGCGCCAGCGCAGGAAGCAAGACCCTAATGCAAAAACGGCACGCGCGCGCACACACAGCGCTGGAGGCACGGCCCAAGTGGCCGAAAGCCTGCCTAGCAAGGCTAAACTGCTGAGTTCAAATCCCAGTGCTGCCAGAGCAGTAAGTCCACTGGGCCCTTTGGATAAGGAGTCACATCCCTACTTTATCGGGAGAGAGCGGGGCACAGGGATGTGCCTGGAATGTTTCTGGGCTTCCTCTGCAACAGAAGAGCCAGAGCCTCTTTCTCTACCCTTCCACCCCTGCTTCTGTTCTGCCTCTGTTTCCTGTCCTTTCTTTCCAGGTGTGGTCAGGTAGCTCTCTGTCCACCAATTGTTCTAAAGCTACGTAGCCTATGTGACCCTCTCCAGACCTGAGAGTCCATTCTCTCTGCCCAAGCAGAGAAGAAGTGTGGTTCTGAAGAAGCAGAGCTTTGCATTCACTCTGCGACACAGGAACAATGTCATCCCAGTGTCCCCACCGTGCCTCAGTATGTGTATGTGCTCCAGTGTGTGTGCTAGTCCAGAGGCTTGCACTCAAGCTCTGGGTACTGTCCCTCTGCTCACACTCTACCACTTGAGCCACAGTTCTGCTCCCAGCTTTTCGTAGTTAAGAGGAGATAAGAGTCAAGAACTTTTCCTGACTAGGCTGGTTTTGAACAACAGTGCTTATAGTTCAGCCTCTTAAGTAGCTAGGATTGCAGGCGTGAGCTATTGTACCCAGTCCCACCATGTTTTGGGGGAAGTCTACCTCACAGCCAAGTTCAGCCCCTCGTTCTGTTTTCAGCACATTCCATGGAGTGCAGTCCTCCCTGAGTGCCTACCATTAACATGCTGTCTTCCTCCCCACACCCCTGCACTCAGGGGACTTTAGAAAAGGGATAACCCAACTGCTTTTGGCCAACTCCAGAGCTCTCAAAAGACAAAGGACCTGGCAAAGGAGGTTCCTGGTTTAGGGGCCTGTGGAGGGAGAGGCTGTCTTGTCACCATGGAAACTGGGACTGTTTTTCTCCACTGGGTGGGCAGAGATGGAGAGTAGGGACAGGATGAAGGGAAACAGAACACCAGCTGAAGGAGAGAAGGACCCAAGAAGCTGGCTGAGGTGCCAAGTCAGGACCCAATCAACCATGCTTCAGCCTGAGTCAGACTCCCAGGTCACCTTTCCAGAGAACACTACCATAGTCCCTCAGCACATTCCTGGAGTGAGAGGGAAGCTTCCTGGTGCTGGGGCAGTGGGTGACTCAATGCTGACCTCATGTGGCCAAAGGCTGGGATGCTACACACCTGTTACCGCTCAGGGGAAGACACCTGTCTGGGATCCTGAATGGGGTTCTCCTTAAATTCTGCCTCTATGTGTGCATCAGAAATGGACCCTGCACCCTCCTGAGTTCCATGTCCTCCCATACTGTGCAGACACCCCAACTATGTGGTTTAGACCTTGATAGGGGAAAGATTTCATGAAAAGGCTGATAAAGCCTTGATTGGATCAGGAGAGCCCAGTTCTGCCCTTTCTGCCCTCCTTTGGACAAATCGAGTCATTCTCTGGGCCCACACTCCCCACCACGTAAATGGGAGTGATGGTGCTAAATTTTGAACACAGTTGGCCTGGATTTTAGCTTAGACATTTTTAAAAGCTGAGACTTGTGTTTTATATTGCAGGAATGGAAGAGGTGAGTATAGGGGAAACTGAGAATGTGAAATCCCACTAACAGTCAAGAGAAGCCATTTTTTAAACTTTTATTTTGGGGATGGTTATGGCATTAGGAATCAGACCCAAGTTCTTGAACTTGATAGGCAATTTCCAGTATCCCTAAGGAGTAAAGCTGCCTCAATTTCCTGGGGCTTTCCTCATTTTCCTTTCATTGCTCCTCAGTCTTCAAATTCAACAGCCCTCTCCTCTAGGGGTATGGAGGGCTGAATATGAGACTAGATTTTTCTTACCTCCCTCTTCCCATTTCCAGCTCAAAGAGAATCTTCCCTGCTCCTTTCCCCCACCAAGTAGTTGGCTGTACTGGGCCCCCATAATTCACTACTACTGACTCAGAATCACCTTTCTGAATTGTGATTGCCTTGGTGTCTTGTTGTTGGTGGTAGTAGATTGAACTATTTGATTTTTTCCCCAAACAAACAGAATAATGTCAAGCACATAGCAAAAGCCTCATGCATGTTTGTCAGTGAGTGAATGACTGAATGGGTGAAACAAGGTTGCAGGGGGAAAGGCAGTGGGGAACTGGTCAGTAATTATTCACACTCACCCCTGCTTCCTTTACCTGAAGCCAGACATGAGAAGGAAGCAGTTCCATTGGAGACAACCCTTTAAGGGCATGTCTGGAGTGTCTTGGGGAGGAGCAATGAGGCAGAGACCCCTGGGGCACTGACTGAGAGGTCACTTGTAGGCCAAGCTCTCCCATAGTCTTCCTAAGCCTGGGGAAAGCAAGGACAGGGAAAGAAAGATGTGTCAGGGCTGGGGCAGAGACTTCAGGAGTGTGTCTGGGGCCTCCCCATCCCAGCCCCACCATGAGGAACCGAATGTCCCCAGACACTGGTGGTAGCCAGATACTGTAACCACCCCCAAGTCTGTGTCTTGCTCTGAGAGGAAGTAGAAACCCCATGACCACTGCTGATAGACAATGGTCTGCCTGAGAAAAACTACTTTCCCAAAACACATCCTCATACTCGTTTCTAAGTGGTTCAGGAGGCAGATATGGGAGGTTCTCTAAGACGGAGGTCTCAGATAATTGTGTGCCCCCTTCCTACCTTTACTTGTGGGCACTTAGGGAAAGGTAGGCGAAATTGGGAGGGTATGGAAGGCAATGCTTCTTCTCCCATCCCTCCACCCACGTGATTTCTTCATAGGATGCCTGCAGAAAATTAGATATTCTTCTAAAACAAGAAATAGAAGTGAAGGTTTAGGGAATCAGGTGCCAGTGGCTCACACTTGTAATCCTAGCAAATCAGGAGGCTGGGATCTGAGGATCACAGTTCAAAATCAGCCTGGGCAGGAAAGTCTGTAAGACTCTTTTATCTCCAATTCACCAGAAAAGCCAGAAGTGGAGTTATGGCTTACGTGGTAGAGCTTGAGTGACACAGGTTAAGGGACAGCACTCAGGCTCCAGTTGGTTTTTGTTTGTTTTGTTTATTTTTAAAGAAAAGAATGAATTGGTGGAATTAATAGAATGGCGACAGAAGGGGAAAAGAATGAGTGAATGAGTTACTCAATGGAGTGAGTCAGGACGGGAATGGTGGTAGACTGAAAGCCTAAAGCAGAGGGGGATTCCGGAGGGGCGTGGCCTGCGTCCGGAAGCGCCCGGGGGCGTGGCGTGCAGGGGCGTGGGCGTGACTGAGAGGGCGTGGCCAGCGGCCCCGGGAGCCCCGAGGGGCGGGGCCCGGGAGCCCCGAGGGGCGGGGCCCGGGAGCCCCGAGGGGCGGGGCGAGGGAGGACCTGATTGGCCGCCCGGCTGCCCGGAGTAACCGCCGCGGCGCTCCCGGCGGGGCTCGGGTCCGCGTCGCGCCTCTCCTCAGCGCGCCGCGCCTCTCGTCCGGGCGCCTCTCGTCCGCCCCGCGCGAGCCCACGCCGAGCGGAGGGGCGGCTCGGGGCCGGCGCCGGCTCGGCCCGGCGGACCCACCACCCGGAAAGGCGCCGGGCGGCGTGCCCGCCGCCGGATCCACCCGAGCCCAGCCCCCGGGCTGGCGCCGCGGGCGGGCATGTCGGGGGCGCGGAAGGGGCCGGACGAAGCGGACGAGGGCCAGTGTGACTCGGGCATCGAGTCCCTGCGCTCCCTGCGCTCCCTCCCCGAGCCCGGCGGCGGCCCGCAGCCCCGGACCCCTCCTCCCGGCCCGGACGAGGAGACGCAGGGAAAGGGGGACGCGGATGGCGAGCGGGCCGACTCCACCTACGGCTCCTCCTCGCTCACCGAGCCCCTGCGCTTGCTGGGGGACCCCGGGGCCGAGGACCCGGCCCGCGGCTCGCCGCTGCCCCCCGCGGGGACCCTGAGCCCGCAGCAGCTGGAAGCCCTCACTTTCATCTCGGAGGACGGAGACACGTGAGTGAGGCGGCCGGGCCCGCGGGGCACTGCCCGCACCCAGCCCTGCTCCGAGGGGAGGACCCCGCCACGCGCGGCCTGGGGGGACCGCGGCTGCCCCCTCCCAAGCCCGAGTCAACCCCGGGCTGCACGTCTGAGCGGGGGCCAGGTCCACACTTAAACAGCCCCGGGACTCCTTGCCTAGGCCCCTGGAATCCCAGCAAGTATCTTGGAAGCCTGTCAATACCGCCCCGGGAAGGGAAAATTCCCCTGACCAGTCCAGTGTTGTTTTGGTGTGTTTTCCGTGCTGGGGGAAGGGGCATCTTGCTTGCTCAATCTCTGGGATTTCCAGCTCTTGACTGCAGAAGATCCCGTCTCAAGGAACCAGAGTCACCAGGCCATTCCTGGCCAGAAAGCAGGGAGTTGGAAGAGTCCGGCCAGGCTTCCTAGATGCTGCAGGGAGCTAGACCTGAGAGTGACTGAGCTGGTGCACCTTTGCCCCCAAAGACAGAGGGCTGTCTGTACCAGCTTACTTCCTTCTCAACTGCTGAGAAAGGGGAAGTGAGAGCTGGAGTCACCTCCCCCCCCACCCTGAGCCTGCAAAGTCCTTTTGACTGTCCAGTCTTATTCCCTCATCTTACCCTTCCCTCTCCAGGCCCAGAGGGGGTTTGGCTGGGTGGGAGCAGAAATAAGAGAGAGTTGTGTAGGATGGGGTAGCCAGTTGAAGACTTAATGGCCGGAAGAAAACAGCAGCAGATTGGGGAGTGGCTGAGATTTGGGGGTAAGGAACAACATGTGTGTGTATGGAGGGAACTGGAGTCCCAGTTCAGGAATGCTAGACTGACTAAGGGATAGGAGAGGTATGAGGTGCTTTTTGACCATACAGGGTTCCCACCTGGGTGAGCATTGACCCTGGTGATGATTCAGTGAGTAGAGGAGGCCTTGTGTACTTTTTACCTAGATCACCAACCCCCAGGCCCAGAACTCCAGGGTTTTAGGGATTCCAAGCAAAGATCCCTCTGACTGATCCAGGGAGCAGAGATGTGTGACATTACCCTATTTTATCCAAGCCTTTGCCTATACTAGTTCAAGAGTCAGGTGCCGTGTGTGTGTGTGTGTGTGTGTGTGTGTGTGTGTGTGTGTATGTGTGTGTGTGTGTAGGAGTTTAAGGAATCCTCAATGGGTCCCCCAGGAAGGTGGAGGTGAGGGCTACTACTCTTCATCCCTTAGAGGTGGCTGAGCTGTGGGAGGTGTGGAAATGGGAAGAGGAAGTGGGAGGAGGGGAGACTGAGGGAGAGAGGGAGGTGGCTACAGGAATGTGACCCAGAGAGCAGGCCCTGGCCTAGGGGATTTCCAGAGTGTTTCCTCCCTCCCTCTCTGCTCTCTCCTGGGCCTCTCCTGCTGCCTGCCTGTGGCCAAAGCCTGCCCACCTCCTGCCTGAGCAGCCCACTCCCCAGCCCACACAGGCCTTTGAGGGAAGCTCCCCCTAACTAGTGTCCCAGGGCCTAGACCCTCCAGCTCCTGTGTGACCCTCACCTGATGTGGGAAAACCCCATGACTGGAACTTCCCCTTCCAGCTGTCCCCCTCACCCTTAGATAAAGACATTTGTCCCCCTCCATCAAACTGCTCCAAGGGGAGGTATATATCAAAAGAGGGCCTCAAGCCAGGCCCCATATGGCCAGTAGCATCTGAGGAGTGGCCCCCCTCAGCTCTCCTTGGATGGGCAATAGGGCAGGATGCTGTGCTGTCTCCTTGTCCCACTTCCGGGACCTTGTTTCCCTCCCTTGGAATGTGTGACACTGAGTTGCTGGGGGAACCCCACATCTGCCTCCTCCCATCCTCCGTGTTGCGGGGAGGTGGGGAGCTCAGCCCTGGAAACCCCCTGTGCTCCTTCAGCAATTTTCAGTTGGGCTTTGAGCTGCAGCTGGCCTGGCTGAGGCACCGGGGAGCGGGGTGTAGGCAGGCTGCACAGGAAGACCCCTGACCTGTCAACTCCCTGCTTATACTGCCCACCCCAGCCAAGGCCCTCATCAGGGCCAGCCACGGGAACTCAGTGCTCTAACCCTCAGAATCCTCTCTTCCCTCATCGACCATCACTTCCTGGTCCAGACTCTCACTTCACCCACCCTGTTACTAGTTAGTTAAAGGTTGATTCATTCCTTCAGACCTGAAGACCCCAGTCCAAGCCTCCTCTCTGTGGCCTGGCTGGACCCCCACCCCAAGCCGCCTCTGCCCCCTCCGCCACAGGTTGCTCCATCTGGCAATAATTCATGAAGCCCCAGCTGTGCTGCTCTGTTGCCTGGCTCTGCTGCCCCAGGAGGTCCTGGACATTCAGAACAACCTATATCAGGTAGGTTGCAAGAGCAAGCTTCCTGTCTGGGTCCTGGCAGCCGTCCCCAGCCTCCACTCCAGGCCCCTTAGGTTGCTGACTCAGAACTATCTGGCAGATTTGGGGCCAGAAGCTGAGGATGCAGTGATGCCACAAAGCATACAGAACCTGGGTGAGGGGATGTGCCATCACCTTCTTGCCCAGCTTGGTTACAGGAGTTGTGATCGACTCAATGTGGGGTCTAGCATCTTTGTACAGCCAGCAGGGAAATGGAGCCTAAAAGGAGGAATTTGACAGGGACACTTCCTGGCACCTCTTTGTTTCCCAATCTAGCCCCTGCAGCCCAACTTCCTGGGTATAACTCAGGCCTCCCCAGAGGATAAGCAACTGCTGTCTTCCCCATATGTCCTTTCTCCAGGCTGAGGGACCTACAAGAAGAGTTGGGGGGGGGGCACACTGAGATCTGAGGATCAAGGTTTAAAGCCAGCCTGGACAGTAAAGTCCATGAGACTCTTATCTCCAACAAACCACTCAGAAAAAGCTGGAAATGATGCTATGGCTCAAATGGTAGAGCACTATCCTCAAATAAAGCAAAGCTCAGGGAAAACAGGCCTTGAGTTCAAGCCACCAAACCAGCACAGAGAGGGGGCACACGTGGCCATTTCCCTCCCTGTTTCCAAAATTGGGGTCCCAAGACTTTGGTGAGGAGTGACAGAGGGAAGGGCTTGGAAGACCAGGACTCTGGAAGAAGGTGCTAGTCTAGATTGCTGTGTTACCCAACATGCTCTCAGAGGTGGGAACATGCTGCAGCAGTCCTGCCACCCTCTGTCCGCACCTACAGACAGCACTCCATCTGGCTGCTCACCTGGACCAGCCGGGTGCAGTTCGGGCACTGGTGCTGAAGGGGGCCAGCCGAGTGCTACAAGACAGACATGGTGACACAGCGCTGCACGTGGCCTGTCAACGCCAGCATCTGGCCTGTGCTCGCTGCCTGCTGCAGGGGCAGCCAGAACCAGGCCGAGAACCATCTCACTCCCTGGACCTCCAGCTGCAAAACTGGCAAGGTGAGAGCATCCCCAAGAGGGGGATGAGACGGGATCCCACCCAGGGTGGGCACATCCTAGCTTCCCTGGGACACTTCAAGCCCTCAATACATCTTGACTGGGTGAAGGAGTGAATGAATGATTTGATACACCTATTGTATGCTGAGCAGAATTTAAGTTAAGGGCTGGGAGTGGAGTTTGGCCTAGTAGTTGGTAGAGCACGAAAACTTCAGTTTGATTCCTTTGTACCGCATATTTAGAAAAAGGCCGGAAGTAGTGCTGTGGCTCAAGTGGCAGAGCACTAGCCTTGAGCAAAAGTATCCAAGGACAGTTTCCAGGCCCTGAGTTCAAGACCCGGGGCTGACCAAAACAAAAACAACAACAACAACAACAAAAAACAACCCGTAAAAGTATTTAATTTAGCCAGATGTAGTAATTACACGTGTAATCCCAATTGCTCAGGAGGGAAACTGTTTACAAGCCAGTCAGGACAGAAAGTTAGCAAAACTCTATCCCCAAAAAAAACACCCAACAAAGCAAAAGAGGGCCAGAGGAAGTCATGAAGGCATGGCTCAAGTGGTACAGTACCTGCCAAACAAACAGAAAGTCCTGAGCTCAAACCCTAGTACTGAAAAGAAAATTCTTTAATTTAATAGATATTATATGAACTCTTATTCATCTAGCAGAAAACTATTGAGGATCTTCTGTGTATCAGATATTATCTTAGGAGCTAGGCTTACATTTGAAGTAGACCAAGAAAGACCAGACAGACAATCATTACACAAAGTGAATTATTTAGCATGTTAAGAGGAAGTGAGTGCTATGGTGGAGTGGTACAGGATGGGGAGGGCTGGAATGTGGGGGTGGGAGAGCTGTGGTCAGAGAGGGCGGGAGAAGGCCTCATGGAGCCAGAGACCCTTGAACTGAGACTTGAGAGGGAACATGCAAATTTGAATCTAAATCTCTTATCACAACAAGCAGGAGTTGAGGGAAGGAGGAAAATCCAGACCAGAAACAGGATAGCAAGATGAAGCTTGAAGGCAGGTAGCAGTCTAGAGTAAGCATGGGGCAATGTGTGTTTGAGGTTATTGCTAAGCAGCCTGACCTCTGAAGCATGAAAGTTTCAATAACATGACCCTGCAAAGGTGGAAACTTAGGGTTCCTTTCCCCTTAGACTTTTGAGGGGGATTTTGGGGTTATATTTTAATAGTCCTGTGATTAGAGGCACTGAGTGGGCAGAAGGTCCCTGAAAAGTGAGGACCATTGTGTGCTGATCAGGACCCCACCCCACCCCAGGTTTGGCCTGTCTCCACATTGCCACCCTGCAGAAGAACCAGCCACTCATGGAACTGCTGCTTCAGAATGGAGCTGACATTGATGCCCAGGTGAGTCCACTTGGGGGGCACTACCCCACCATCTGTCCCCACCTGGTTAGCCCCAGGTTATCTGCCATCATCAGAAGTGGAGACACTGGCCGGGCACCTATGGCTCAAACCTGTAATCGTAGTTACTCAGAAGGCTGAGATCTGAGGATTGCAGTTCAAAGCCAGCCTGGACAGTGATGTCTGTGAAACACTTATCTCCAAAAAAAACTACCAAAAAAGCTGGAAGTGGAGCTGTAGCTCAAGTGGTAGAGCTTTAGCCTTGAGCAAAAGAAGCTCTGGGACAGCACCCAGGCCCTGAATTCAAGCCCCAGGACCAGCAAATAATAATAATATAATAAAATAATCCAGGAACTGGTTGGTGGCTCATTCCTGTAATCCTAGCTATTCAGAAGGCTGAGATCTGAGGATTGCAGTTCGAAGCCAGTCCAGGTACTAAAGTCCGTGAGACTCTTATCTCCAGTTAACAACCAGAAAACCGGAAGTGGCGCTATGGCTCAAGTGTTAGAGTGCTAGCCTTGAGCTGAAGAGCTCAGGGACAGTGCCCAGGCCCAGAGTTCAAGCTCCATGACTGACAATCAATCAGTAAATAGAAGTGGTGGTACACACCTCCTCCTTCTGAGCAGAGATGCATAGCTGACTCCCATCTTCTTCTCCAGGAAGGCACCAGTGGGAAGACTGCCCTGCACCTGGCTGTGGAAACCCAGGAGTGCAGCCTGGTGCAGTACTTGCTGCAGGCTGGTGCCCGGGTAGATGCTCGCATGCTCAATGGCTGCACACCTCTGCACCTGGCGGCCGGCCGGGGCCTCAGGGCCATCTCATCCACCCTGTGTGAAGCTGGCGCTGACTCCCTGCTGCTCAACGTAGAAGATGAGACGCCGCAGGACCTAGCCGATGTGAGACACTCTGCTCTGCTCCGCCCCCACCGCAGATAGGCACTGCCATCAGCTAGAAGGGTCCAGAAGCTGGTTGTGTTGAGTGCATTGGTTACTGGCTTTGGTTCCGGAAGCCTACCTCTGCTCCAGTCTGAGCCTGTTTCCTTAGTTGGTCAGAGCCAGGAGGCCCAAACATGGACTCATACAAGGTTTCTTACAATTACAGTGAATCAGTGAAGCTGATTTCAGCTGTAGACCCAAGGAAGGCAAACAAAAGGTGCTGAGGCATGTGAGAAGCTGTGCCCCAGCATCTTTACTTAGCTTCAGCAGAGGCTTGCAGTGTAGGAATGTAGGCTTAGTGGTGTCACATCCAGGAAGCCTTTTTTTTTTTTTTTTTTTTTGCCAGTCCTGGGCCTTGAACTCAGGGCCTGAGCACTGTCCTTTTTCAAGGCTAAAACTCTATCACTTGAGCCACAGCACTGGATTTTTTCTGTGTATGTGGTACCGAGGAATCGAACCCCTGTCTTCGTGCATGCTAGGCAAACACTCTACCACTAGGCCAAACTCCAGGCTCTTCCTTCTAATTTTTAAATATTCAGTGCTAATAAAAAAAAAAAAGCCAGGCACAATGGTTCATGCCTGTAATCCTAGCTACTCAGGAAGCTGAGATCTGAGGATCATGGTTCAAAGCCAGCCCAGGCACTAAAGTCTGTGAGAATCTTATTTCCATTTAACCACTAGGAAACCATAAGTGGGACTGAGGCTCAAGGGGTAGGGCGGTAGCCTTGAGCTGAAGAGTTCAGGGACAGTGCCCAGGCCCAGAGTTTAAACCCCACTACAGACAAAAAAAGGGGGGGGCCAGGAGTGTGGCCTAGTGGTAGAGTGTTCACCTAGCATGCATGAAGCCCTAGGTTCAATTCCTCGGTACCACATATACAGAAAAAGCCAGAAATGATGCTATGACTCAGGGGTAGAGCAGTAACCTTAAGAAAGCCCAAGGAGGGCCAGGAGTTTGGCCTAGTGGTTAAAGTGCTTGCCTAGCATGCATGGAGACCCGGGTTCGATTCCTCGGTACCACATACATAGAAAAAAAAAGCCGGAAGTGGTGCTGAGGCTCAAGTGGTAGAGCTCTAGCCTTGAGAAAATCCAAGGACAGTGCTCAAACCCTGAGCTCAAGCCCAGGAATGGCAAAAAAAAAAAACAAGAAACCAACAACAACAACAAAAAACCCCTACAACCATGAGACCAAGGTTTTATAAGTACTTTTCCCAAACACCTGCAATCACAGTAAATAGGCCCATCGCGTGAATTGACGCCAATCTCCCTTAAGGCTTGAATAATCTGCATTATTTAAGTCACTGTGCTGGTACTGGAACTTCAACTCAGGAGCCAGATACTATCCCTTAGCTCTTCCACTCAAGGCTAGCACTCTACCACTTGAGCCACAGCTCCACTTTCAGCTTTTTGATCATTAATTGGAAATTAGAGTCTCATGGATTTGTCTACCCGGGCTGGAAAGTCAAACCATGATCCTCAGGCCTCAGCCTCCTAAGTAGTTAATTACAAGCATGAACCACTGGCGCCCGCCCAGCTTCTGCATTATTTTGAAGAATAAGAGCTTGAGTAGGGCCTATCTGGGAATTGTTTTCAGCTCTGGTGACTGTGACTGACTTTGCTTCTGTTCTTTTTCAGCCCCTGACTCTTCTGCCCTTCGATGACCTGAAGATCTCAGGAAAGCCACTGCTGTGTGTTGACTGAACCCAGGGTCCTGAGGTATCTGCCTCTCCTCATCTGGATGCTGCAGTTTAGACACCAGCACATCTGATGGCCTCAGGACCGCTGGGGCCAGAACAGTCTGGAGCTGAGAACCAGGACTGCAAGTGAGAAAAGGCTGTTCTGTAGGGAAGAGCTTCCTGGATGGACTGGAGGGAGGACCCCTCAAAGCCCCAGCTCTCCTGGGTGAAGCCCACTAGCCTCTGTTGAAGATGGTAGGAGGTGGGTCCCCTATTTCTACCCATGTTGAATCAGGCTGAAACTGCCAAGCAGCAGGAAAACATGAATTCCTCTGAATAGGAAGAGACTGCAAGAGGATTTAAGGGAAGAGCCCAGGAGTCTCCCCTAAAACACAGATGTCTGAAGACGTCTTACAGGAAGCCCTGGACTTTGGAAAGGGATATTTCAGTAACATGACACTAAAATGGCAGACTTAAAAAAAAATGTTTTCCTTCTAGTGCTGTTTGTATAGGTAGGCCTTCCCTATGAGCTTATGGCGGAAGTAGGAGCAAAGAAGCAAGGCTGTGAGAATTCCCGGCCGGGTCTGTTTCTGACCAGCACAGCTTGCATCCTTTCTGTGGACATGCAGAGGGATGGAGAGGGAAGAGGACTAAGAAGATGCAGGCCCTGGGGAGGGCCGGTGCCCCCATTCCACACAGTTCCGGTCAGGCCGATGACTGACATGAAGAATGTGGAGCCCTAAACCACCCAGCATCTGACTCTGGAAGCTTCTAGTCTAGTAAGACCGACACCCATTAAAGTCATCACCACCCTCGTTTGTCTTCCCAAGTGGAGGTGGGACCTGGGAAGGGAGGGCCGGTGGGTAGGTGAGAGCCAGGACCATAGTGAGTGGCGGGGACACCCCGGGGTGGGGGGGATCCTCTCTAGGGCGCGCACCACCAGGAAGGGGGCAGAGCACTGGGGAGGCCTTAGGTGACTTAGAGGAACTGAGAGCGGCCGCAGACTCTGCAGGGGTGGAGAGCGGGCGAGGACGCGGGACCAGGCCCTGGACAGCCGGGAAGGTCACAGGGGCGGGGACGGGGGGGGGGGCAGTTGCGGGGCCGAGCACACACGGGGAGGTGACATCACCCAGCCAGAAAACGGGAGAACCGGAGCTGGGCGAGCCGGGGTCCCCTGGGCCCCCCTGGACGTGGGACCCTCCCGGCGGCGGGCGCCTCCGGGCCGCGCGGGGGCGCTGTGGGGGGCGGCGGGGCGGCGCGGCGGCCGCGGGAGCGGGGAGGAAAGGGAGGCGGGAAGAGCTCGGCACTTCCGCTGGCCTCCAGAGTGCCTGCTGGCCTCGGCGGCGGCGGCGGCGGCGGCGGCGGCGGCGGGGGAGCGCGCGGCCCGGGCACTCGCCTTCCCCGGCCCCTCCGCCCCACGCGGCGGGGCGATGGACGCCAGGTGCGGGGAGACCGCCGGGGTCCGGGCGGGGGTCCCGGGCTGCGGCGCGGCCCGACCGGCTGCCAGGGGCCCCGCGGACCCCGGCTCCGCGGGCGGGGGAGGGGCGCCCGCGCGGGAGGAACAGAGGGGCCTTGTGGCCGAGGGTGGGGCCGCCCGCGGCGGGGCCGGAGAAGAGAGGCTCTTTGTGCGCCGGGCTGCGGCGGAGGGGGCGGGGGGCGGGCCGGGCGCCGCTCCAGCGCGGTCCCGCCGGGCGCCGACCCGACCCCGTCCCTGTCCCCGCAGGCGGTGGGCCCTGCTGGTGCTGGCCGCGCTCCCCTCCCTGGGGGCAGCGGGGGACACGCCCGAAGCCCCTCCGGAGGCATGGACCCAGCTGTGGTTCTTCCGCTTTTTGGTGAACGCTGCGGGCTATGGCAGCATTCTGGTGCCTGGCTACCTCCTGGTGCAGTACTTCAGGCGGAAGAACTACCTGGAGACAGGTGTGTGGACAGGGTGGGGACGCCGTCCAGGTCCGGCTTTAGGTCTTGGCGGACACTCAAAAGGGACGGCCACTTGGAAGGGGGGAGGGAGGGCGTGGAAGCAGCCCGAGGGTGGGACGGCCGAGCGGGCTGGCGGTTCTGGGAGCCGGAGATGGTGGGGGACTTGATTTTGTGTGCCTCCTCTAGGCAGAGGGCTCTGCTTCCCCCTGGTGAAAGCCTGTGTGTTTGGCAATGAGCCCAAGACCTCCGAGGAGGTTCCTCTGGCTCCCCGGACAGAGACAGCAGAGACCACCCCTTCTTGGCAGGCCCTGAAGCTGGTCTTCTGTGCCTCAGGTCTCCAGGTAGGTAAGCGGGCTCAGTTTCTCTTCTGGGTGTCCATGGGCCCCTGGACTCAAAGTTTTCAACCTGTCTACCCCAAAGGTTTGCTGATGTGTTTTCTACGCTGCCCTCCGCCTCTTCTCTCCCTGAGCATTGGTCCTGAAAGTTAGGCTACACTCTTGCTTCATATTGAGTGCAGAAGAGCACTTCTGATGATTTCTACTTTGCTGTTAAACCTCCCTCTGCACTGCTGTACTTCATATTACTTTGTAAACTAACTCCAGTATTTCAGGTGAGAGGTGCCAGCGTGTGGCATTTCACACGGGTTCGTCTTATACAGTGTTCAGTTTGAGGTGTCCACTCCTCGCTGATAGGGAGACACTTTGAATGGAGCTAACTTTTAACATGCCGACTGCGGAGAGACAGTCAGGGTCTGTGTTACTGTGTTTTCTCCACACTTGATTCCCTACAAGAGAATCCAGCCTTGGGAGGGAGAGGAAGTGGCTACATACAGAGCAGTCAGATCACATATACTGTCCGTGGAGTCGCTTGGAGCCTTTCAGAAGAGGAAAGTGGTTGAGAGCTTTTCCTTGTTTGCTGTCTCCACCTCCCTCATCCAGGTGTCCTACCTGACTTGGGGCGTGTTGCAGGAAAGAGTGATGACCCGCAGCTACGGGGCCACGGCCACATCACCAGGTGAACGTTTCACAGACTCTCAGTTCCTGGTGCTAATGAACCGTGTGCTGGCATTAGTTGTGGCTGGCCTCTGCTGTGTCCTCTGCAAGCAGCCTCGCCACGGGGCACCCATGTACCGCTACTCCTTTGCCAGCCTGACCAATGTGCTTAGCAGCTGGTGCCAGTACGAAGCTCTCAAGTTCATCAGCTTCCCCACCCAGGTGCTGGCCAAAGCCTCCAAGGTGATTCCCGTCATGCTGATGGGAAAGCTGGTGTCTCGGCGCAGCTACGAACACTGGGAGTACCTGACGGCTGGCCTCATCTCCATTGGGGTCAGCATGTTCCTGCTGTCCAGCGGACCAGAGCCCCGCAGCTCCCGGGCCACTACGCTCTCGGGCCTCGTCTTACTGGCCGGCTACATCGCTTTCGACAGCTTCACTTCAAACTGGCAGGATGCCTTGTTTGCCTATAAGATGTCGTCCGTGCAGATGATGTTTGGTGTCAATTTCTTCTCCTGCCTCTTCACGGTGGTCTCCCTGCTCCAGCAGGGCGCCCTGCTAGAGGGGACCCGCTTCATGGGGCGGCACGGCGAGTTTGCCGCGCACGCCCTTCTGCTCTCAGTCTGCTCCGCATGTGGCCAGCTCTTCATCTTCTACACTATTGGGCAGTTTGGGGCTGCCGTCTTCACCATCATCATGACCCTCCGCCAGGCCATCGCTATCCTGCTCTCCTGCCTCCTCTATGGGCACACCATCACCGTGGTGGGAGGACTGGGGGTGGCTGTGGTCTTTGCTGCCCTCCTACTCAGAGTCTATGCCCGGGGCAGGCTAAAACAGCGGGGGAAGAAGGCTGCCCCTACGGAACCTCCTGTGCAAGTCTGAGGGGTGGACGCCTGAGCCCAAGGACCTCACCGCACCAGTGTTCTCTGCTGGCACCACCAAGGCTGGGGGCGGGAGCCCCCTCAGGAGGCAGCCTTTTTGCCTTAAGACCCCATCCATTCCCTCTAAGACCCTGGGTGGAGGGAACCGAGTAGGCCACCTGGTGGCCCAAGGGTTCTCACCCCAAGTTTCCCAGTTGACTGCCACCAGCTGTGGGCCCTCTTCCCCCAGCTCAAATTCCAGGGAAGAGAAGCTGGAGCTCCTGGGACAGAGGCCATGGTGCTGTGCAGTCCTGCCCTTAGCACTGCTGGGCTCTGCTCCAGGAGCCATCTGCAGGCTTTGGTACTTGGGAAATGTTATTACTTTTAACTTTATTAAAGTGCTGCAATGTAAGTGGTCTGGTGTTCTGGTTTATGGGTAGGTAGTAATGGCACATACCTATACTTAAGCCATGTCAGGCGTGGGGAGTGCCAGGGACTCCTCCCACCAATCCTATTCAACAGATCAAGGCAGTGGCAGTTACACCCTGCACTATTTACTGCACACACCTCCCACCTGAGCTTGCTGCGGTAGGAGAAACAGCAATATCCACTTTACAAGGGAGAAATTGTATAAAACTCCATCTTTTATTTTGCATACTTTTAATTTCGGAACACAAAAAAACACAATACACAACACCCAACCCTGTTGGCAGAGGAAGGGAGGGGGACGGGTTGAATCCCTTGTTTCCTGCCTTGGACAGGGGATAGGATAGGATAAGAGAAGACGACATCAGCAGGGGGGTGAGGTGGATCAGGGCCAGTGTAGGCTGCTTGGGGACACTATACAGAGGAGGGCGCTGGCTTCCTTTCCAGTGGGGCTTTCTAATCTACTTCTTCCATGCGGGAAGCATCCTCATCCCCCTCGAGCGGGGGGATCTCGTCGGGAACGGCAGCGCTGGGCTCTTCTGCAGCCACCTCATCCTCGTCGATGCCTGAAATTTTAAGAGAAGGCTTCAATCCCACAAGAAACAAAAAGATTTGAGACTGGTCCTACAACTTCCCACAAGCTGATGAGGTTGCAGCTTACCCAGGCCTAGCTTGATCATGCGGTAGATGCGGTTGGAGTGAGTCTGGGGGTCTTCAAGGGAAAAGCCAGAAGAAAGCAACGCAGTTTCAAACAGCAGCACAACCAGGTCCTTGACAGCCTTGTCATTTTTGTCTGCCTCAGCTTTCTGCCTCAGTGTTTCTACGATGGGGTGGTCAGGGTTGATCTCCAGATGCTTCTTGGCCATCATGTAGCCCATGGTAGAGTTGTCTCGAAGTGCCTGGGCCTTCATGATCCTTTCCATGTTGGCTGTCCAGCCATATGTGCTGGTCACAATGCAGCAGGGAGAGGACACAAGCCTATTGGAGATTGTCACCTGTGGACAGTAAGAAATAGCTCAAAGTCAGCCCAGACTTATCGCCAGTTAACCACCAGAAACAGGAAGTTCTGTCTCAACATAGTGGAGTACTAGCCTTGAACTGTAGAACTCAGGGACAGCACCCAGGCCCAGAATTCAAGTCCCCCAAAGTTCCTACTCTGGTAATGTCCACTACCAATGAATCCCCTCATAGAACAAAGAAAGCAAGCAAGACATAAAATGAACAGTGAATTCTGTTCCCTGAATGGCTCACCTTCTCAACCTTTTTATCCAAGATTTCTTTCATGAGCTTGCAGAGATTCTCAAATTTGGCCTTGCTCTCCTCCATCTTCTTTTTCTCCTCTTCATCCTCCGGCAGCTCCAGACCCTCTTTGGTCACAGAGACCAGGCTCTTACCATCAAACTCCTTCAGCTGCTGCACGCAGTACTCATCAATGGGCTCCGTCATATACACCACTTCAAAGCCCCGCTTCCGCACCCGCTCCACAAAGGCAGAATTAGCAACCTGCTCTTTGCTCTCACCTGCAAATTAAGTTGTTAAATGTGACCCTCCTGGTGCCAGGGATATATGTAACCCTCTACCTCCCCTCACCCAGCTTTGGTCAAGACCAAGTCCAACGTACCAGTGATGTAGTAGATTGACTTCTGAGTCTCCTTCATACGAGACACATACTCTGACAGAGAAGTCATCTCATCTCCAGACTGAGAAGTGTGATAGCGCAGCAGCTCAGAAAGGCGCCGCCGGTTAGTAGAATCCTCATGGATGCCAAGCTTTCGGAATAGGAAGAGAATAAATAATCCAACTGGAACCTGATACTGAGTGGGGAAGCAGCCTGCTGGCTACGTGTGATACTGCCCTTACCTTTAGGTTCTTCGAGAATGCCTCATAGAATTTCTTGTAGTTCTCTTTGTCTTCTGCCAGCTCAGAAAAGAGCTCAAGGCACTTCTTCACAATGTTCTTACGGATGACTTTCAAGATCTTGCTCTGCTGGAGCATTTCTCGGGAGATGTTCAGGGGTAGGTCCTCAGAATCAACCACACCACGGATAAAGTCTGCAATGGAGCAAAATAGCTCAGAGCAGCTAGACCAGACCTGGCCACCCACAAGCAAGGTTTTTCCCATAAAAATCTTCACTACCTAGCTGTGCTGTAAAGGATCATTGGAATTGAGACTAGAAATCTGACCACAGCACTCCAAAGACTCCCAGACGCAGAGATACTCACTGAGATATTCTGGTATTAACTCATCACAGCTATCCATGATGAACACACGACGGACATAAAGTTTGATGTTGTTCTTCTTTTTCTTGTTCTCAAATAGGTCAAAGGGAGCCCGACGAGGGATGAAGAGCAGTGCTCTGAACTCCAACTGACCTTCTACAGAGAAGTGCTGGAATAACCCAAAATTATGAGCTAGCAGTAATCTGAACATGTTTTTTGAGGGGGGGTGGGGGTGGGTGGAAGGGGCTTTGTATTGCCCAGTCTGACTTTTAACTGTGGTCCCCAAATCTCAGCCTCCTAAGTAGCTAGGATTAGAGGCAGGAGCCACCTGTGTCCAAACTTGAACATTCCTTTTAGTCATGCTAAAGAAAACTCAACAGGGGTCTCCCAAAGATTACTGAGAAACACTTGAACAATTAACACCCCAAATAAATTGACAATGGTGGTTATATTTAATTCTTGCAGAATGCTAGCTTGCTGGGTATATCAGAACCAATGGTCAATTTCTCCATGGTGGCAGATTCACTAGTGTAAGTAAACCAACCCTGCTTTCCCAGTTTCTAACCACAACAGGTCAGGCCAGTTCTAGGCACTGTACCTGTCAATAACCTGCACCTGCTCCTCTCCTGCTGAGCCCACACAAGCAAAGGAGAAGAGGCATCCTCACCTTGACTGCCAAGTGATCCTCCCAGTCATTGGTAAGGCTCTTGTAGAATTCTCCATATTCCTCCTGAGTGATGTCATCAGGATTTCTGGTCCAAATGGGCTTGGTCTTGTTCAGTTCTTCCTGGTCAATGTACTTCTCCTTAATCTTCTTGGTCTTCTTTTTCTTCTCCTTACCACTGTCATCTTCCTCATCTGACCCCACATCTTCAATCTTAGGCTTTTCCTCTTCATCCTTTTCTTCTTCTTTCTCACCTTTCTCTTCTTCTGCTTCATCATCGCTGATTTCTTTCTCTCGTTCCTTCTCCAAGTAGAGGGTGATGGGGTAGCCTATGAACTGAGAGTGCTTCTTCACCACTTCCTTCACGCGCCTCTCCTCTAAATACTCTGTCTGATCTTCTTTGAGGTGGAGGATCACTTTGGTACCACGGCCAATAGGCTCACCTACAAACAGTTTGAAAAATGCGATGCTAAAACAGTAATTACTATGAAAATAAACTGCTTTACACATATGACACCGATTACTGGACTGAGGACAAGGGGTTTATACCTGTAATCCCACTCAGGAGACGTGAGGACTATAGTGCACTGAGTTTAACTCCCAGGACTAGTAAAAAATAAACTGGAAGCCAGGCATAGTGGCTCATGCCCGTAATCCTAGCTACTCAGGAGGCTGAGAGCTGAGGATTGCAGTTCAGACACAGCCTGGGCACTTAAATCCTGGAGACTCCAACTAACCACCAGAAAACTCAAAGTGGTACCGTGGCTCAGGGACTGCGCCCAGGCCCAGAGTTGAAGCCTCGTGAATTACAAAAAACTAAAGGGCCGGGAGTTTGGCCTAGTGCTAGCCTTGAGAAAGCCCAAGGACAGTACTCAAGCCCTGAGCCCAAGCACAGGATTGGAAAAAAGAACAAAAAAACAAAAACAAACAAAAAATAAAAAAGTGGGAGTATAGCTCAAATTGTCAACCACCAATTTCAAGATAAAAAAAACCTTTACGGATACAGTGCCCAAGTCCAAGGCCCCATATTACGCGGGAGGGCACACACACAAAATGCTATTTGCTCACTTAGAGAACCTACCCACCCAAGCTACCTCAATGGTAGCAGCAACTCACCATGGTCAGCTCGAACAGTGAAGGATCCCCCAGCAGAAGACTCCCAAGCGTACTGCTCATCATCATTGTGCTTTGTGATCACCACTACTTTCTCTGCCACCAAATAGGCAGAATAAAATCCAACACCAAACTGCCCAATCATGGAGATGTCTGCTCCAGCCTAAAGATTTCAAGCAACCACAAATTTAGAAAAGTTACAGACAACACTGGTAAGTGATGCACACAGATGAGATGCTGCGTACCTGGAGAGCCTCCATAAATGCCTTAGTACCAGACTTGGCAATGGTTCCCAAGTTATTAATGAGGTCAGCCTTGGTCATGCCAATGCCTGTGTCCACCAAGGTGAGGGTCCGTTCCTGAGGGTTTGGGATGATGTCAATTTTCAGCTCTTTACCACTGTCCAACTTGGAAGGGTCTGTCAGGCTCTCATAACGAATCTTGTCCAAGGCCTGCAAATACAAATAATTTATATACCTTCCAGTTTTTCTTACATTCAAAAGAATATACGTTTTATTATCGTTGCATTTTTAGAACATAATTTTATTAAGCTATTATACATGAACTGGAAATGTGACTTAGTGATAACAGTGTTTGCCTAGCATGCAAACTGGGATTTGACTCCCCAGTGCCATAAAAATAGAAAAAGCCAGAAGTGGTGCTGTAGCGTAAGTAGTAGATTCCTAGCCCTGAGCAAAAGCTCAGGACAGTACCCAGACCCTGAATTCAGGCTCCAGGACTGGAAAAAAAAAAACAAACCCAAAATACTACATACAGGAGTCTATTATTTCATAGCAGATAACAAGTATAGTTCTTTTTGGACAATGTTACACACCTTTCTTTGCTTTCCTCTGGTCTCCCCCTAACCCCCCCTGACACAAATGCATAATCCCCTTTCCAGATAGTGCATATAGAATTCTATGACTGCATTTGTTTACCCCCTCACACACAACCCCCCCAAAAGCAGATCCCTCTCATTCCTAGAAATGAACAAACGGCTTTATGCCTCTGGATAACCTAATTCGTACTGGCTTTTTCACTGGCCCCCCCCCCTACTATGCTACCCTGGCCTCTTCTGCCAATACTCACATCAGAAGCATTGGAGATCAACTCCCGAAGGAAAATTTCCTTGTTGGAATAGAAGGTATTAATGATGAGAGACATGAGTTGGGCAATTTCTGCCTGAAAGGCAAAAGTCTCCACCTCCTCCTCTCCATGGTGCACTTCCTCGGGCATCTAAAAATAAAAAGCGGCCCCTGTTACTGAAGGCCGCGATGACCCCATTGTCCCTGGGCCAACTCTGACCCACGCCTCGGGTCAGGCATGCTACTACTTCCACGCCCTCCAACCAGCGGCCTGCTCTTTGTGCGCCACGACGCCATCCACGCGCTCCTCCACCACGCAACACCAGGCGCCAGAGCTGCGACCGAGGCTTTGGCCGGGCGTCCGGGCGAGGTCGCCGGGCCAGCCTGCACGTGGAGCGGGCCTGTCGGTGGGTGTGCAGCTCCCTCGGCCCAGCAAGGTGACCGTCGGGGACAAAGCGGCGACGAAGCCGGAGCCTCGCCGTGACTCCGCCCTCGAGAGCCAGGCGCCGGAAGACGGTGGCGGAGCTGTCAGCGGGGGCCACGCGAGGCGGGGGCGCCACTGGGCACCTTCCCGCGCCTCCGCATCCGGCACCGGGCGGGGCGTCAGGCTCCAGAAGCTTCCCGAGCCGTCTCGGCTCCCGGAGGGGGACCCACGCTTTCCCAGGCCTGCCCTCCCCAGGTCCGCCCGCCCCGCCGCCGCCGCGGCTAGAAAGATCTGGAAGCGCCGCCGGCCGGAAGCCCCCGCCCTCCCCACGCCGCGAGCCCACGGAGACAAAGCCGGGGCGGGCGCGGGGCGGCGGGCACCGGCGCGCTGAGTCACCGCGGCCCTCGCAGGCGCGTCCGGAAGCGCGAGGCCCACATGGCAGCGCCCCACGCCGACAGGGCCGCCACGTGCGGCCGCCCCCCGCCCCGCACGCCGCCGGCCGGGCCGCCCCTGCCCACCCCGCGGGGCGAGCGCCGAGCCTGCCGGCCTCGAAGGCAGCGCGGGGCGCCCAGCCGCCTCCCACGGCCGCGGCCCCGGCCCCCTCCGGGCGCGCCGCCCCACTCCCGGCAGCAGGGCCCAGGGCGGCCGGGAGCGCGCAGGGCCGCACCGGGAGCAACCCGCCCGCGAAGCAACCCCGGGGGAGACGCCCGGGGCTGGGCCGGGGCTTTACCGTGCAGGGGAAAGAGCGGCGGCGCTGGACGACGAGGCGGGCCGGGACGGCGAGGCTCGCACGCGAGGAGCGCTGCGCGGGGCTGACTCGAGAGAGCGCCCGGCGCCCCCCGACCGGCCTATATAAGGCGGAGCACCCCGGCCCGCCCCGGATCCCTCCGCCTTAAAGGAGCGTGCGCGTCCGCGCCGCCCCTGCGCCGCCCGCGTGACGTCAGGGGGCGGGGTGCAGGGGGGAGCTCGGGGGGGGGGGGGGAGCCGGGTGGGGGGGGAAGCCGGGGGGGCTCGCAGCGGCCCGCTCCTTCCAGTCCGCAGCCCCGTCCTGCACGTCTGGACGGGACCTCATCGGAACCGGGGCGCAGGAGAGCGCCGGGAGGTGCACGGGGGCGGACGGGCGCGGCCGCCTTGTCCCGCCGCGACCTCCACGCGGGGGAGCGGAGGCGCTGGGAAGGCGGCCCGGCGGCAGCGCCTGCCGAGCGTGCTCGGGGCCCCGGTTCCCTTCCCCAGTGCCCCCCACACACACAAAGCCGGCAGCCCCCCGGCAGAAAGCGGAGGCGCCGCCGCCATGGCCGCGCAGCCCGGCTCCCGGGGCGGAGTCGGCGCCGGCGGGGCGGGGGGCGGGAGGGGCGCCGGCCCGGGCTGGGGACTCTTTGCTCGCTCGCGGCGGAGGCGGCGGCGGCGGCGGCGGTCCTGCGTCCCTTCCAGCAGTTTCCAGACCCGTCTGGACCGCGCCGCCCGCCCCGCCCTGCGCCCGGCCCCGCCCCTCGCTCTGCGGCCCGGCGCGGGGTGGGGGAGGCGCTGCGGCGCGGCGCTGCGGCGGGCGGGCTCCGCGGGCGGCGGGGGGCGGCCGCGCCGACCCCACGCTAGCGAGCCCGGGCGGAGTCGCTCCCGGGAGCGGCGCCCCAGCCTCGGGGCCGCCCTCGGCCCCCCCCCCCCCCGCTCCCGGGCTGTTTCTTCCGCGGGCCTCCTTTTCCCCGCGTCCGGATCCGGGGCTAGGGTCCCCCGGGATCTGGGCGCCTGGGCTGGAGGCGCCGCCGGGGGAATGGCCGCGCCCGCCTGCTCCCCGGCCCGCGCCAGGCCGCCGCGGCCCCCGGCCCTCGCCCCGCCCGCCACCGTCTCCTCGCTCCCCCGGCTGGCCCGGCGCCCGGAGACGTGCTCTAGGACAGGCACCGCTGGTGGCTCTGCCCGGTACCCTCGGCTACTCGGGAGGCCGAGCGCTGAAGCTGGAAGGCTGCCCGGAAAGCCGGGGAGTCGGGTCTGCAGTCTGCCGGTGGAGGAGGGGGGAGCGGGGAGCCCAGGGGGGGAGCCCAGCCGTGAGCCTAGACCCGGGGGAGAGCCCAGCCCTGAGCCTAGACCCGGGGACCCGGGGGGAGAGCCCAGCCGTGAGCCTAGACCCGGGGAGAGCCCAGCCCTGAGCCTAGACCCGGGGGAGAGCCCAGCCGTGAGCCTAGACCCGGGGGGAGAGCCCAGCCCTGAGCCTAGACCCGGGGGGAGAGCCCAGCCCTGAGCCTAGACCCGGGGAGAGCCCAGCCGTGAGCCTAGACCCGGGGACCCAGGGGGAGAGCCCAGCCGTGAGCCTAGACCCGGGGACCGCACACAGATCACCGAGCAGGCCGGGCTCTCCTGCTGGCCCGGAACCCCCCCGGGTAGCTCAGTGCCCTGCCCAGGGCTCGGGGGCCAAGCCGGTGAACGTCCCTAGGCTTGGTCCGCTGTTTGATTTATTTGTGTTGCTGGTTCTGGGGCTGGAGCGGACCTGGGCGCTGCCTTGAGCTCTTTTGCTCAAGGCTAGCACTCTACCACTTGAGCCACACAGCTCCGCTTCTGGCTTTCTAATTTAATTTTTTTTTAGTGGTTAATTGGTAAGTCTCATGGAGAGAGGGGACTGGGAGTTTGGTCCAGTAGGAGAGTACTTGCCTAACCTAGCATGCATGAAGATCTGGGTTCAATTCCTGGGTACCACATACACCAAAAAAGCGGAAATGGTGCTGTGGCTCAAATGGTACAGCTCTCCCTTCAGGAAAGCCCAAGCACAGTGCTCAGGCCCTGAGCGCAAGCTCTAGGACTGGCAAGCAAAAACAAAACAAAAAAAAGGTAATTGATCTTTATTAATTAAACAGCTCAGTACATTTCTTCATTAATTCTTAATCTATCATCAATTTCTTGGTGTTTTCTAGATGCAACTATATTATCTGGAAGCCATTTTCTCTTGCATTAATTTCTGTATTTTTTTTGTAGGTGTGTGTACTAGGGGTTGAACTTGGGTCCTTGCAGTTGCTATGCCAGCATTCTACCACTGAGCCATGCCTTCAGCTATACTGGAAGAGTTTGATTTTTATTGTTGTTGTTGTTTTTTTGTCACTCATGGGACTTGAACTTTGGGCCTGGCTGTTGTCCCTGAGCTCTTCAGCTACCGCCCTACCCCTGGAGCCACAGTGCCATTTCTGATTTTCTGGTGCTTATTGGAGATAAGAGTCTCACAGACTTTAGTGCCCAGGTTGGCTTTGAACCGGGATCCTCAGATCCAACCTCCTGGGTAGCTAGGATTACAGGCGTGAGCCCAGCTGAGTTTTTGTTTATTATATGGTGTATATGTGTATGTTGGTGCCCTAAGTCTCAATTTCTTACCACTGGCACTGTACCACTTCAACTATGCCTCTAGTCTGGCTAATTGAAGATGGAGTCTCACAGACTCTTCTGCCTGGGCTACTTTGAATCGTGATCCTCTAGATCTCAGTGTCCTGTGTAGCAGGAGCTACTCACGCCCACTGAAATTTGACTTATTGGAGTTTGTCCTAGTGGTAGAATGCTGCCTAGCATGCACGAGACCAGAGTCCAGTTCCTCAGGAACTCATCCCTACAGAAGCTAGAAGTGGTGCTGTGGCTCAAGTGGTAGAGCGCTAACCTTGAGAAAGCCTAAGGATAGTGCTCAAGTCCTGAGTTCAAGTCCCAGACTGGCAAAAAAATGGTATTTTTTATTTAGGGGCAGTGTTGTTCTTCAAGCAATATCTGGCTGTATAGCCTAGTCTAATATGAACTTGAAATCCAGGCTGGCTTTGATTCAATATGCAGAGCAAAAACTGCTGTGAAACTCAAAATCCTCTTCTGAGCTGGGTGCCAGTAAGTCACACCTTTAATCTTAGCTACTCAGGAGGCTGAGATCTGAGGATCATGGTTCAAAGCCAGCCCAGGCAAGAATATCTGTGGGACTCTAATCTCCAATTAGCCAACAGAAAACAAGAAGTAGAGGTATAGCTTAAGGGGTAGAGTGCCAGCCTTGAGCACAAAAGCTCAAGGACAGCACCCAGTCCCTAAGTTCAAACCCCACAAATGACAATAATAATAATAGGACCACGAGCAGAGCCTAGTGATAGAGTGCTTGCCTAACATGAACAAAGTCCTGGGTTTGATTTCCTGGTACCACATACACAGAAAAAGCCAGAAATGGTGCTGTGGCTCAACTGGTAGAGTGCTGTCCTTGAGAAAGCCCAAGGACAGTGCTCAGGCCCTGAGTTCAAGCCCCAGGACTGGCAAAATAATAATAATAATAATAATAATAATAATACAATCCAAGTGTGCTTAAGAAAAAAATTGTATTAAATTATTGGAACTGTAAATTGTGTTGTTAAAAATATTGAACACACAGGGACAAGAGTGTGGCCTAGTGGTAGAGTGCTTGCTTAGCATGCACAAAGACCCAGGTTCGATTCCTTGGTACTACATACACAGAAAAAAACAGAAGTGGTACTCTGGCTCAAGTGATAAAGCCCTGGCCTTGAGAAAGCCCAAGAACAGTGCCCAGGCCCTGAGTTCAAGTCCCAGGACTGGCAAAAGAAAAAAAAAATATATATATATATAATCAAACACACAAAATCTCCAGGGGAGGGGCAGCACATGGCTAGGTGTGTGGTGGGGGGGCAACTTGGAGGCTGTGCAGGGTGTGCCTAAGAGAAGGGTGACCAGGTAAGGCAGGGGAGTAGAGGCAATCCCTAGCCCTTGCTGGGAAAGGTTAGAATGTAGAGGCTGAAAGCCACGGGTGGTGGCATATCCCTGTAAAGCCAGCACTCACAGGCAGAAACAGGATCACAAGTTCCAGGCCAGTCTGGGTAATAGAGTGAAGCCCTAGCTAAGAGGAGAAAAAGGGGGATCTGAAGGAGGGGAGGGTTGGCACACTTCCCTCAGCTTAGAGGGACCAGCATTCTGTGGGTACCAAAAGGAATGTGGGAGAGGCTAGATCTGACAGCTCACAGCCTCAGTGGCTCACTTTGGTAATCCCATCTACCCAGGAGGTTGAGGTCTGATCGTGGTAGCCCTTCCAAGTCAAAACCTGGGCAGGCAAAGCCAAGAGATTCCTGACTCCAGTTAACCAACAAAAAGGAAACTGTAGCTCAAGTCGAGCATCAGCCTTCAGTGAAAAGAAGCTGAGTGAGTGTGAGGCCCTGAGTTGAAAGCTCCAGGACTGGTGCATGCACGCATGCATGCATCTGGGCATGTGTACACACACACACACACACACACACACACACACACACACACGAAAGAAAAAAAAGGACTGCAAGCAGGCAAGCTGATAGCTGAGTCATTGGCAAGAACAAAACCCCCGGGCTGTGTGGAGAAGAGGGCCAGAGCTTGTGATCCCAGTCATTCTCGGTTTATAAACTGGCATCTTTGAAGTGACTGGCCCTTCCACAGGGGTAGGATCGGGGGCTACCACCCTACCCTGAGCCAAATCTACTTCCCGGTTCTAGAGGTTCAGTGGACCTCAGCTCCTTTTATACCTGGGCTGTTTTTGAACCTTGATCCTCAGATCTCAGCCTCCTGAGTAGCTAGGATTACCGGTGTGAGCCACCATGGGGCTGGTTTTGTTTTTGTTGTTGTTTTGTTTTGTTTTTTGCCAGTCCTGGGGCTTGAACTCAGGGCCTGAGCACTGTCCTTGGGCTTTCCTCGAGGCTAGAGCTCTACCCCTTGAGCCATAGCACCACTTCTGGCTTTTTTCTATGTATGTGGTACCAAATAATGGAACCCACATCTTTGTGCATGCTAGGCAAGCACTCCACCACTAGGCCAAACTCCCGGCCCCCAGGTCAGATTTTTTACCTCAGCTTTCTTCATGTTCCAGGTCCCTTTGAATACGCAGGTAAAATTCAGTAACCTCAAGTTATGTATCCCAGAGATGACGGTCAGGCAGGGATAGGGTTGGGGACAGAACAACTGACCTAGGTGTTATACTTCTTCCCTGTCCCTGGCCAGGCAGCAGCCACTCCTCTCCTGGACTTGAACCATTCACTGTGTGCGCCTGGCCCTCCTTTACCCAGATAAGGGCCAGTGAGGGCTGTGACAATGTTGCTGGCCTGTTGGAACACGGCCACCGTAAACTTTGCTGCCAAGGCGCCTGCCTGTAATCCCAGCTACTCAGGAGGTCTGAAGACAGCAGGCTAAAGCCACTCTTAGCAAGGAAGTCGGAAAATCTGAAAGGACAGCTGTGGCTCCAGCGATAGGGGCACCACCAGCCTGGAGAAAAAAAAAAAAGCTAAGGGACAGCCCCTAGGCCCCGAGTTCAGGTCCTAGTCCTGGCACATGCAAGCACACACACATGCACATAAAGAACTTTGCTACTTTTACTGGCATCCCTGGGCCTCCCTGCGTTGGAGTTGGGCTGAAGCTGGTGGCGGTGGTGCTCTGTCTCCTTCTGTCTCCTCCCTGCCTGCAGTGTGACACACTGGGTGAGTTCAGTCATCGTTCTCCATCCTGTAGCCTAGGGACCTGAGTTTTCTGGAGGAAAGTGGGCAGGCGGCACTGCAGGTTGAGTGTGAGGCGTGTGTGTGCTAGGCGCTACAGAGGCGCTGAGGAGAGACTCGTCATCACAAATGGAATCACAGAGGTTGCTGCCCCTGCTCTGCGCGGTGGCTCTGAGGGAAGGGCCTGGTTCAGTATTGCAGGGGCCCCAGGCTGTGGGTGATGGGCTTGGATGCCTGGGGGTGGGGTTGGCACGTGTGGGCTAGGAGACTTCACCAACTCCCTCCCCAGGTCCTTGCCAGCTAGGCTCCACTGCCGCCCTCCCCACATCTAGGTTCCCTGGCTATGGAGAGCAGGGGTCTGTGGGCTCACCCTAGAAATGGCTGGGCTGGGCTCCTGAAGCATGCCGTGCTGGAAGGCTGGAGAAGGACCTGTGAAGATGAGGCGTGGCCATGCTTGTCCTAGTGGCTTGCAGGTCCTATCTACCCTGCATCCAGGTTCCCTGAACCAGCCCATGCCCCTAGTGTCATCCTTTTTCCTCTTTGGTGTTCCCCGACTTTGAACTGAGGGGTTCTTGTGTTGGCTAGACAGGTACTCTACCATTTGAGGAAGTGCTCAACCCTGTCTGTGCTTTCCCTTTTGAGCAGGGTCTTGCTTTCGTCCAGCTGGCCTAGATGTAATCCTAGTTAAACCTCCGTCATAGCTGGGTGACAGCATGCCACTATGCCTGGCTTACTGAGATAGTGGATCTCCCTGTTTCTTTTGGGGGGGGGGGTGCAGGGAGGGCTGGGCTGGGCTCAAACCCTGATCATCCCAGTCTTTGCCTCCAGAGCAGGTAGAAATACAGATATGGGCTACCTACCACCTCCTGCTTTGCCATCCCTCTTAAAGGCGCCAGGCCATGCTTACTTAGGAGCTCCCGGCACATCCAGGCCCTAGAAAGAATCAAAGGCTCTCCCCAGCAAAGCCCTGGGAGAACTGTCCTCGGCAGTGGCTAGCCCATGCTGGGCACTGCCCTGCAGTCTACAGCTAGAATGCTACCTTGTTTGCAGGGAGCACCAAGCCAGCCCGAGGCTGCAGAGGAAGCTGGAGGAGCCTGTGAGCCTGGCTTAGACACAGGACCACCAGTGGGCAGCGCAGGCTGGAACTCTGCCATCCCCACAGTGCCTACTTGTCCAGGATTGACATGGGCCTTGAAGGACCTACATGGCCACTGCCAAACTGGCCTCCCGCCCACAGGCAGTCTTTCCGGTGTGTGGACTCAGGTTTCAGCCAGGGCTGGCCGGCCAAAGGCACTACTCTCTCTTTAAGGTGACTCTGCGTTTCCCTGCTCACATCCATTTTGAATTGCTGTGGTGCCGGGGCCTACCGGCAGCAAATTGGGGTTCCTGAAATAGGGGACAGGGACTGGAAAAATTAGAAGAGAGAAAAACACATCGGGTCCGGGAGGTCTGCAGCCCAGGCAAAAACTGCAGCGCCCGTTTATTCTCAACTCAAAGTTTTTATCCCTCCTTGAGACCAGGGCACTGCCAGGTGTTACATCCAGATGGTTAATCAGGGAACTGTTGGGGGTTACATTCATATGGTAAATCTCAGATCAATTGAACAGGAGAAGGCCAAAAAAACAATAAGACAATCAAGCAATTATCTGATGCAAATCAAAGTACAGTTTGATTCACTCTTGCTCCCGACACTGTGGGTTTAATCCTGAGAAACGTTCAGGCTTTGTTTTTCTAAGAACTGGGGCCCTTTGTCACCCTACACTTACACCTGCCAGCACATTCTTCCCACATTCTCTCCAAATAATCAACAGATACACTCCAACCTATCAATTCACACTGAGGTTTTATCTCTATGTGCAAGGAAAGCTGATTCTCCCAGAGGAGGAGGGGCTCTCAGCTTTCTGAGAGCTTAAGAGCTCATTTCCTCTTAGGACTAAAAAGAGGGACATTTCCATGACAGTGGCAGCCACACCGAGGACAGCAGTGAACAGGCTGTTTTGAGCAGAGAGGTCAGGGGCTCCCTGGGGGCACCTGGTAGATTATGTTTTTGTGGTCATTGGTTGTGGGGCTTACACTCAGGCCTGGGCACTGTCCCTGAGCTCTTTCACTCAAAGTTAGCACTCTACCACTTGTTAACTGGAGAGAGTCTCGTGAACTTTCAGATTTTCCTGCCTGGGCTTTGAACCATGATCCTCAGATCTCAGCTCTCTGAGTAGCTAGGATTACAGATGTGAGCTACCAGTACCTGGTTTGGCAGATTGTCTTAACCAGGACTCTGCCCTCACTCTCCAGTCAATTGGGTTGCCTGAACAGTGCCCACTTGTGGTCAGGCGCAATCACTGCAGTTAGGCAGATGGCCAGTTGGGGGCATCTGCTTTGGACTGGAAAAATGTATTTGAGTGATTTTCTTCAACATTGACTTCAGTACAGAAAAGAAAGTTGAGGAGCCAGGAGTTTGGCCTAGTGGTAGGAGTGCTTGCCTAGCATGCACAAAGACCTGGGTTTAATTCCTTGGTACCACATATGCAGAAAAAGCCAGAAGTGGTGCCGTGGCTGATAAAGCTCCTTGAGAAGGCCCAAGGACAATCAATGTTCAGGTCGGTCCTAAGCTCAAGTCCTAGAACTGGCACAAAGAAAGAAGGAAAGAAAGAAGGAACGTGAGGTGGCACTCATTTTCTGTGGGTTCCTGGGACTTAGATGCAGCACTTCAAGCTCAAAATGACAAAGCTTGAGTAAAATGTAGATCCTAGCCGCCTCCCATAGCTTGGCAAAGATAAAGAGGCTGGGAGAAGGTAAGTAACATTTCAAAAGTTCTGCGCAGAGGAGGAAGTGACAGAAACGTGTTCTAGGAAGGTGGACTGACATGTCTCAGATTCATTTCCATGTGTGGAAAGACTAGAGGAGACCCGGAAATCAGTCCCCAAGGCCAAAGCAGGAAGTAGTGACAGGGCCTTGGGGAGAACTGCTGCTGGTGCCCAGATGTGTGTTTATGTCTAATGGGGCGTCAGGGAAGGGGAAGGCAGAAAGAGAAGAAAGAACCCATTTGTGCTCATCGCACGAGGCCACAGAGAAGTATAAGAGCACGCAGGGACCCACAGTGATTTTGTTTTGCTAGGACCAGGCTTTGAACTCAGCTAGCCTGCTAACCTGGAATTCTACTTCTTGAGCGTTACCTCTAGCCTGACTTGTCACTGGTTATTTTGGAAATGGAGTCTTGTGGACTTTTCTACCCAGCTAGCTTTGAACCATGATCCTACAGATCTGCGTCTTCAGTGGTCACAATTACAGACATGAGCCTGCGGAACCTAGCAACACACAACTTTTGAAGCTGATAGGAAGCCTATTTCCCACCATCTTGGATGTATGTTCTAGCTTGATGAACTAGCATGGGTTCAGTGCCCAGCACAACAACAGACTTAAATATCCTAAAAACTTGACTTCAAAATTTAAAGAAGAGGGCTGGGAGTTTGGCCTAGTGGTTAAAGTGCTTGCCTGGCATGCACGAAGACCCGGGTTCGATTCCTCGGTACGACACACATAGAAAAAAGCTGGAAGTGGTGCTGAGGCTCGAGTGGTAGAGCTCTAGCCTTGAGAAAGTCCAACGACAGTGCTCAGACCCTGAGCTCAAGCCCAGGACTGGCAAAAAAAAAAAAATTAAAGAAGAAACTTAAAAAGTGAACTGACAGACATGTGGCTCATACCTATAATCTGGTACAAAGGAGCATGAGACACGATTATCATTCGAGACTAACCTGAGCTACAGTGAGACTATATCCCAGACACGTACACTGCTGATGGGATTGTAAACTAGTTCAGCCACCCTGGAAAGCAGTGTGGAGGTTTCTTAAAGAAGTGAAAATTGGGGGCCAGGAGTTTGTCCTAGTGGTAGAATGCTTGCCTAGCACGCACGAAGACCCAGGTTCAATTCCTCGGTACCCCACATACGTAGCAAAGAGCCGGAAGTGGTGCTAAGGCTCAAGTGGTATAGCTGTAGCCTTGAGAAAGTCCAAGGACAGTGCTCAGGCCCTGAGTTCAAGCCCAGGACTGGCAAAAAAAAAAAAAAAGGAGTGAAAATTGACCTTCCCTACGATCCCGCCATACCACTCCTGGACATCTATCTTGAATATCATAACCCAGGATATGATAAGGACACCTGCTCAGCTGTGTTCATCTCTGCACTATTCACAATAGCCAGGCGATGGAAACAACCCAGATGCTCTTCCACAGATGAATGGATACAGAAAATGTGGTATATATGTACAATGGAATTCCATATAGCCAACAGACAAGATAAAATAATGGCATTTGCAGGGAAGTGGATGAATCTAGAGGGAATCATGTTGAGTGAGACAAGTCAAGACCTAAGGAACAAAAGGCACATGGTATCCTAGTATGTGGCTATTAGATCCAAACAGTACAAGAGTGATGACTCAATATTTACATACCCAATGCTATGGACATGGTATTGGAAATATAAACACAACTACATAGACATAAAAATTTATGACTCTATAGACATAATGTTTTATTACATAGATTAATATGCATCTATGACATACAAACCCTCAGCCTAATTTTAATTATGTTCTAAAATCTAAGTGCCAGTGGTTGTATATAGAGATTCCCTGCTTGAATACTTGTTTATTAAACATGTCATTAGAAATATGATGTAAAAATCAATGTTAATAAATTCTTTTTAAAAAAGTAAAAAAAAATATCAGGCACGGTGGCTCACGCCTGTAATCCTAGCTACTCAAGAGGCTGAGATCTGAGGATCAAGGTTCAAAAACAGGCTGAGCACAAAAGGACCTGAGACTCTTATCTCCAATTAACCTCTAGAAAATGGGAAGTGGGGCTTGGCTCAAGGGTAGGGTGGTAGCCATGAGCTGAAGAGCACAGGGACAGCGCCCAGGCCAAGTTCAAGCCCCATGACCCACAAAACAAAACAACAAAAAAATCTGCCAACTGGACTTACTGAGATCTAACACCTCCAACACAAGAGTTTCCTGTGAGCGTAGAAATCTCCATAGAGCAAGGCGGCCGCAGGCAGCTGGTCAGGACAGTACTACCTGTCCTTCTGGGAAGAACCTGAGATCTGCACCCAGAGACTGTTTCTGGGGAAGCACTGTGCCAGAGCCCTGGCACCACCTCCAGTCAAGTAGTACCCGTATGCCGGGGGGGGGATGGGGAGAGGAGAGGGCAGACAAAGGGCAAATTGAAGAGATCCCCTTAGTTCCATACCAAACCACCCCTTCCCAGGCCAGAGTATGGGCAGAGAAAAGGGAGGTCCAGGTTCAAGGAGAACACACAGGCCACTAGTTCAGGAAGCCTGGCAGGCTGGGCTTTGTGTCAGGGATGGGTGCCAGGTAAGGGAGAACCCCTCAGGCCTTCGCCTTCTCCTGCCCAGGGGCCTGGGAGTCCAGCCAGCAGCCGGAGGAGGAGGAGCTGGCCAGTTCTGGGGTCATTCCAGAGACTGAGGACAGAGTGGAGGCAGGGCGGGTGCCAATGCAGACAGGACAGGATCATCCCCATCCCGGGTCCTCTGCACAAAGGAATGGGCAGCAAAGAAAAACTTGGCCTTTCTTGGTCTGATCCACAATCCAGGAGTCCTGGCTCCAGGCCTGTCCATCCCGCCAGCTCCAGCAGAGGGCGCTGGAGCCCTCTGAAGCCAAGGGCCTGTGCCCTCCCCTCAGCCCTGGGGGAGGCCTAGCTGGGGTGCGCTCCCTGCCCGCCCACTACCCAGAATCGCTAACCTCCTCCCATCCCTTCCAAGGCATAAGCTATGGCAAGAGAACACAGGGAGCCATGGAGAAAAAAAAATAAGTAGTTTTATTTACTCAGCCTTAGAAGGCACCTGGTTTATGTTGAATATAAAAAAGGCAGTAAAATGGCAAGTGTACAAGGCGCATGCCAGTGGGGAGAAGGCACCGGAAGCAGGGGAGGGGACGGGGAGGAAGCACAGATGGTACACTAGCCAGCCTGCTCCCTTGATATGGGCAGAAACAGGCAGAGCTAACTGAGCACACCTCTCTCAATCTCCTTCTCAATCTCTCTCTCTCTCTCTCTCTCTCTCTCTCTCTCTCTCTCTCTCTCTCTCTCTCTTGCCATTAGGCAGAGACTGTGCGTGTCCCCTCCCAGCGCTGCCCCTCAGGCCACCAATGTGCTCCCTCCCCAGGGCCTGGACATCCGGCCAGCTCAGGCCTGGCCTTCAGAAAGCAGAAGTCAGCTAGAAGAGCACACCTCCAGAACAGCCCCGCTCATCTCTGGCAGGAGAAGGAAGTGGGCACGCCGGTGGGCAGTGCAGTCCTTCTGTGCCCCACGGTCACACAATTGCCCGAAACAGGAAGGAGACGATAGCCCCCAGGGCCAGGCCCAGACAGAGAAAGAAGGACATGATGGTTCCTGCTGTCCCTGCCTCCGACGGCTTTACTTTCCTAAGGGAGGGAGGGTAGGGGTGGGGTGGGGTGGCCTGGCCTCCGGGGTAAGCAACCCACCTCTGTCCCCAGCCCTAAATCGCTGTCCTTGCTAGAATCTGGAATCTGTCCTGGAGTGGCCTCAATCCTGCCTGGCCACCTCCTACTGCTCTGCCCACACGAGCTTGGGGACCCCCCTCTCCTGCCCATGCTACGTTAGCTCAGATGATGGGTTCCTCCAGCCAGGTCTCCCTCAGCCCCGGGGCTAGGCTCCCTCCACCGAATGGCCCCGCACTAGTTACCAACTCTGCGGATGTCACCAGGTTCCCTCCAGGCCCCACTCACTTGGGCCCAAAGCACATGCAGAGGCTGGCCAGGTAGCCGTTGGAGAAGGCGAAGGCGGCCATGAAGAAGATGAACCAGGCGTCGTGCTGAAAGACCACGGGGAGGTAGCGTCGGGGTTGCACGTTGCACAGCAGCAGCAGGGGCAGGAACACCAGACGGGCCACCACGAGGCTTGGCAGCCAGCAGCTGTCCTTTCCAGGCTGTGGGGACCCAGCCACCACTCAGTCCTCCTGGCCCCACAGCTCCACTTAGGACCCCTGAGGGCTATGGGGGCTCGAGAGCAGGGACACCAGCCAGGAGGAACCCAGTAGAGCCTTCTGGAGTGCTGGAATGTTCTATATCTCATCCTGGGTAGGTATCCTGTATCTTCATTTGTGGGTTGAAGGTTTGCATGCCTGGTTCTATGTCAATTATACCTGGACTTTAAAGAAAGTATCTAAACTGGGTGCTAGTGACTCAGGTCTGCAATCCCAGCTATGCAGGAGGCTAAGACCTGAGGATGGTGGGATTTTTTTTTTTTTTTTTTGGCCAGTCCTGGGTCTTGAACTCAGGGCCTGGACTCTGTCCTGACCTCTCTATGCTCAAGAGCTAGAACTCTACCACTTGAGCCACAGTACTACTTCCAACTTTTTCTGTTTACGTGGTACTGAGGAATGGAACCCAGGGCTTCATGCATGTTAGGCAAGCACTCTACCACTAAACCACATTCCCAGCCTGAGGATAGTGGTTTGAAGGCAGCCCAGGCAGGAAAAAGAAAGAAAGGAAGAAAGAAGGAAGGAAGGAAGGAAGGAAGGAAGGAAGGAAGGAAGGAAGGAAGGAAGGAAAGAGACAAAGCCTGAGATTCTTATCTCAGATTAACCAGCAAAAAAAGCTGCATGTGTGACTAAATGTGTGGCTCAAGTGGTAGTGTTATCCTTGAGTAGAAAAACCTAAGCAGGAAGAGCTCAAGGCCCTGAGTTCAAGTCCCAGTACCAGCACAAAAACTAAACCAAACCAAAAATAAAAATAAAACAAACATGGCCCCCTTTACACGGTGCTGTTGGGGTTTCCTTTCTGGATCTTGTCTTATTCTTCCTCCCGTCCCACCTGGGCCTGTGGCCCTTCCTGCACATACCCACATGAAAACAGCTGTGAGACTCCGGCCCAGCCAGTCAAAAATATTGAAAGTCAAGAAACAGGACACAGGAATGAAGTACTTTCCTGGAAAAGGTGAGGGGAAAGATGGAGACATTACACCCCAACCCACTGGTCCTCTCCAACAATGGAAAAGACATTTCAGTGCAGGGAAAGGTGAGCAGGTGGGGGAGGAGCTGGGCAGAAGTCCCCGCTCCAGGCGCTGAACGTAGAAAAATTACTGAATGTTCTTGAGTATAAGATGTTTTTAAATTTACAAGGTGGTTTGGAAGTTTTCCTCCTTGAAATGAGTATGTACAGGTCTGCGAGCTGCCCAAGACCCTCTGCCCCCATCCTGGAAAGCAAGGCATCCTCACCCCAGTCACTGCTGCCTGCAATGCTGGATTTGACCTCAGAGGTCACAGCTGGGAACAGGCCAATGGTGATGGTGAAGATGAAGCAGACGGAAAAAGCCAGGACTGAGATCTGGAGAGAGGGGAAGGGATTCACCCAGCTCCCTGTGTGTTCATGGTGGCTGGGAACGATAGATCACGCACATACACACACACACCCCACCCTGAAGGGACCAGTTTTAGGTCAGAAAGGAAAATGGGGAGGGTAGACCCCATCTCACGTTCTTGAGGATGGCTTTGACAGAGTGGCTGGTGGATTGGGAGGTGGGGACCGGCACCCTAGATTCCTCTTTAATTGCTCTTGGCTCCTCTCCCGAGGGCTGACAGGCTGTGGAAGGATCTTCAGGGCACAGAGAGGACGGAGCGATAGATGGGCTTAACTGGAGGTGGGCACCCTTAACTTTGCGCAGTCTCTCCCCCAAATCGCCTGAGCCTCTGATCATATGGGCCCCAAATCTCCCTCAGGGCCTTAAGTCTACATGCCTGGGACATTCAGGACAGCCATGAGCGCCCAACCGTGAGTCCTGCTGTCCCCACCCCTGCCCTCCACCATTCCTGCCGCCCCCAGCCTCCCCAGCTTCCTCAGGCTACTGAGACCTTTACTGATGAGGTCCAACTTTGTCTCCTGCTCCCCGGGCCCCTCCAGCTTGAGCTGCTGGTAGTAGCGGTAGAACTCCTGTCAAGCAGGGAAACAGGGTGGTGAGAAGCCTGTCCCCCCTCCCCCAGCCCCGGGTTCGGGCCGCACCACCCCCCACGCTTTCCCCACGTCTCACCAGCTGAGGCAGGCCCAGGTAACAGATGATGGCCAAAATGACAACCACACAGGCTGTGATGAAGTACCCAAAGGCACTGTCTGACCCCTCCGATTTGCCTGGGAGGGCGGAGCTGTGATGAGAGGGGGCCCCTCCCTCCCCATCCTGCCCCGCAGCAGGGACCAGTGCCGTGGGACTCACTGGTAATGGCACAGATCATGGCCACCGAGGCGAAGAAGCCAGCTAGGCCCTGGCCGCTCATGATGGGAGTCGTGTAGCTGGTGGGTAGGAGACCAGCCAGACCAAACAGGCTGCCCTGAAGGATGGCGCCGAATGCTGGGGAGCAGAGCGGGCATCAAGGGGGAGCAGGGGCCACAGGCAAGCAGCTGCCCTTCTCTGCACTCCACTCCAGACCAAAGGCCAAGCCGCTCAGGCTTGAGGTCCAGGTGCCCTCCCCGCCCCACGTACAATTAATGAGCACTATCTTGACCATGGTGACGACGAAGAAGGGGAGAGGGTCCATCTGCACCTTGACGAGGACGGCAGTGACCAAGAACACCAGCAGGATGGCCACCAGGCTGCCCAGGATCCGCGCAGACTGGGAGATCCTGTGGGAGAGGGCGGGGGGAGGCTGAGGGGGAGGACTGGGGCGCAAGCCAGGCCGGGGAAAGCAGAGGGCGGGAAGCAGCAGGGCCAGGCTGGCAGAGGGCCCGCGGTCCTCACCTCTGGTGCAGGAAGGAGTTGAGGCAGGCAAACACCAGCAGTGGCAGCATGGCGCACAAGGTCATGACATTGTTGAAGATGGCACTGAGAAAACTCTTTGACGAAGCCTGGGCGTCCTTGCTGGGTGGAGCAGTGACCGAGGACACGTTGTTGGGCACATCCAGGCGGGCTGTGAAGTACTGTGGGGAAAGGGGGAGGGAGGGCTGGGTCTTCGGCCTTTTCGGGGGCCCAGAGCTCCGGGCCCTGCAGGTCCAGGGACCCACCCCCACCCAGGCTCAGTTCCTCCCCAGACTCACCTCAGTGGCTGTCATGAAAAAATTCCAGGGGAGCAGCGTCCCCAGGCCCAGCACGAAGAAGATGAGCCACACAGCTTTGTATCTGGGAGAAGTGGAAACAGGGACCACGTGACCACGTGACACAACGGCCTGTGCGCCTCAACCCCATCTCCCTGCTGTCCCAGGGCCAACGCACACGTGTGCGCCAGTGTGTGTGTGTGTCCTAGGTCTGGGAACGGGGTCCAACACGACTGGGTGGCATGGCTGGTCGCACCACTGTTGCCAGTCCTGGAACACTCAAGAACCCCGCCCGTAGGTGTGTGAGCCGCACAGCAGAGACAGCTGTGGAAGTTCTGAGAGGGTCTGGGAGAGCAAGCAAGCATCATCCACCCCACCCGGCAGGCTATGACCAGGCTGTCTGAGCAGGAGCTGTGTGGTTCCCTGAAGGGGAACTCCCAGACCATTCTAGACCTAGAGGGGTGGAGGGAGTGCCTGGGAGGGGAGGGAGCTCCAGACAGAACTGGCTTTGTAGGTCACATCACCAGGGGGTCTGAGCCACCGGAAGTCCTCTGGGCCTGAGTGTAAATAAGGGCCATCATCCTCTAAGGAGGCCTTGCATGCAACCTTAGCAACCCTCCGTGGTCAGCGGATGTGGACCACAGCCTCCCACAGGCAGCACCCACGTGCTGTGAGCACATAGGCCTGGCCAGGCCTTGGGAACCTGGACTACCATAGGCCTCACACAAGGAGGCCTTGGGTAAATAACCCAAGCCACTAGTCTAAGCTATTCCAGTCAGTCCTCAGTGTTCTCCAGGCTAGCTTTTTGTGGGGGAAGGGAAGAGTAGTACTAGTTCTAGGGCTGGCTGCCATAGCTGGCTTCTGTCCTTGGAGCTTCACACTGAAGGCCAGGGCTCTAGCACTTGAGCCACACCCTCACTTCTTTTGATAGTTAACTGGAGATAAGAGTCTCCTGAATTTTCCTGCCCTAGCTGGCTTTGAACCATGACATGATCCTCAGGTCTCCTCCTCTGCCACACACTAGGCCTGGTTCAGAGGCCCTGATGAAGGGCAAAACTCCAAGGCAAAGCCACACAGGACAGCGGGACACAAGAGGAGTCAGTACAGCACGGTGGGTGGAGTGGGAAGAAGGCTTTGGGGAAGGCCAAGGAGAAGGGGCTGGAGCCAGAGAAAGGCTCAGGTCTGGCTGTACATGAATTCCCCTCCCCTAGGAAGTGAATAATGAGCCTCGCCTCTACTTTATAAGTGGGGAGATGGTCCCAAAGAGAGGGGGCTAAGTGTTCAAAACCCAGAAGTGCCTGTCCATAGCTGCTGGCTGGACAAGGAGAGGTGAAGAGCCAGTACGGTGGCTTGAACTCAGGGCCTGGGCGCTGTCTCCTGGCTTTTTCACCCAGAGCTGGTACTCTACTACTTGGAGCTACATGTCACAGACTTTCTTGCTCGTGCTGGCTTCAAACTGTGATCCTCAACTTTCAGCCTCTTGACTAGTTAGCATTACAGGTGAGAGCCACTAGCCACTTTCTGAACCCTAGATCCATCGGAGAAACTGGAATCACTGGAGCTTCTTCTTCTAGTAATTCTTGTTCCTGACGCTGCAGGTCTAATAGGAGGGGGTTCAAATGGGCTCCAGAGGCAGGAGGGCAGAGAAAGGGCAGATCACAAAGCAGGGTGGACTGAGGTCATCTGAGGCAAAGGTCCCAGGGCAGCCCCCAGGGACAGGGCAGTTTTGCCAGATGTGCTCTGGAATGAGGGACTTGGCCAAGCATCTCTCACAGCTAGGAGTCACTGACTGAGGAGCAACAGCGGAAACACTGATGGGCTGGACAGGGACTGCAGCCCGATCGCCCACTCAGCCTACCCTCCCTGCAGCCAAGCACGCACGGTCTGTGCCCGGTGCAGACCTGACTCAGAGTTACCTGGGTGGAAGCCAGTTAAGGAAGCAACCTAAATTCCAAAGACCAATAAAATGGACCCCATGGAGCCCCACCATTCATTCTCTTGATTCTCAGCCCAGCTCTGCCACCCGCCCCTCACCCCACCCCTAGTACCTGTCCTGAGGCTGCTGACTGGTCGTCATGCTGCCGGGGTGCGCGGCTGTGCCTGGCTGGCGTCTCTCTCCCTCTGGCGCTTGCTGGGGGTCAGAGGCAATGTGAGGCCAGGACTTGGCTCTGCTTCAGACAGCACACAACAGCCACGAGTCCCACCTTTTAGGACCACTCAACTGGGTCCCACCCACCAGGGAGCCCCGCAGGCCTGTCCTGACCCCCACCCCCTTTGCCTGCGCAGGCTCCACCTGGCTCCCAGCCTGACCGCTGCTGCCACCGCTATTTTTATCCAGAAGCCAAGGCAGTTTATAAGCTGAGAAACAGGAGGGTGGAGAGCAGAGCAAGGAGGAGGAAACAGGACTGAGAGGCAGGAAGAGACAGCCAAGAAGCCAGGGAGGAGATGGATCAGAGACAGTGAGACCAAGCAAGGACAGATTGGAAGACAAAGGGTAGAAACTGGGGATGGGGGTTCCTACCGCGGGGTGGGGGGTGGCGCAAGACAGAAAGCAATCAGATCTGCCGACAGAGGCCTCCCAGGATCCTCTCTAGCTAGACTGTTCAGCCTTTCCTCGAGCTCCCAGATTCAAGGCCAGGCAGGGTAGGAGTGCCAGTCCCTTCTTAAGGAGACCTGGGCACCAGCCTTACCTATGTATTGCTTTCCAACCACTGCCTAGGGGCATTCTAGTTCCTAACCAGTTTCCCAGGAATGTATTCATAATGGGTACGAAGACACAGTCCTTTCTGTAGCCCAGCCCAGTCCTGCCTCAGACCCACTGTCCTGACCTCAAAGTCCTCCCATCCCCCCTCAGTTCCTCTCTGACCCACTGTCCTCTTCCCTTTCTTTTTTCTTTTGTTTTATTTTGTTTTGCCAGTTCTGGGCTTGAGCTAAGGGCCTGAGCGCACTGACCTTGGACTTTCTCAAGGCTAGAGCTCTACTTGAGTTTCAGCACCACTTCAGGCTCCCCCCCCCCATGTATGTGGTACTAGGAATCGAACCCAGGTCTTCATGCATGCTAGGCAAGCACTCTACCACTAGGCCAAACTCCCAGCCCCCATCTTCCCTTTTGTAGAGTGGCCTCCAAGGGAATGTTGGAAGGGGTGGGGGCTCAGGCCCAAACTGGAGGTTGTAAAGCTCCAGAGACCCCATCCAGGTTCCTCTCTGCACCCCTCTCATACAGCATGGGGGAGCACTCCCAGCTCCAACAGATCTAAGGACTGTGAGCTTTCTCACTGGAAAACAGGAAGGCCAGGCCAGCATTCACCCATCCATCCCCATGCTGCCCCGGCTCTGGGCCAGGGCCCCTGTCCAAAGAGGCCAGGCTTCCCCAGTACACTCTCCCTGAACTCACCGGATGTACAGACTCAACCGAAGGAGGGGAGTCAAGAGAGCCTGGTTGGTCCCTAGGAAGGGGGCCTAGCTCAGGCGCAGGCAGGAGGCCTGGTCCACGGGGTCCTACGTGGGGGTCCAGAGTGGAGAAAGGTAGCACAGGGCACATCAGAAGAGAAGACTCACAAGGTAAGCACTGAGAAGCAGAGGGAGATAAAGCCGCTTGGTAGCTAGAGATAAGACAGCCAGCTGTCTCAGCAGGAGGGCAAGGGGCGGAGCATGCGGGCTGCAAGGTGCAGCCTAGTGAAACCTCCAGTGAAACCACCGCTGCGGTGGCCTTCTGTGGGCTTCTCCATCCCGTCCCATAGCCCTCCCCCGGTAAACCCACGCAGATGGTCTTCCTCGTGAAACCACTGCTGCGGTGGCCTTCTGTGGGCTTCTCCATCCCGTCCCATAGCCCTCCCTCGGTAAACCCACGCAGATGGTCTTCCTCGCCCAGCACACACCAGGGCTGCAGACGGAAGGCTAACCACACACCTCTGGATGGAGCACCCCTTCCAATCAACAGGTCCTCGCTAAGTGAACGCTTCTGCAGGCCAGCCAGCTTCTGCTCTAGGCTCTAGGAGACAGAGTGGTTGAACAATAGCTATTGATATTTCCTAGAGGACCTGAGGAGCTTCCTGGGGAGTAGAAGAGACACCCAGAACGGAGTTTTCTACTAGATAGTACAAAGGGGACTTCCCCCAACCACACACCCACCCGCCTCCACACAGCCCATGTTCCAGTCCCTCTCCACAGGGCAAAGTTACACTAAAGGTGAGACTGGGGTGGAGAGAAGAGCTCCCTTTCCCAAGACTAGCACAGAGGGCAAGGTTTACCTCAGCCCTCTGTCTACCCCTGATCTCAGCGGTGGGCCACCTGGCCTGTGTTGGGCCTGGGCGCTGTCCCTGAGCCTTTTGGCTAGTGCTACCACTTGAGCCATAGCTACACTTCCAGCTTTTTGTGGTTAACTGGAGATCAGTCATCTAGACTTTCTTGCCCAAGATTCTCAGATCTCGGGCTCCTGAGTAACTAAGATAGCAGGTATGAGCCACGGGTTGCCCATTTTTCTTGTCTGTCTCTGACCAACCGCAAACCAGCACGTATCAGCTCAAAGCATCTGGTGACCAACCCTTCAGGCACAGAGATGGAGCCGCCACTGCACGCAGCCCCTCCCTGCACTCGGGCTCCCAACACTTCCCAAGCACCCCAACTTCTACACGCACCCTGGTGCAATACCCATCTCCACCCCCCAGAATCCCCCAGCCTCGCAGCACGCTCAGAGAGGTTGAGTCACTTGCTGAGTGTCACAGAGATATTCTGGATTCAAACTCAAGACGCAGCCTGTTCCAGGTTCTGTGTGGAGTGGCAGTGGGGGGAGCCTGGGAGACCCGCGGCTCCCAGTGAAGGGAGAACTAGAGCAGAGGTTGGGGGCCCCACCACATCCCCCCCCACACGCGGCCTGGCACGAGGACCTCCCACCCCATTCAGGACAGGACAGAGGGTCTGGGGGAGTCAAGAGTGGGCGGACTGCTGGGAAGAGGCCGGGGGGGGGGGGAACCGGCCTCGGCGCCTCTGCCAGGCTGGAGCGTGCGTTCGCGCCCTGACACCCGTTTATGTGTTGCCCGGGGAGGACACCGGGACGCGCCGGCGAGGCAGGCTGGGAAGGGAGGTGGAGGGCCGGGCGCCCCCCGACCCCTGGTCCCCAGACCCCGCCCGCGCCGGCGCCGCCCAGCCCTGCACGGACTGGGGACCCGGCCGAGCGGGATTAACCGTCCACGCGCCGGGCCCTTGCAGAGGGCAGCGTGGCCACGACCGTTTTCGGGCCCAGGAGCTACCAGGCCGCCCGACACGGGCTCGGCCCGCCTCTGCCCCGAGTGCGCCACGTCCCGCGGCACTCCGCCCCGCACGAGCCGCGCGGGGGTTCCACGGCGTCCAGGGCCGGGCCTCCCAGCCGGCGTGGCAGGCAAAGACCAACAGCCACCGCCGGTCCACCCGGCTGTCCGCCCTCTCCCGGCCTCAGCCCGGCCCCGGAGCACCTGCTGGAGGAGGTCGGCTCCCGCGCGGAGATCCACTGGCTCTTCCCCAGCGTCCCGCACCCGCCCCGGGCTATTCAAACCCGCCCTCCACCTGGCCCTCCCCTGGCCCCGCCCCGCCCGCGGCCCCGCCCACGCGGCCAGCCCCGCCCACGACCCCGAGCCGGGCCACCTCTCCCCTGACCCCGCCCCCACGACCAGCCACGCCCCACGAATCTTAGCTCGTCAACCTCGGCTTTGGCCCCCCCGCCCCCGCCGGCCCCGCCCCCCCCCCCCCCCCCCGGGCCCATCCCGGACCCGGCTGCTCGGCCCGCTCCTCTCCCCGCAGCTCCCGCCCCACAGGCCCCGCCCCTCGCAGGCCCCGCCCCTCAGGCTCCGCCTCCCCCACGCCGGCCCCGCCCCGCCGGGCCCATCCCGGACTCGGCTGCTCGGCCCGCTCCTCTCCCCGCAGCTCCCGCCCCACAGGCCCCGCCCATCAGGCCCCGCCCCTCGCCGGCCCCGCCCCTCCGGGCCCATCCCTCTTCCCCCTCTCCCCGCAGGCCCCGCCCCCGCAGGCCCCGCCCCCGACGCCCCCGGACCCGGCAGCTCGGGCCCGCCCCTCCCCAGCCCCCTCTCCGGGGTGGCGCGCTGGTGTCCTTTCCGAGGCTGGGCCCCGCCGTGGCGCACGTGGCCCTGGGTGGTTCCCCCCGCTCGTCCCCCGCCCGGCCCCGCCCGGCCCCCCGCCCGGCCCCGCCCGACGCCCACCGCCACCGCCACCTCCAGGGTTCGTTCGCCCTCCGGAGCCCGTCCGCCGCCATGTTTTATGAAGTATTAGCAGCGACGGGTAGAGGGGTTCCAGTGACACCCGTAAGGGGCGAGCTCATGGCTTCCCGAGCACCGTCGCCCCTGCCCGGGTTTCCCCCACTTTCCCCCCGCCCCCGCCCCCGGGGCCCCAGTCCTAAGGACGCTTCCTTCCTTCCAGACCCCGATCCTGCCCTCCGTCCTGCCTTCTGTCCCTCCGTCCTGCCCTCTGTCCCTCCGTCCTGCCCTCCGTCCTGCCCTCCGTCCTGCCTTCTGTCCCTCCGTCCTGCCCTCCGTCCCCTCCCCTCCCGCTGGGACTCCTCGGCCTCACCTGCTCCGGGACCTGCGCAGTGGGTTTTCCCACGCCTTCGCCTTGAAGTTGGGGGAGCGGTGGAGCAGAGGCACAGCCCTGAAGCCCTTTTTATTTTTATTTTACCTTGTGCCGGCACTGGCGCTTGAGCTCAAGTCCTCCCTCCTGATCTTACTTTTTTTTTTTTGCCCCTCCTGGGGCTTGAACTCAGGGCCTGAGCACTGTTCTTGGGCTTTCTCAAGGCTGGGGCTCTACCACTTGAGCCACAGCTCCATTTCCAGCTTTTTATTGTTTAACTGGAAATAGTAGTGTATTTTTCTGTCCAGGCTGGGTCTGAGCCTCCATCCTCCATCTCAACCTTTTGGGTAACTTGGATTACACATGTGGGCCACCAGTGCCCACCTGACCTGTAAGTTAAAGGGCTGGGAACACCAGCCAAAAAAAAAGCCTTACAACCTATGCATTACGATGTCTTAGATGGAGATGGTGGGCCTCTGAGATGGAAACCTTGCCTCACAGCCTCCCCAGAGGAGGAGAGGTAATAACCTAGAGGAGACAAGGATTACTTTGTTGGGCAGTAAATTGGAGAGGGGCCTTGATGAGAGGAAAATACATTGTAAGATGCCCCTCTCACCCTCAGTGACTCAAAGGGCCTATTCCCTGGAGAAATCATACACACTAATGAACAATTAGCCCTGCTAACATCCCAGGGACACAGTGACATTGCACTCTCTCCCAAGAGAGACAGGGCTGTGAGGAAGAGGGAGGGGATTCTTCTCTGCAGTGTGGGCTCTCCCACTCTGCAATTGGGGTGTCTTTGGTATTCTGCCTTCCTTCCGCAGGAGATGACAAACATCTTCCCACAAGCCCTAAGCAAACAGGGCAGGAACACAGGCTTGGGTGGTGTTTTTCTAGGCACTGCCCCATGGTTTGGAAGTGGCTTCATGTCTGTCCACAACCCCCAGATTCCCACCCTCATGTTTGTCCAGTCTCTCTTTCTTCCTCTCCTGGCCCTGGCCTCCACACTCCCTCGGCCTCCTGCTTCTCTCCCACTTTTCTTCCCCAGCTCTGACCCTGTGGGCGTGACTGGCATAGTGGTCATCAAGATGAGCCATCAGGGGAGGAAGCAGTTGGTCCCAGTTTTGTACAACAGGATCTATGAGTGGAAGTAAATGGGAGGGAAGGATGGGTCCTCTCTCCTCTCCTGTTGGGGCTTGGCCGTCTGTCTCAGTGAATGGCAACAGCAGAGGCCTATTATTGTTGGATTGCAGCCCATCTGGCTTGCTCCTGCCTTGAGCCCCAGCCAGCAGCCACACACTCACGGTGTCCTCCTCCAGACAGACAGCTTGCTGGTTTGCCAGAGCCCTCTGCTGGACTGCCACAGGAGCCCAAACTCAGGTTTGGATCTGGAGTTTTTCTAGCCAAGTTCTCTTCTCCCTCTGTTCAATCTCATGCTTCTCCGCCTCCCTGGAGTTCCCCAGGTCGCTGATCCAGAGGTGGAGCGGGAAGAGCTGGACCAACTGACCCCTAGTCCCTAACTGGTGCTCTATCTGGACCTGTGCTTGCCCCAGGCTTCCATACCCCACAACCCTGCCCAGGAAGGCTTGCTGTATCACACACGGCATCCTAGCTCTCCCTAGCCCTGGGTTTGGTCCCCTCAGCTGTCAGCAAGCCATCTGTGTTTGCTTGACGTTTGTTTGCTCTGTGGGGGGTGGGGGGCGAGTGTCTGTGTCCTGGTCTGTGGTGGGCTAGAACTAGGGAGGCGCCCTGCCATCTCAGGGCAGATGCCAGATGTAGGGACACACCCCAAAAATTCAGTAACCAGGGGAAACTTTAACATAATGTTGGTTTCTGTTGTGTTTTGTTTCTTTAATCTTGCTGAGAAGCAAATGCAGGGTCTTGCATGAGCCACAGGCAGCCCTAATGCAAAGTTCAAAACCATAGTGAATATAAAGAAACCGTGACAAGGGGCCACACGTTTGTCCTAGTGGTTGAGTGCTTGCCTAGCATGCATGAAGACCAGGGTTCGAGTCCTCATACCACATATATAGAAAAAAGCCAGAAGTGGTGCTGAGGCTCAAGTGGTAGAGCTCTAGCCTTGAGAAAATCCAACGATGGTGCTCAGTCCCTGAACTCAAGCCCAGGACTGGCAAAAAAGAAAAAAGAAAGAAAAGCAGCCATGACAAATACTACATGCACTGTCTTAGATAAGGGGTGTGAACGTTGCTCTAGGTCAGGGTTCAAGAAGACTTGCTCACCGGATCTGGGTTTGGTCTTCTAGCTTAACTGTTCAGACCTAGGCCCCAGCTCTCTGCTGGGCCAGGGCTCCCATCCTGGGACACTGTGAAGTCGCTGTGGCGGGGAGCCACCCAGGGTGGTCCAGCCTGTCCAGCAAGTCCACTCAGCGGCCAGGCCCTGCTCTCTCCTCCTCACTCTCCCTCCCTCCCTCCCTCTCTCCTCTCCCCACTCCTCCACTCCCTCCCATCCTCTTTCTTCCCCTCCCCCAACCCCTCCTCTCCCTCTCTTCCTCTCTGTCCAGCTCCTCCCTCCCCTCTCTCCCTCCCTCCCCTCACCTTGAAGGGGCCCCTCTCTAGATTTCCCCCTAAAATATAGAGACCCCTTTGAGACCCCTCTTCCATCCCCGTGCTCATTACATCAGCATCAAGCGGGGGCTGTAAATTCCCTGGTAACAGAGCTCAGACTACAGGAGCAGCCAGACCAGATCGAGCTACCAGAGCTCCTCCGCCACCCCACCCCACCCCCTTCGCCTGCCAGGGTAAGGAAAGCCCTGTCCCCTTTCCTTTTCATCAGAGCAGGGAGTGGATGCCCAGCGGGAGGATAGGGCGGCTGGGACAGCAAAGGTGTCAGTGGTCGCCTCAGCTGTCACTCAAGTATGTCGAGATTCCATTGGCCACCTGTGTATGGCCACGCCCAACCACATGGCTGGTGGCCTATAAAAGTGGCCTGTGTGAGCATGGTGGTCGCTGTCACAGCTTAGAGCTAGGCGTGGAATAAAACTAACTTCTGCTTGTGTCAGACTCCTTCCTTTGATCACGGACCCCAATATTGGGGGGGGCTGTACCCTAATAACCTCTGCCCTGCACCAACGGAGCCCAGGACCGAATTTCCGGCCCACGCGCCTGAAACACCCCACCCCTCCCACTCAGCCAGGCCTGGAGAGCGCCGCCGCCAGCCCAGGCCCCGCCCCAGCCCCTCGGCCCCGCCCCACCGCCAGCCCAGGCCCCGCCCCAGCCCCCAGGCCCTGCCCCGCCGCCAGCCCAGGCCCCGCCCCAGCCCCTCGGCCCCGCCCCACCGCCAGCCCAGGCCCCGCCCAGCCCCATCGGCCCCGCCCCCGTACCCTCGGCCACGCCCCGCCCCGCCCCGCCCCCGCCGGTCGCCCCGCCCGAGGGCCCAGCACCCGAGCTGGCGGGCTTGGTGGTCAGGACAGGGTTGGGGCACGATCTCTAAGCCCACTTCTCCCTGACTTAAGCTTTTGAGGGGTGCAGGGGGACCACGTGGAGTGAGTGTTCTTGCTCAGGGCTGGTAGCAAGGGAACAAGGAGCAGATTAGCGGGATACTGGGATGCAAATGTGCCCAACAACTCATTCCCCTCTCGGTCTCTCCGGGGTCACCACCCCTCCTCTCCTAGAGCAGGGTGGCCCACGGGGACAATGCGTTTCTGCACTGACCCCCTGGGTGGCCACAGAGTCCCTTAGTGAAGGACCCCACCTGCGGCTGAAATGGCTCCACACTTGCTCAGTACTCTTTTTTTTTTTTTTTTTTTGTCCCATGGACTTTTCTACTGGGTTGAACCTGCACCCGTCCTGAGCAGGTTTTCTGGTCTGAGACGCCAGCATTTGGTTCTTGGCATTTTTGAGACAAGGTCTGGCTAGGTGACTCAGGCTGGTTTCAGACCCAACATCCTCTGGCATCCTCTGGCCTTCACCTCCTCTTCGGAGCCCTGGGATTCCAGGCATGCCATCTTGTTTCTTGTGAAAGATAAAACACTAGAAAGGAGAGCTTGTGAGGACCAAGGAGAGTGGACAAGCCAGGAAGGCAAGCCTGACATGTGGCCTCTCCCACTGCCTGGCTAGGTTCAGTTCAGCTGTACACAGGGCGAGAGTATGAGCCGGGAGACTCAAAAGCATGCAAATTATGCGACAGAAATTTATTGAGCAATTAATGGATGGATCTGCCATCAGAGGGTACCAGGCAGGTCAGATTATTTTGAGGTAGGTCCTGTTTAAGGAAGACTGAAAATTGGAGTCAATTATCTCTTAACTAAATTGCCATTTATCCCAGAAGAAACTTTCTTCACTAGACTGGATGTCTCCTTTGGCCTAAAGAACAGGTCCCTCCCCCAGACCACGGTGAGTAGCAGAAGTCTTTGGGAGGAATTCAGAAGAGGGGGCAGTGATGGAAGGTCTTGGAGGCCTGGCCAGATGAGACCCCCGCTCACACCCCACCCCAGATCTGGCCTCTGCTCACTGAGCGAGCACCCTGCCATGAGTGCTGGTGTCCTAGTCCAGGGGGGAAAACAAGCATTTTGATGGAGTGTTGCTGCCAGGACTCCAGGCTTCACTTTTGGGGGCCTAGTCTCTCTCTCCTGTCCCGCTGATCCATTCTGGAAGCTTCCTCAGCCTCCGGCGGGTGTTGCTGGCTGAGGATGAAGAGCAGGCAGCCCAGTAGGGCCTCTCTCACGTTCTGGGAGCCTAGGCGGTGGGCCAAGCGACGCAGCAAGGGCAGGAGGTGCTGGCGGGCCACGCGGGCCAGAGGCAGCAGCAGGCGGGACAGCAGTGCCCGGAGCAGCACGGGAAGCAGTGGGGCAGGCATGCCTGGGTGGGCACCTGCAAAGGCAAGGGGGACAACAGGGGCTCCAGGCACTTCACCTGGCAAAGCCTGGGGGTGGGCAGGGGCTCCCCTCCCTTCCAAGTACATTTCTGTGCTCCCAGACTTCAGTTCATGAGCCACAGTTGATTTCTGTGAAGCTCTTTCTCCAGGCAAGGTCAGGAGTTCTCACCCTGAGACAAGGCTGGAAGGAGGAAAGAGGGGGGCCAGAACCCCCAGCTGGCCATTTCCTGCTTCCAGGGCTCCAACTCTGGACTCACCCCCACCTCCACCCTGCCACCTTCCTCTAATCACCCCCCTCCTTTTGCATATCCTCCACCCCTGCCAACCCCAAACCCTTCCCTCTCCATCCAGCAAGGCTCTTCCCCAGGCTGTTCTTTTTTTGTGCCAGTACTGGGACTTGAACTCAGAGCCTGGGTGCTGCCCCATAGCTTTCTCAGCTCAAGATTGTGTCTCTCCAGCACACCTCAACTTTCAGCTTCTGCTGGTTAATTAGAGATGAGTCTTGTGGACTTTCCAGCCTAGTGAGGAAAGTCCAACCATGATCCTCAGATCTCAGCCTCCTGAGTAGCTAGGCTTACAGGCCTGAGCCACCAGGCACCTGGATCTTCCTCAGGTAATTCTAATTTTTCTTTCGGAAGTTCTTGATCCACCCAAATCTGCCCTCCACACCCTCCCCATCCCCAACCCCGCCACTCAGTGGCTGCTCTCACCAGTCAGAACAGATCTCAGCATCCGCCTCTGGCTGAGTTGCCTTCAGAGGAGACCACATAGCTGAACCCAAGGCTGGGTAGCCCCACCCTCCTGCTCCACCCAGCTCAGCTTGCTTAGGGGGGAGGGGGGACAAAAGAGACAGCTGAGGTCCAACACCTGGTACATTGAGGGGGAGGGGACTTTCTTCTGCTCTAGAGGAGCAGGGGGAAGGAGGGTGGGCACTCTCTCGTGGTGTGACAGGCCCTCAGCGTGGGGAGTCATGTGCTCCCTCACTTACTGAGAGCAACTGCATGACAATCTGACCAGGACCGTTACCCAGGAACTTAGGCACTGCTGCTGGAAAGCACTGCCACTTCCTGTGGGTCAGCCCAGCATCCCTGACTCCATCTCAGCTGCTCTGAGCCATTCCCTCCTGCAGTCCATTTAGCAACTACCTTGCAACCCACGAGGACAGGATTGATGGACAAATGCCCAAATCACCTCCTCACAGGCAATAGTGATTCCTCAGTTAACAAGGCCTTGCCTGGCCAACCCTGAGATAATCAGCACCCACACAGCCTGTGACCACTGAAACTGTGATCCATACCTCTCACCTCCATTCAGTTAGGTGAGTGAGTGAGTGTGTGTGTGTGTGTGTGTGTGTGTGTACATGTGCCCATTCCTGCGGCCCAAACTCAAGACCTGGGCATTGTCCCTTAGCTCTTTCTTTCAAGGCTAGTGCTCTGCCACTTGAGCCACAGCGCCACCTCCAGCCTTTCAGCGGCTTATTAGAGAAAAGAGTCTCATGGACTTTCCTTCCTAGTCTGGCTTTGAACCATGATCCACACATCTCACCCTCCCAAGTAGCTAGGATTATAGGCATGAGCCACTGGTATCTGGCTAGTTAATTTCTTTATTTGCTAATACTGGAGTTTGAACTCAGGGCCTCAAACTTGATCTTTGCTTTAGTTTTTGAACTTTTTGTCCACTTGGACTTTAGATCATGAGTCTCCTGCAAAGGAGGTTTGTACCACTATGCCTGGGTTTATTTGTCGATATGGGGTCTTGTTAACTTTTTTTTTTTCCCCCTCAACTAACTTCAAACCTCAATCTTCCTGATCTCTACCTCTAGACCAGGTGAGATTACAGTTATACCTGGCTTTTTTTTTTTTTTTTTTTTTTTGCTAGTCCTAGGCTTGAGCTTAGGAGCTGTTTAATTTGTCTGGTGGAGTCTCCATGCCTCCCAGTTCCAGAAGGCTTCCTCCACATGTGCTGTTGGGCCGATTTCTCAAGAGTTTCTATGAAGCCATCAGCCTTGGCTCCCTGCCTCCCGGAGAGTGACTCTGAGACAGAGAGGTGTGAGAAATTAGCAAGGCTGTTTACAGAGTCATGGTAACATATTGGAGGGAACTAGAGTCCAGGATCTAGCCCAATGCACAGGTAGCTAAAACCTCAAGGATCTAACAGTGAGTACATTATAGTTTTCTACTGAAGGATAATTTTCCCTCACCTGCATCCTCATTTTTATAAAAGATAATTACAGCAAAACTAATTTGTTTGCAATCAGTCTAGTCTTGTTAAACTGGCTAGACTGAGTATGTAAGCGCTGCACTAATGCTGATTGTACGTTGTCAGTGACTGCAGGGCTGTTTCGGGTGTGTGTGTACATGTGTGCTGATACTTGTACTTGAAGCTGGGCCTTTTGCTCTCTTTCATGCTGGTGTTCTAACCACTGAGAAACGCCTCCACTTTCAACTTTTTACTAGTTAATTGGAAATGAGAGTCTCTTGGATTTGTCTGCCTAGGACTGGTTTCAAACAAGGATCCTCAAACGTCAGCCTCCTGATTAGCCAGGATTATAGGTGTGAGACATTGGCACCTGGCTTTCTTTGTCTTTGGTGTTTGGGGCACTGAGGATCAAACCCAGGGCCTTGTGCATGCTAAGCAAGTAACACCAGCTCCAGCTGAGTGTGTGTGTGTGCCAATGCCACTCCTGGGGCTAGCACTCTACCATGTGAGCCACAGCTCCACTTCTGGCCTTTTTGGTGGCTAATTGGAGTTAAGTCTCATGGACTTTCCTTCTTGGACTGGCTTTGAACCATGACCCTCAGATCCCAGTCTCCAGAGAAGCAAGAATTATAGGTCTGAGTCAGCAGCATTTGGTTAGTTGTTTTTGGTTAGTTATGGGGCTTGAACTCAGGGCCTGGGCGCTGTCTCTGAGCTCCTTTGCTCAGGTGTAGTGCTCTACCACTTTGAGCTACAGTGCCACTTCTGGTTTGTGAGCGGTTAATTGGAGATAAAGAGTTTCATGGGGACTTTTCTGCCCTGGCTGGCTTCAAACCACAATCCTCAGATCTCAGCCTTACTAAGTAGCTAGGATTACAGGCATGAGCCACTGGTGCCCAACTTAGTTGGTAGTTTTTTGCTTTGTTTTGTTTTGTTTGCTAGTCTTGGGGCTTGAACATAGGGCCTGGGAACTGTTCTAGGGCTTTCTCAAGGCTAACCCTCTACCATTTTAACCACAGCACCACTTCTGGCTTTTTCTGTATATGTGGTACCAGGGAATCAAACCCAGGGCTTTATGCATGGTAGGCAAACACTCTACCATAAGGCTACATTCCCAGCCTTAGTTGGTACTTCCAATTAAGAAAAATAAATTCATTTTTTGCTTTTTTAGTACTACTGGAGTTTGAACTCAGGGTTTCTGGTTTAGCTAAACAGGTGTTCCTCTACTCAAACCCCACCTTCAGCCTTCTCCTACTAGATTTTAAAAATCCCGTGTATGTGTGTGCGTGTGTGTGTGTGTGTGTGTGTGTGTGTGCAAAACTAACTCATAGAGTTCTTGGCTAGCATGCATGAGATGCTGGGTTTGATCCCCTACACAAAGGGGAGTGGGGAGGCTTATTTATTAGTTGACATCTCTGTTTTTACAAGGACTTAAGACAAATTGTTTTGAGATATTCCAGAAGCCCATCTGGAAAATCTCAATTAGATTGAGGTTTTATGTGCTGTTGTTGGTGGGTTTTTTATTTTTTAAAGACAGTTTAGAATTTGATTTTTGAAAATGGTCCAGAGATTTAGAACACTTGAAGAAATCAGTGACAGATCTTGCTGAAACAATAACAAACAGAGGCCAGGATGAAAGACAAGTCCAGAAGTTACATGATTGTTGAAAACCTTTTCTTCTTCTAAATGTGATGTATTTTGTGGGGTTGTGGACTGAATCCAGAACCTGGCCTGTGTTAAACCATTTGTCCTGAGCTACCTCCTGCCCTAAGTTTTCTTAAGTAATAAAAACATAATGAAGTCAACATGAAGCACAGGAAATTATTTTGATAAAACCCAGAAGTTCCTTCTAGGTAGACACATAAAAACAAACAGAAGTGTTCCAAATAGAAAGTAATACTGAGGAGGTAGAAACATTGGACCATCTAATGGAGCCAGAAACACGGTATTTATGTACCCAGCAATCATACTGCACCCCCGAAAATACATACAATGAAAATAATAAGGAAAAAAGTCAAAGGCCAGCTACTAATGGTTCAGGCTGAGGTCCAGAGGATCACAGTTTGGACAGAAACTCACTAGATTCCATCTTCAAAATAACCAGCTCATTCCTATAATCCTAGCTACTTGGGAAGCTGGGATCTGAGGATCAAGATTCAAAGCTAATCTGGGCAGGAAAACCCACGAGATGCTTTTTCCTTCTATGTTTTATGTGCAGCATTGTTATCCTTATTATTTCTCATAGGTTTTTTTTGTCATTGTTATTTTTTTTTTGCCAGTTCTGGGCTTGAGCTCAGGGCCTGAGCACTGTCCTTGGACTTTCTCAAGGCTAGAGCTCTACCACTTGAGCCTCAGCACCACTTCCGGCTTTTTTCTATGTATGTGGTACCGAGGAATCGAACCCGGGCCAAACTCCCGGCCCCTTGTCATTGTTATTTTTTATGCTAGTCCTGGTGCTTAAACATAGGGCCTGGGCTCTGTTCCTGAGCATTTTTTGTTGGTGGTGGTTTGTTTTTTTTTTAACTTAAGGGTAGCGCTCTACCACTTGAGCCACAGCGACTCTTTGGCTTTTTACTGTTTATGTAGTACTGAGGAATGGAACCCAAGGCTTCATGCATGCTCGCAAGCATTCTACCACTAAGCCACCTTCCCAGACCTTTCTGATAGTTTTGATTACATGTATTAGAGTGTGGAGGCAGTCTTCTAGTTCTTAGGCTTGAACTCAAGACCTGGGCACTGTCCTTTAGATTTTTCACTCTACCCCTTGAACTGTTCTACTTCTGAGTTTCTGATGGTAATTAGAAAAAAGAATCTCATGGACTTTCCTCTCCAGACTGTCTTTGAGCCAGAATCTTCAGATCTCAGCCTCCTGAGTTTATTTCATTTATTTCTATCTAAATTACTGATCTTAAATAATTATGTTTGGATTTCTCAGGAAAGTCTCCTGGAACAGCAGACCAAGCTAGCCATGTTGAAGGCATTGCCTTGTTAATTATTTTCCTGATCTATAGATATGAGGTATCATGAGGAGAAAAATGAGTTCCTTACATGGAATTTTGTGTTACTTTACTGTTGAGGAGATGGAGGAAGAACTGGCATGCAGCTCACACATTTGTTCTTTGAACTCTGAGTTGGACTCATTGCTGTGATTACAAACATCTAGTTGAGAGAATGAACTTGGACTCTTCCCTCTGACACCAGCCAAAGACCCTGGTCACCCATGGTTTGCTGCCCTGCCATCCTCAAAACCCCATTTTCACCAAGACGTCCCTGATGCCAAAATCTGCGTCTTTCACCTGAGGTGGAAGAAGGCAAAAGTGGAGGAATTCCCACTATGTGGCCATGTGGACTCAGATGCACCGCAGTCTTGCCAAGCCCTGGTAACAAATGCACGGTAAAAAGTTGTGGCAAGGGCTGGGAATGTGGCTTCATGGGAGGGTGCCTGCCTAGCATGCATAAAGCCCTGGTTTTGATTCCTCAGTACCACATAGACAGAAAAGAAGTGCTGTGGCTCAAGTGCTACAGTACTAGCCTTGAGCATAGAGAGACTCAGGGACAGAGCCCAGACCCTGAGTTCAAGCCCCAGGACTGGCAAAAAAAAAAGAAAAGAAATGAAAAGTTGTCATAGCCATTAGAAAGAATAAAGCAATGTCATTTGCAGGGAAATGGATAGGACTAGAACAAATCATGTTAACTGATTAGCTCAGGGAGAGAAATGGTGCGTGCTCTCTCTGATATGTGAAAGATGAATGTAAAAAGCACTGGGATATGACAAAGTACACAGGATTCAATATACGTATAGTGAGCTCAGAAGAGGCTCCCTTTTTATTTTTTATTGTTGGGATAATGTATGGATGGGGTTACAGTTACATTTGTCAGGTAGGAGGTTATTACTTCTTGCACACTGACATCCCCACTTCCCCCACGAGGAGAGGAAACTCTTAGGAAAGAAACACAAGGTGCAATGCCTAGGTGCCTCCTCGTATGTATTTTATTTTGGTGCAGGGGACTTGAACTCGGCCTGGGCATTGTCCTTGGGCATTTTTTCCCTCAAGGTTAGAGCTCTACCACTTGAGCCACAGCACCATTTCCAGCTTTTTTCTACGTATGTTGTACCGAAGAATCGAACACTGGTCTTTGTGCATGCTAGGTGAGCACTTTACCACTTGGCCAAACTCCCGGCTTCCGCCTCCTCATATTTATATAAAGTAATATACATACTAAAACCAACACCAAGATAGGGAAACAAAAGACTTGTTTTATTTTTAATATATTTAATGATTGTTTTCCTCCTTTTTTTATTTTGTCCTCTCTCTCTCTCTCTCTCTCTTTCCCCTCTCTCCCCCTTCCTTCCCTCATTTATTTTTTTATCTTATTTTTTTATTGTAGGGATAATGTATAGAAGGGTTACAGCTACATTCACCATCTTTCTTTCTTTTTCTTTCTTTCTTCCTTCCCAGCCTGGGGCTTGAACTCAGAGCCTGGGCACTGTCCTTGGGTTTTCGCAAGGCTAGTGCTCTACTACTTGAACCACCGCACCACTTCTGGCTTTTTTTGTCCTACTAAGGAATCAAATTCAGGGCTTTGTGAATGCTGGGCAAGCACTAGACCACTAAGCTACCCTCCTATGATTCTGTTTTCTTTACCTTATGGATGGTGTATTCACACATATATGTACTCACATGTATATCTTTGGATGTGGGGAGGGCACAGAATTCAGCAGTGGAGCTCACTGGACACAGATGAGAATGAACTATACAACTGATGGGAGAGACTGGGAGAGAAGGAGGGGACAGAAGACACTGTATGGAAGGAGAGGTAGTCATTGCCTGACTCATGTCATTGTAGTCCCTCTGAACATCACCTCTGCAATAACAAAAGTAAATTAAGAAGAAAAACCATGGCAAAGGTGGCTCTCCTATTCCAGTGTGGCACCATTCTTTCCGCGTCACTCACATTCACACGGTCCTGTGCTGGCTGATAAGCTCTGGTCTGTGGTAACTGGGAAGGATCAGGGCGCCGTGGCCAGCTCATCCACAGAATCAGGAACACAAGATCAAGTTCAGGTGTGGTTTTTGGTTTGTTTTGTTGTGCATGTATGTCCAAGAGCTTGAGTTCTGGGCCTAGGCCCTGTCCCTTAGTTTTTTCCATCAAAGCTGATACTTTACCAGTTGAGCTATACTTTCACTTGTGGCTTTTTGCTGACAAAGAGTCCCATGGACTTTTCTGCCCGGGCTGGCTTTAGATCCTCAGATCTCAGCCTCCTCGGGTGCTAGGATTAGAGGCATGAGCCACTTGAGTCTGATTTGAGTTTAGTTTTTAAAAATCATCAATAGAGCCAGGCAGTGGCTCACGCCTGTAATCCTAGCTACTCAGAAGGCTGAGATCTGAGGCCAGCCTAGGCACAAAAGGACCTGACTCTTTATCTCCAATTAACCTCTAGAAAACAGGAAGTGGGGCTTGGCTATAGGGTAGGGCAGTAGGCTTGAGCAGAAGGAGCTCAGGGACAGCGCCCAGGCTCAGTTCAAGCCCCATGACCCACAAAAAAAAAAAAAAAAAAAAAAAAAAAGGCCAAAGAGAGATAATTTAGAGTAGTTTATTCTTGTCTCCTGTAGTTATATTTTGGGGTTATGTCCTGAACCCCCACTATACTTACTGGTGCTCCCAGCTACACAACTCTTATCCTTGTATCTATGAGGCTTTTTTCCTCAGTCATTGCCTAAATCTCATCCAACCACTCTAGTCAAATGCACAGTGTCTGCCACCTGCTATTCCATCCCTACTCTTTGTCTGACTGGGTAGACAGGTCCTTCCTTCCCCTTGTTCACTTATCTGCCTCCCACACTAGAATATAAATGTCCTGAGAGTAGGGACTGGCCCATTTCATCTCCTGATAGGGCTCCAGTGCACGGCCACTTGTCGTGGCTTGAGCACAGTGGTTCCTGCCTTGAATCCTAGCTATCCAGGAGGCTGAGATCTGACCATAGAGGTTGGAAGCCATCTGGGACAGGAAAATCCTTGATATCATCTCCAATTACCAGCAAATAAAACACCTTCTCCCCCCCCCAAAAAAAAAGGGGGGACTGAGACCTGGCTTGAGTGACAAACACCAGTTGTGATTGGAGGAGAAAAGCTCAGGGCTTGTTTGTGGGACCTTTGGACTCAAGTCCGGCCATCTATTTGACCCATTACTGCCGCTGATAAACCAGGGCTCTGAGGCTGGAGAGGCAGGGAAAGCAAATAGGTTATTGTCAATACTTACAATGAAAAACTTGGGCAGGGGTGAAGTCTTAGTTTGTTCTCTCTCCCTTTACCCACTCTGGTTCACCTTCCTAGCCTCATCTGGAATAGTCCCACCCCTCCTTGGCCCGCCCCATTTCTCCAAGGCAGAGAATCAAGAGTTGTGCTAAGACTTTCCTGGAAAGATAACCATCTTTGCTGGCTACAGAGCTGCCAGGGCAGTTTCTTCCAGTCCCTTGCACAGCCTTGTCCAATGGTCTGCCCAGATTTCCTGATCTCTCATTTCCCTGTTCTGCTGAGGGCAGATAGGAAAATTTGAGGAAATCAGTGGAACCTCCAAGTTTTCTCAAGGTCGGTTTAAAAAAGTGTTTGAAGGGCCGGGAGTTTGGCCTAGTGGTAGAGTGCTTGCCTAGCATGCACGAAGGCCTGGGTTCAATTTCTCGGTACCACATACATAGAAAAAAGCCGGAAGTGGTGCTGAGGCTCAAGTGGTAGAGCTCTAGCCTTGAAAAAGTCCAAGAACAGTGCTCAGGCCCTGAGCTCAAGTCCAGGACTGGCAAAAAAAAAAAAAAAGTGTTTGAGTCAGGCCAGTGTTGTAACCAAGCCTACAGACTACTCAGGACTTAAGTGGTAGAGCACTAGATTTATGTAGAAAAGGTCAGAGATAGTGTCCAGGCCCTGAGTTCAAGGCCCAGTTCTGGAGAGAGGTGGGGGAGGGGAGAGAGAAAGAAACAGAGACAGAGACAGAGACAGAAACAGAGACAGAGAGAGATAGAAACAGAGACAGAGACAGAGAGATAGAACTAGTAGATATTTAGAGAAAGGCACAGTATTCACTCAGACGTGAATGGAAAAAGGCATGGAGTATACTACCCTAATGGGAAAGTAGAACAGAACACTTAGTTCAAAACCTGATCCTGTTTTGATCCTTTTTATTGTTACATTATTTTGACAATGTCATTTGGGCACAGAGATATTGAGTCTGGTTTGTTTGTTAATTTGAGTCTGTTCTCCTTGATCATTCCTTGTTAATTTGAGTCTGTTCTCCTTGATCATTCCTTCAAACAATTGTTAATTTGAGTCTGTTCTCCTTGATCATTCCTTCAAACAAAAGCTGGGCTGGATGCTGCTGGCTTACACGAATCACTCTAGCTACTCAGGAGCCTGGGATCTGAGGGTTGCAGTTCCAAGCAACTGGGCAGAGATTCTTATTTCCAATTAACCAGCAAAAAACCCAAACAAAAACAAAAACAAAAACGGGAAATGGAGTCGTGAGTCAAATAGTAGAGCATTAGCCATTAGCCCAGTGAAAATATTCAGTTTGAGGCCTTGAGTTCAAGCTCTTGTGTGTACAGGGCATACACACACACGTGCACAGAGGACTTTGCAAAAGCTATTTCTGAGACAAGTTCTTTCCTATTTCTATTTGTCAAGCATTTCTGTGATCAAAGGAGTTCTTTTTTTGGTTGTGGGGCTTGAACTCTTGGTCTGGGCATTGCCCCTGAGTAATTCAAAATGCTCTTACCACTTTGAGCCACAGTGCCACTTCTGGTTTTCTGGTGGTTAATTGGAGATAATAGTCTCAAGGACTTTAGTGCCTGGGCTGGCTTTGAACCACCATCCTCAGATCTCAGCCTCCTGAGTAGCTAGGATTACCAGGTTGAGCCAATGTACCCTGCCCAAAGGAGTTATTGTATCACATATTTCCCCCCAGGACAAGCAGCTTTCCTGGAGATGTGCTTCTGGGTTCCTAGGTTTCTGTGAGCAAGAAGCCTATTGTGCTTTATTGCTTTATGTCACAGCCCAGTGGGAAAAAAGAAAACAAAACTGGTGCACCTTTAAAAAAGTTAATTATTAATACCGCTTTATTCCTGAATGGCTGGCTTGTGGTTCTCACATCCTTTCCCAGTCTGGGCTCAGCCCCTGGTCTATTCTCTAGATCCTCGGGCCATCCAGAGACATTCTGGAGAGCCACCCCATCAACACCTTTCTTAAGTCCAGGCCATGATGCACCACATTTGGTAAGAAGATGGTAACAGGGCACATACTGTGCTTGGGAACACGAGAAACCGGGGCTTGGGGTGGGGATATTGTCCAGAACTGACAGGTGGAGCCTTGCTCTATCCATGGGGGCAGCTGCTATGTACAGGGAAGAGCACATGTGACCATGGAGAGGAGGCTGGGCAGAATGCAACCCGTTGTCCCCAGCAAAACAGTTGTCACCTGCCCCAGACTCAAATGACAGAACTAGGGGGAGGGGTAAACCCTACACCCTCAGGCCAGGCCTTGCTTGGCTGTCGACAGCTGCACCCAGACAGCTGCTTCCACGACAAAAGGCTGGAGGACAGGAAGGGAATACTGCACATACTGCGTATGGGCAGGGAGAGCCACACAAACCACAAGTCCCCACAAAGAAAATTCAAAGACTGAGCAAGACCCTAAAGGAAAAAAAAAAAGACAACCACATTATATCCAGACCAAGGGAGGGGAGAGAGGGGGGTGGGGGAGAGAGAGAGAGAGAGAGAGAGAGAGAGAGAGAGAGAGAGAGAGAGAGAGAGAGAGAGAGAAAGAGAGAGAGAGAGAGAGAGAACACCTCTATATGCGGGCTGATATTCCAGAGAAAGTATCGTATGATAAATGTCACAAACATGTTCATTCACCAAATTAATCTAGAAATTCAAGGTGATTCCAATAGTGTTTGTTTTCTTTCTGCCTCAGAGTACGCTGATCATAAAACTGACGTGGAAGAAGGAGGAGCAAAATCAGTATCAAGGAAGGAAACCAGTGTCAGGCCCATCTCCGTGATATAAACAAGATCCAAGAGGCATAATGAGGGGCCGGGATGAAGACTCGGGTTCGATTCCTCAGTATCACATACATAGAAAAAAGCTGGAAGTGGTGCTGAGGCTCAAGTGGTAGAGCTCTAGCCTTGAGAAAGTCCAAGGACAGTGCTCAGGCCCTGAGCTCAAGCCCAGGACTGGCAAAAAAAAAAAAAAAGACATAATGAAGGCTCAGCACTGGTGTTTCAAGCCTGTAATTCTACCTACTCAGGAAGCTGAGCTCTGAGGAGAGTGTTTAGAACCCAGTCTGAATAAGAAAGCCTGTGAGAATCTTATCTCCAATAAACCAGCAAACAGCTGCAAGTGGAGCTGTGGCTCAAGTGTCACTAGCCTGACTGAAAAAGGCAGTTAAGCTGCATACTTGTGGTGTGTGTGTGTGTGTGTGTGTGTGTGTGTGTGTGCATGCAGGCTCACATGGCCAAGGGACAGACAAAACAGGAAACAGCTCAGGAGCATATAAGGCTCATGGAGATTTGCTGATGGAGCTAAAAAGCCAGGTTTGATCTCACACACACTCACACACACTCACACTCTCTCTCACACACACGCACACTCGCACACACACTCACACACACACAAAGAGCAATAAGCTGGGTGGTGGTGGCTCAGGGCTGTAATCCCAGCTACTCAGGAGGCTGAAATCTGATGATCCATCAGGCTGAGCATCTTATGGACAGCGAACCTCCATCAGATCAGAAGTGACACTGGGGCACAGTGACAGGGGCACAGCGTCTTATGGACAGTGATCATCCATCAGATCAGAAGTGACACAGGGGCACAGTGACAGGGGCACAGCGTCTTATGGACAGTGATCCTCCATCAGATCAGAAGTGACACAGGGGCACAGCGTCTTATGGACAGTGATCCTCCATCAGATCAGAAGTGACACAGGGGCACAGCGTCTTATGGACAGTGATCCTCCATCAGATCAGAAGTGACACAGGGGGGCTGGGAGTTTGGCCTAGTGGTTAAAGTGCTTGCCTAGCATGCATGAAGACCTGGGTTCGATTCCTCGGTACCACATACATAGAAAAAAGCTGGAAGTGGTGCTGAGGCTCAAGTGGTAGAGCTCTAGCCTTGAGAAAGTCCAAGGACAGTGCTCAGGCCCTGAGCTCAAGCCCAGGACTGGCAACAAAAAACAAAAAACAAAAAACAGAAGTGACACAGGGGCACAACGTCTTATGGACAGCGATCCTCCATCAGATCAGAAGTGACACAGGGGCACAGGGTCTTATGGACAGTGAACCTCCATCAGATCAGAAGTGACACAGGGGCACAGTGACAGGGGCACAGCTTCTTATGGACAGTGATCCTCCATCCGATCAGAAGTGACACAGGGGCACAGCGTCTTATGGACAGTGATCCTCCATCAGATCAGAAGTGACACAGGGGCACAGTGTCTTATGGACAGTGATCATCAGATCAGAAGTGACACAGGGGCACAGTGACAGGGGCACAGCGTCTTATGGACAGTGATCCTCCATCAGATCAGAAGTGACACAGGGGCACAGTGACAGGGGCACAGCGTCTTATGGACAGTGATCCTCCATCCGATCAGAAGTGACACAGGGGCACAGCGTCTTATGGACAGTGATCCTCCATCCGATCAGAAGTGACACTGGGGCACAGCGTCTTATGGACAGTGATCCTCCATCAGGTCAGAAGTGACACAGGGGCACAGTGACAGGGGCACAGCGTCTTACGGACAGTGATCATCCATCAGATCAGAAGTGACACAGGGGCACAGCGTCTTATGGACAGTGATCCTCCATCAGATCAGAAGTGACACTGGGGCACAGCGTCTTATGGACAGTGATCCTCCATCAGGTCAGAAGTGACACAGGGGCACAGTAACAGGGGCACAGCGTCTTACGGACAGTGATCATCCATCAGATCAGAAGTGACACAGGGGCACAGCGTCTTATGGACAGTGAACCTCCATCTGATCAGAAGTGACACTGGGGCACAGCGTCTTATGGACAGTGAACCTCCATCAGATCAGAAGTGACACAGGGGCACAGCGTCTTATGGACAGTGATCGTCCATCAGAACAGAAGTGACACAGGGGCACAGCGTCTTATGGACAGTGAACCTCCATCCGATCAGAAGTGACACTGGGGCACAGCGTCTTATGGACAGTGAACCTCCATCAGATCAGAAGTGACACAGGGGCACAGCGTCTTATGGACAGTGATCCTCCATCAGATCAGAAGTGACACAGGGGCACAGTGACAGGGGCACAGCGTCTTATGGACAGTGATCATCCAATCAGAAGTGACACAGGGGCACAGCGTCTTATGGACAGTGAACCTCCATCGGATCAGAAGTGACACAGGGGCACAGCGTCTTATGGACAGTGAACCTCCATCAGATCAGAACTGACACTGGGGCACAGCGTCTTATGGACAGTGATCCTCCATCAGATCAGAAGTGACACTGGGGCACAATGACAGGGGCACAGCGTCTTATGGACAGTGAACCTCCATCCGATCAGAAGTGACACAGGGGCACAGTGACAGGGGCACAGCGTCTTATGGACAGTGAATCTCCATCAGATCAGAAGTGACACTGGGGCACAATGACAGGGGCACAGCGTCTTATGGACAGTGAACCTCCATCCGATCAGAAGTGACACAGGGGCACAGCGTCTTATGGACAGTGATCCTCCATCCGATCAGAAATGACACTGGGGCACAGCATCTTATGGACAGTGATCCTCCATCAGATCAGAAGTGACACAGGGGCACAGCGTCTTATGGACAGTGATCCTCCATCCGATCAGAAGTGACACAGGGGCACAGCGTCTTATGGACAGTGAACCTCCATCAGATCAGAAGTGACACTGGGGCACAGCGTCTTATGGACAGTGATCCTCCATCTGATCAGAAGTGACACTGCGGCACAGCGTCTTATGGACAGTGATCCTCCATCCGATCAGAAGTGACACAGGGGCACAGCGTCTTATGGACAGAGATCCTCCATCAGATCAGAAGTGACACAGGGGCACAGCGTCTTATGGACAGTGATCCTCCATCAGATCAGAAGTGACACAGGGGCATAGCGTCTTATGGACAGTGAACCTCCATCAGATCAGAAGTGACACTGGGGCACAGTGACAGGGGCACAGCGTCTTATGGACAGTGAACCTCCATCAGATCAGAAGTGACACAGGGGCACAGCGTCTTATGGACAGTGATCCTCCATCAGATCAGAAGTGACACAGGGGCACAGTGACAGGGGCACAGCGTCTTATGGACAGTGAACCTCCATCCGATCAGAAGTGACACAGGGGCACAGCGTCTTATGGACAGTGATCCTCCATCAGATCAGAAGTGACACAGGGGCACAGTGACAGGGGCACAGCGTCTTATGGACAGTGAACCTCCATCCGATCAGAAGTGACACAGGGGCACAGCGTCTTATGGACAGTGATCCTCCATCAGATCAGAAGTGACACTGGGGCACAGTGACAGGGGCACAGCGTCTTATGGACAGTGAACCTCCATCAGATCAGAAGTGACACAGGGGCACAGCGTCTTATGGACAGTGATCCTCCATCAGATCAGAAGTGACACAGGGGCACAGTGACAGGGGCACAGCGTCTTATGGACAGTGAACCTCCATCCGATCAGAAGTGACACAGGGGCACAGCGTCTTATGGACAGTGATCCTCCATCCGATCAGAAGTGACACTGGGGCACAGCGTCTTATGGACAGTGATCCTCCATCCGATCAGAAGTGACACTGGGGCACAGCGTCTTATGGACAGTGATCCTCCATCAGATCAGAAGTGACACTGGGGCACTTGAGCAAAAAGGCTCAGAGACAGCGCCCAGGCCCTGAGTTCGAGCCCTGGAGGCGGCGGCCGGGGCGGTCCGAGGCTGGAACAGCAGCCCCTGGCCTGGACCCGGGGCCTCTCGCTGGAGGACTCGGGTTGGGAGAGGAGGGGCTCCGCCCCGGCTTCCCCCAGGGCCTCAGGCGGGGCTGGCGGCCAGGCTCGCGCCTCCCGGCCACTCCGGGGCTGGGAGCCATTCTGCTGAGCCTCGCTCAGAGTTGGAGGCCCCGGGACCTCCCGGACCCCAGGGAAAGGACCTGGGCCCGAAACGTCCCTGCCCCCCAATGTGTGCCCGCCTGCGGCCGGGGTCACGCCGGGCCTCCGGGACCCCTGCCGGGGACCCCAGTCCCCGAGAGCGGTGCCAGCCCGGTGCAGACCTCCGTGGAGGGGGCGGTGTGGGGAGCAGCCCTCCCCTCCCCCCTTCCCTCCCCTCCCCTCCCTTCCCGTGCTCCACCGTCCAGTTCCCAGTGCCGTCCGACCCGCAGAGGCGCTCGGCAGCCAGACTCCGATCAGGAGCCGGCCGCGCCCCCGGTGACCGGGACCCGCAGAGCCCCGGAGCCGGCCGCGTCCCCGGTGACCGGGACCCGCAGAGCCCCAGCCTCCCCGAGCCTCCCCAGCCGGCCGCGCCCCCGGTGACCGGGACCCGCAGAGCCCCGGAGCCGGCCGCGCCCCCCGGTGACCGGGACCCGCAGAGCCCCAGCCTCCCCGAGCCTCCCCAGCCGGCCGCGCCCCCCGGTGGCCGGGACCCGCAGAGCCCCGAGCCTCCCCAGCCGGGGTGGACTCCGTGGGCGCCCAGGCAGCGCGTGGAGCCCGCCAGGCCTTCCCCGCGCAGGACCCCGAGGTGGACGGCGGCGGCAGCCCGGCCCTCTGCCCCGTCCTCGGGAGAGGGTCGGGGCTGCTCCGCGGACGTGGACGCCGGCCCCGCCCTTCCGCCGAGACTCACGGAGGGACGAGGCACTTCATTTTGTAAACAACCAATACAGCGCCTTCGGGGGGTGCGCGGGGGCGGGGAGGACGGGGCCCGCCCCGCCTGCGGGGGGGGGGCGAGGGGGGCGGGGGGGGGCGGAGGGGGGCGGGGGGCGAGGGGCGGGCAGCGTCCAGCCACGCCCGAGCGGCTCCTAGCCCCACATGGTCACGTGCAGCCACTGCGGGGGAGGGAGGGGGACGTGCGGTGGGCGGGGCCATCTCAGGTGGGCGGGGCCACCCACAGGGACCACCCCTTCCCCTCCCTTCCCCTCCCTCCCCCTTCCCCTCCCTCTCCCTTCCCCTCCCCCTCCCCTTTCCCCTCCCCCTCCCTCCCCCTTCCTCTCCCCTCCCCACCATTCCCCACCAACCTGTTGCAGGTTCAGCTCGATATAGCCTGTGTTCTTGGGGTCCATGTTCAGAAAGAACACTGATTTGGGGAGGAGGCCAGGAAGAGGGTTCAGAGCCAGACCTGGTTCTGAGCACTTCCTACAGACTAACGCATTCACTTTGTATCTCAATCCTAAGGCAGGAGCAGTATTTTTCTTTTAAATCTGAGGCAAGAGCTCCCTAAGCTGGCCTCAAACTCAGGATCCTTCTGTCTCAGCCTCCCAAGTCCTGGGATTACAGGTGTGTCTTCCCATGCCCATCCTTGAGGCAGTTATCCACATTTTCTTTTTTTTTTTTTTTTTTGGCCCCTTTCTCTTTCTGGCCCCGCTCGCTCCGGCCCTGCTCGCTCCGGCCCGGCTAGGCCCCCTTTCTAGCTCAGGCCCCGCTCGCTCCGGCCCCGCTCGCTCCGGCCCGCTCTGGCCCCGCTTGCTTCCGCCCGGCTCGCTCCAGCTTGCTCTTGGCCCCGCTCGCTCCGGCCGGCCCTGCTCCTGGCCCCGCTCGCTCCGGCCCTGGCTTGCTCTGGCCCAGTTATCCACATTTTCATCACTAGCTCCCCAGAAATGGGGGCACAGTCCCTGGCATCTGAACTCCTTGGGTCCAGTGTGCCCTGTAGGGGAGAGCACCTTGGGGTGGGTGTGTGGAGGGGGCCAGCCTCTGGGAAAGGACAGAAGTCTCCAACTCACCAAACATGGCCTTTAGCCTTAGGAAGCAGTTGATGAAGCTGTCATAGTCCACAGACATGTTGTCATCCGAGTACCTAGCCACCAGCACCTGAATCACCTTGCTGTTAACCTTAATGCCTGGGGGAGGGGGGACAGAAGAGCCAGGAGAAGGCAGAGTCCAGGCCTCTGGGCATTGCCTTCTCCTTGCCTGGCCCCAAACCCTCTCCTGCTGTCTGGCCACCTGCTTTCTCGATTGCCAAGCGCATCTCGTAGGAGTTCAAGGTGCCGGAGTGGTCCTTATCGCATTCCTGGAAGATGTCCTGAAGCCACAGGGGTACAGTGTGGGGGGGGGCTGGTTCACTCACAACAGTTGTCCCCTCCCTCTGACTCACCCCTGAGCTCCCAGAAGTAGCCCTGGCATGGCAGGGGACCCTCTGGGCCCCACCCAGGGCTCTCTGCAGAACTCCTCTCAGGGCTGTGCAGTTACCACACATGCCAGCAGTCCACCCACAGACCCATTCCCTGTCCGGACCCCCTCTCCTCGTTCCCACACATGGCTCGTGGGTGCCTTTACCGTCCATTTCTTGAGTTTTTTCCACAGGACCTGGAACTCCAGAAGCCCCAGCTTGCCTGTGTTATCTTTCTGGGGAGTGGTCAAGGAGAGGAGGAGCAGGGAAGCTCAAGAGGGGGTTCACCCTGAGGAGTGGGGGAGGGGGGCAGGACTCCTTTCGTAGGAGCCACCAAAAGAACAGCGTCTTCTGCTACTTCCAACCCGATTTGCTGTCACCAAGGGGGATATGGCTGGCCGGAGAGGTGGTGGTGTCTGGGTCAGGCGGGGTGGGGGGAGGGCGGGGGAAAGCACTGGACAGGAAGATACATCCAACAAGTTGATCATACGGTGACATGCGTCCAAGCCAAAGCCATGGATCTTGAAGTTCTTGACTATGAGGGAAGGAAGGGGTGGGGAGAGGACGTGTGATGAATGGAACATCTCTCAGGAAGGGCCAGGTCCATGGGAGAAGGCGGTGGGCGTGGGAAGGGCATCTCACGTCTGTCCACCACTTTGCAGAGCAGGTTATGTAGCTCATACATGTCTATTTCGTTGTCCTGGGGAGGAGGACCATAAGCCCTTGCGGCTGCCCCTTCGGCCCGAAGCCACTCCCCCACTTCAGTCTCAGTGGCCGGTCCTCTCTCACCTTGCCTGCCACTGTCTTAAACAACTGAACGATGTCCGGATCCAAGTCCTTGTCAAGGACCACCTCCTGGGGTGCAGAGAGTGGGAAAGGGGCCCAGTCCAAAAACTCATCCCCCTGTTTCTTCTCAACCTCCTGGCCCCGTCTCCCTTACCTCCTGGAGCTGCTCTAAGTAGTTGACCTCATCCAGTTCGCTGTGCAGAAGAGGGGAGGGAAGGAGGGAGGGTGAGAAGAAGAAAGACAAGAGGCGCTGGTGGCTCACACCTTTTCTGGTTCTGATTTTACTACTGGCTGGGCCTGGGTCTCCCCCTGCCTCCATTTCTCTGGGTGTAGAGAAGGGGGGATACGCAGGAAGACTGGAGGACAGCTTGCTGAGCTTGTCCACCTCGGGCCTGGGTGAGAGGGGTCGCCACTCACTCACCAGGACTCGCTGTGTTTCTCTGTGAACACCCGGAGCAGGAAGTCAGAGTCCTGGTGGGGCTCGAAGGTGGAGGGCACGATGATGTACTCGCCCGGAGGCAGCCGGAAATGGTCGCTCACCTCCCGAGAGTTGATGAAGATCTCGGACAAACCTTGTATGGGTTGCTTCTGCAAGAATTCTTTCTTCGAGGGGCTATCCTGGATGTTCTGAAACTGTGAGTGCCCAGAGGTGGGCATGGGGCTGGCGTGGGGCAGGGAGAGGGGGCCCTCCAGGGGAGCAGCCTTCTGAGAAAGGTTGGTGTCAACACCAACTGACCTGGCCAGGACACCTGCCACCCAAGTGACCAGCAACCCTGGTGAGTCTTCCACTCCAGACTCCCACTGGGCCCGAATCCAGTGCTCCCCAGAGGGGGATTGTTTGTTTGGTTGATTCAAGACCAGGACTCAAACTCAGAACCTGATGTTTTTGCTCACTGACTGACACTACTCCCTGAGCCATGCTTCCACCCCACGTAGAGTAGATTTTCTTTCTTTCTTTTTTTTTTTCAAAATCCCATCCCATCAGTAATGGGCAGCCAGGGGAGGGGCCAGTGTTGGCCAGGGAGGAAGCCCTCAAGACTCATCTTCTGTACCTCCTTTGGGACCTGGGAAGAGGAGAAAGAATGGTCAGCATGCAGGGTAGTGGTGAAGCCTCAGGTTTGTAGAAGCTGGAGCAGATGTTTATAGTGTGTGTGTGTGTGTGTGTGTGTGTGTGTGTGTGCTGGGATGAGGACTCTGATAACATTAAATATCTGTGGGCTTTGGATAGCAAAGTACAGCTTATAAAAAGTTTTGGCAAGGGGCCAGAAGTTTGGCTTAGTGATAGATTGCTTGCCTAGCATGCACGAAGACCTGGGTTCGATTCCTCGGTACCACATACATAGAAAAAAGCCAGAAATGGCACTGAGGCTCAAGTGGTAGAGCTCTAACCTTGAGAAAATCCAAGGACAGTGCTCAGGCCCTGAGCTCAAGCCCAGGACTGGCAAAAAAAAAAAAAGTTTTGGCAAGGAATATTTTTATCTCTACAAATTAAAACACAGGAACTGGAATCCCAAGCTGGGTGCAGGATTCCTCATGTGGAATCCTGGCTACTTAGCAGATCTGAGGATCTTGGTTTGAAGCTAAACTAAGCACAAAAAGTCTGTCAGATTCACATCCAAGTAACTAGCAAGAAGCTGGAAGTAGAGGTGTGGCTCAACTGGCAGAGCTGTAGCCTTAAGCAAGAAAACCAAGAGTTCAAGGCCTTAAGTTCAAGTCCCAGTACTGGCAAAAAAAAAAAAAAAAAAAAAGTCTGGTGCAGTGGCTCATGCCTGTAATCCTAGCTACTCAGGAGCTGAAACATGAGGGTCAAGGTTCAAAGCCAGCACCCGCACCAGAAAACTTGAGACTCTTATTTCCAATTAATCACTAGAAAAGGGGAAGTGGGGCTCAAGTGGTAGGGTGGTAGCCTCGAGCTGAATTGCTCAGGGACAGCACCCAGGCCCAGAGTTCAAGCCCTGTGACCGACAAAAAAAAAAAAAAAAGGTACGAGAAGTCAGCAGGCCTGGGCCTAGGAAAGCATTGACACAGAAGGCCTGGGGAAAATGAGTTATTGGCAGTGTTTTTGTTGTTATTGCTTTGTTTCTTAGTGCCAGTACTGGGGCTTGAGCTCAGGGCCTGGGCACTGTCCTTGAGCTTCTTTTGCTCAAGGCTAGCACTCTACCATTGGGGCCACAGTGCCCCTTCCCACCTTTTCTGTTTCTGTGGGATTGAGGAGTGGAACCCAGGATTTCATGCATGCACAGCGAGCTCTCTGCCACTCAGCCACATTCCCAGCCAGAGGTACAGCCCTTTGAACTTTCCTGCTTGGGCTGGCTTTGACCCACAATCCTTAGCCCTCAGTCTCCTCCTGAGTAGTTAGGGTTACAGCTGGGAAGAGGGGGCCCACCGGGAAGATGGTGAAGCCGATGGTCAGCAGCTGTGCTCCCTGGGGGCGCGCGCGTCTCCAAGTCTTCTGCATGAGGGCCACCAGGCAGGTGCAGACCACATTGCTGTCGTCCTCCTGGGGGTCGTCCTGCTCCGAGAGGTAGATCTTGAACTGGGGGTTGGTCCAGAAGGTGCCTGTGGAGGAGGCGGGTGGGGACAGCCATGCTGGGCTGTACCTGGTCTGCACACCCCCACCCCCACCCCCCGCCCCGGCCAAGGACAAAGCTCGCCCAGCATGCGTCTGCCCTTTCACAGGGAATGGCCTGTCCTAGTGTGCCCTGATCCCGGGACCTCATGCCCCAGGCCTGTTGGGGGAGTCCTCTGGCCCTTCCTCCCTTCCTGCCCAAGTGCCATCACCCACTGGGGTTATTCCTGCAGCCCCCCGCTGTGCTGCCCCGCCGCCAGCTGCCCTCGTAGTGGATGGTGTGCCAGTAGCTCTTGGTGTCCCCAGACAGTGCGTCGGGAGTGAGGTTGCAGATCTCCAGCAGGGTGAAGTGGCTCTGGAAGTCCTGGTAGGACATCCTGTGGGGGGAGGGGGGCAGCAGGCCCCACCTGTCAGCCCACCCTGTCCCTGTCCCAGAGGGCCAGGGCCTGAGGTAGCTGAGGAGATGAGAGATGGTCATGGTGTGGGAGGTAGAAGTACTCCCCCAATCCCCCCCCAAAAACAAACCCCAAACCCCTCACTGACCAGAATTCCCCATCTTCTTTCTTATGCATTAGTTGTAGCTGGATCCTCTGATCAATTTCTTCCCACTCCCTGGAACTGCAGGGGGGAGGGGGAGGGTCAGCCAGATATCTCCTTTCTCCCCAAAGCCCATCTCCTGAGGTTCCCTAAGACCAGCCCCAGCCCGGGACAGAGCCTCATTCCTGGTGTGTGCAGTGTTGTCCGCTCCCCTCTCCTGGCTTGGGAGACCTACTTGTCACTCCAGGCTCCATTCCACTCAATGCGGCCCCAGGGATTCTGGACCCGGATCAGTGTTTGTGTCCTGCCTCTGTATGGAACCTGGGGGAGTCAGGAAAAGGAGGCCGTGGGCTCAGGGATGAGGAGATGGGGCTCTCCTCCTCCTCCTCCTCCTCCTCCTCCTCCTCCTCCTCCTCCTCCTCCCTGTCTTCCTCCTCTTCTCCATCCTGGGGTGGCAGGCGGCACTCACGTCCTCTAGGCCAGTCACTGCGTAAGCGTGTCCTCTCACCAGCATTTGGTCCGTAATGGACTCCAAGTCGCTGCTGCTGGTGATCTGTGGAACAGAAAGGGAGGAACAGCACTCATGGTCAAGCCTGGGCTCCCCAACAACTCTGAGAACTCTTGCGGTTCTGTGTTTGTCAGTCCAGGGCCTGGGCCCTGTCCCTGAACTTTTTCACTCAAGGCTAGCTCTTTCCCATTGGAGTCACAGCTCTACTTCTGGCCTTTTGGTGGTTCATTAAAGATGAGGGTCTCCAGACTCTCACTCTGCCCACTCTGGCAGATCCTCACACCTCTGCCTCCTGAGTAGTTATGATTACATGCGTCTGTCCTCCAGCGCCTAGTCCTTGTTCTTTTTTCTTTTTTGATAGTCCTGGGCTTGAACTCAGAGCCTGAGCACTGTCCTTGGGCTTTCTCAAGGCTAGAGCTCTACCACTTGAGCCACTGCAGCACTCTGCCTTTTTCTATGTATGTGGTACGTAGGAATCAAACTCAGGTCTTCATGCATGCTAAACAAGCACTCTACCACTAGGCCAAACTCCTGGCCCCTTGTTATTTTTCAAACAGGGTCTTGAATTTTTGTCAGAGCCCACCTGGACCTCAGTCCTCCTTTTCATCTTTTGAATAGTGGGGATCACAGTGGTTCATCACCCCACCCAGTTGAGATCTTGAAGTCTACCCTTGAACCTCAGTCTTCCTACCAGTGCTTCCCAAGTAGCTGGGATTACAGGCCTGAAGCACTGTGTTCGGTGTACACCGTGTTCAGAAGTTTCTGCCACCAAGGTCAAGGTCTACAATGGATCTTTTCTCATTTGGTCCTTTTAAAACCATGTGTACCTCTTCACAACTGTTCTATTATCCTGGCCCCAGACAATCACAAACATGGTTCCCCTCTCTACTGTGGTCATTTCAACGTCACATAAATGGAAACATGCAGTAGGAAGTCTTTGGGGTTGGCTTCTTGCATTCTGCTCATTCTCTCGGGATCTGTTCTGGTTATTGCCGATCTCAATCATTATTCAGTCGTGGTATGTAATCGCTTGTTTAACCATTGCTCTGATGGAGGTCATCTGCATCGCGTGCGATTTTTACTGTGGTAGATAAAGTTGCAAGCATTTGCAGACAGGCTGTATGGGAGCACTTGTCTTCATTTGTCTGCGACCACTGATCTCAGTGATTACATCCCTGGAATGCTTGATAGTGGGGTAACACTCTGTGTTTATTTACTCAAACAAATATTTGTGGCAGTCTCTTGCACTTAGGATTTGTCCGAAGTCCCAGGGTAAATAAGTTCACTAGACTTATAGAACCTTTTCTATCTGGAGAAGATAGGCTATGACTATAAACTCATAGAGAAGCAGAAGACTTCAGGTCTCAATAAATGTAGGGAGAAAATCAAAGAAAAATAGACCCTATACCAGAAGAAGACAGCCACTGACAATTGAGAGGTGGGTCTGAGAAAGTGGTAGTGGGGCTGAAACAGGAATGACGAGAGCTAGCGGTGATGATATGGGGGAGTGAGACTTTCCGGGTAAGTCTTAGCAGGTGCAAAGGCCCAGAGGCAGAACCAGGAGTGGCTTACCTCGATAGAGCAGCCCATGAGGGAAGATCGCTCCAGGGCCTTCCGTAGGATCCTCAGCAGGTTTTGAGGGGGGCTTTGGAGTTGGAGTCTCTGGGCCACGCCTCCTGTGAAGTCCTCAAAGCCCTCAGTGGTGCTGCCCCCGGCCAGTGCTTCGTATGATCCGTTCAGCCTGGGGAACGGAGAAGGCACTGGGAGGCTCTGGAGGGGGTGGAGGGAGCCTGGACCTCAGGGGGGTGAGTAGGAAAGAAGGGAGCAGGGCTCTGACACTCCCAAGCCTCTCTCTTGACGCCTGGAGTGGGGGCATTCCAGCTCCAGCCACTTACTTGGCATATGCCTTCTCCAGCAGGGCACTCCAGAACTCTGAGTGCTGGGACGAGTGCACAAACAGCAGCTTGTCATTCTTGGTGGGCAGGCGGTCATCCACCACCACGTCCACCCACTGCCCAAACTGCCAGATCTGTGGGGGGCAAGGCGGGCCTCAGCAGGCAGGGTGTCCGTCTCACACACACACACACACACACACACACACACACACACACACACACACACACACAACAAAGCATCTCTGGTGCTCAGGTTGCTCTTCACCTGAAAATGGAAGATGCCGGCATAGTTTTTCTTGAAGCTCTGGTTCTTGGGCACCACACGGTACAGTAGCTTGGGGCACGTGGCAAGGGAGCCGATGGCAGCCAGCAGCCAGCAGTCTCCTGAAAGGCAGGTGGGGCTCTTGAGCAAGCATCCCTGGAGCACCCCCAGGTGTGCCTGGCCCCTAAGTCCAAGCCCTAAGGGAGAAGGAGCCTGGCCGGGGTGGACTCGCCCAGCTTCAATGGCCTCTTGCTGAAGGAGACCAAGCAAGGGAAAAGGGGGCCTGGGGAGGAGAGGCCCCTGTACCAGGGCCATTCATAAAACGAGTCACAAATCACAGTTGTATGCATGCAAGAACTCTGGCCTGAGGTCCTTGCTTCTCTCTTTGGACCCTCCCTCCCTCCCTCCCTCCCTCCTTCCCATCCTTCCCTCCCTCCCTCCCTCCTTATCATCCTTCCTAACCTCCTCCCCTACCTTCTTCCTCACTTGGCTTTTTCACTCAAGGCTAGCACTCTATAATTTAAATTACATGTTCACCTCTGGCTTTTTGTTGGTTAATTGAAGAGAAGAATCTCATGGGCTTTTCTGTTCTGGCTGACTTTGAACCATGATCCACACATTTCAGTTTTCTGAATAGCTAACAGGTGTGAGCCATGGAGACTGGGTGGGACCTGCTTTCTCTGGCCTATTTATTTTTGTCAGTCGTGGGACTTGAACTCTTGGCCTGGGCGCTGTCCCTGAGCTCTTCAGCTCAAGGCTACCACCCTACCCTTTGTGCCACAGCACCACTTCTGATTTTCTGGTGATAAATTGGAGATCAGAGTCTCCCAGACTTTTTTTTCTTTTCCTTGTTATTGTAATTAACAGAAGGGTTACAGTTATATTCACCACATAGAAGGTGCATTACTTCACATGCATTGATACCCCTTCTCATGTTTTTGTCTCCATTTCCCTTCCCCAAGTCTCCTGGACTTTCATTCCTGGAGCTGGCTTTGAACCTCGATCTTCAGATCTCAGCCTCCTGAGTAGCTAGGATTACAGGTGTGAGCCAGCATGGCCTGTTTTTTTTAAGTTATGAAGTCTTGGGTGACCTATTATACACCAATAGGAAATTAACAGATCACTTGTGCTTGACCAGGGAGGGTGATCATAACAGTTCCACTCTCATCGCCTGGAAGAGGAGAGACAGGGACACAGAACCTGGGCGCCCAGTTTTCTAGCCTCAAAAGATACCCTGGCACTGCTCCCACTTTTCCCATCCTCCAAAGCCCCTTGCTTACAACTCACCCAGGACCCCCTGGCAAATGTCTGTGGGAGTTAGCCCATTCATGATGAATTGGGGGTTGCTTGCTATTTCCTGTGGTGAAAAAATCAAGATGTCAGGGATTCAGGATGCCCCTCCCCTGCCTGGCCCTCCCATAGGTTCTAGGGGAAGAGGGGAGGGGAGGAGTGGGGAGGCACAGGCTAGACATAGCTTAGAGAATGATAAAAACGCTCCATGGCTCCTTCCCGAGCAATGGTGGACTGAGCGTGTCAGAGCCTCGCCCAGATCTCATGGTAGAGGTGAAGCCTAGTTCAAGGCCAGGATGGAGTGGTGGGTTGGAGATTACATTATCTCCTCCCCCCCATCCCCCCGGCCCCATCCAGTGCTCACCTTGGGCCGCAGCCAACAGATGTCCTGCACTTGTTTGGAGTGGGGGCCCAGTTCATTGAAGCCAATAGAACTGGGCTCTGCAGGGAAGAAGGGGTCCTCAAACAGCTTCCCGTCTCTCAGACAGGCTGCTTGTAGCTCCTCAAAGCTCTGGTCCTTGTGGTTGTGGGCATTGCTGTGTTGGCCTACCCCACTGGCCTGGAGTCGATTTTGGTTAATTGAAGCCACCATTCCCTTGCCAGTAAAAGTGGTTTCTGCTTAATTATAGACAAATATAACAATTAAAATGCAAGTTTATGCCTGTAATCTTAGCTATTCAGGAGGCTGCGCACTGAAGATTGTAGTACAGCTGCTTGGAAAGTCATAGACTTGTGAGACTCCTCTCTAGCAAAAAGCTGTAGGTGAAGGGGTGGGGCTTAAGTGGTAGTGTCAGCCATGAGCAAAAAGCTAAAGGCTACAGCACGAGCTTGAGTTCAAGCCCTAGTATCGACACACACTAAAAAGAACAACAATAACAAAATCCCCGATAACCAATAAACATATGAGAGGAACTCGGCGTCATTAAACACTGGAGTGGCACAAGTCAAGACAGACCATCGCGAAATACTTCTTCACCCTCCCTTCGATGGCTGCAATCAAAAGAGGAAATAAGAGAAGCATTGGTGACGAAGTGGGAAATGGAGTAAAAATGAGGCAGCCGTTGGGGAAACCTGTCTGGAAGTTTCTCTAACGATGAAATAGAGGGTTACCAGTTTTCATGAGTTAATGTCCAAGAGAAACAAATATACATCCACACTAAAACTTGTAGGGAAAGGTTCATAGTAGCATTATTTTGAAAAGCTATAAAGTCGGGGAAAATCTCAAATGACCATCAGATGACGAGTAGACCAACAGCGGAGTCTGCCTACTGTGGGGTAAAATAACACAATAAAGACTGAAGTAGGAGCTGGGTGCTCAGCTCAGCTAATCAGGAGGCTGAGATCTGAGGATCCCAGCGTGAAGCCAGCTGGGCAAGCAGGAAAGGCTATCTTCTCAGCTCCAACCTCAGCGAAATGAAGGATGAAGGATTCCTTCCCTCACCAGTTCCTCTGACCTTCAGTGGCCGGTCCTTTCCCAGTCTGAGGTAGAGGCCTGGCTGTGGACTTGAGGGAGTCCCAGCCTCCTTCCTCAAAGGGTACTCAGTCTGAAGGGAAAGGAAGCCCCATGTTTCTGGGGGAGGCCCTCATCTGCAAGAAGTACAGGTGTACGGCAGTCCCCATTAGTGCCTACCTCGTAAGTGCAGCATGCCGACGGCTGGCGGGCACCTAGCGAGGGGCCTGACAGTTAAGGATTCTGGGGGGGAGTGGGAGTAGAGACCCCTCCCCCACCCTGGAATGCTGGGCTCCCAGTGGGATTTCTGGATCTGGGGCACTTTTCAACTGCTGCCATCCCCCCCCTTTTTTTTTTTTTTTTTTTTTTTTGTGGGTCGTGAGGCTTGAACTCTGCCTGGGCACTGTCCCTGAGCTCTTCAGCCCAAGGCTACCACCCTATCCCAGGGTCTGGGTGCTGTCCCTGAGCTCTCCAGCTCAAGGCTACTGCCCTACCCTTGAGCCAAGCCCCACTTCCCGTTTTCTAGAGGTCAATTGGAGATAAGAGTCTCAGGTCGTTTTGTGCCCTGGCTGGCTTTGAACCTTGATCCTCAGATCTCAGCCTCTTCAGTAGCTAAGATTACAGGCATGAGCCACCACTGGCTCATCCCCTTCTCTCCCTCACACCCCACTCCTGGCCCCAGAGCAACAGGATGAGCCCCTTCTAATCTGCCAGACCCACCACCCAGACCCACCCAGAGGGGACCCGCAGACACTTCCATTAGGTCAAGTCCGTCTGAACTTTCTTTCAGTCTGAGGCCTCTAGCAAAGTGTGGCAACTCAACTTTGGTTTTGTTTTTGATCATGGGGTTTGAATTCCAGGCCTGGGTGCTGTCCCTGAGCTCCCTGGCTCAAGGATAGTGCTCTACCACTTTGAGATAAGAGTCTCACAGACTTTACTGCCTGGGCTGGCTTTGAACGACTAAGCTTAGAGCTCAGCCTCCTGAGTAGCCCAGACCAAGTCTGAGCTGGCATTTGAACCTAAAGCTTGTACCTTACCTTCTATGGCTTCAGGCATAAAAAAGAGGAAGTGGGGTCCGGTGCAGGAGGCTGAGATCTGAGGATCACAGTTCAAAGCCAGCCTAGGCACTAAAGTCTGTGAGACTCATCTCCAATGAACCACTAGAAAACTGGAAGTGGCACTGTGACTCAAGGGGTAGGGCGGTAGTCTTGAGTTGAAGAGCTCAGGGACAGTGCCCAGGCCTAGAGTTCAAGCCTACAACTGGGGAGGGTGGAGGGACACGGGGGCTCTGTGGCCTCCTGTCCCCCTTGTGTGATTTATCATGGAGCCTTGATATATCCAGTCTAGAACTGGGTAGTGGGTCCCTGATGGCTAAATATCTGCCAAATTATCACGCTGTATCTCTAGCTTCTAACCTGAGCTGTGATGAGGCGCAGGGGTAGGGGTGGTGGCTGGACCTTCTCCATAGCTCCCTGCTGGGCTGCACCTCCTTCCTAGCTTGGCTACGTGTACTGTTGGAAGTCATCTGGCATTTCATGTCCCTAAACATTCGAACTTGGTTTTGAACTTCATAGGCCTTGTTGGAAGGTGCCCATGGAGGGCAGGGAGGCCTGCTGTACAGGTCGGGAAACAAGGGGGTCTCCTTTGACCAGAGGCCAGGCCTGAGATCTGTCCAGGCCACACTGTACATGCACGGGGTCTTGTCTGACAACACTGGTCTGTTGGCCCTGACACAGCACAAGTTCTGGGAGTACTGGGGACTGCACAATAAACCAATTGGCACTGTCCCTTCATGCTGGGACTGGCAGTCCTCACTGGCCCCAGGACCTTGGGAATTCCACAAGGAATATGTTTCCTCAAGCTGCAGCTCCCGTGTGATGGCTGAGACCACGACCAAGGCTCCAACTTCCATCTCCATAGTTATGGGCCCATGAAGCCTCATGTCCTGGATCCTGCTAGTGAGGCAGCAGGGCGCTCTATAGGGCCTGAGAGCCACCTGCTTTCACCGAGTCAAAAGGACGGGAGGGAAGTAGCTTCCCTCAGGGTGAGAGGCACAGCTGCGGATGGAATGCAGGCTCTCTACATCCTGCTGCACACAGGCACACGTGCACACGGCACAGCCCAGTGGCTTTGGTTGGGCTACAGGCTCACCAGAAACCACTCAGAGAGGGGAGCGCAGATGGGTCCTGAAAATGGCAGGCAATCAGGGGTTCTTTGGGGAGGGGCTAGGGCACTTCTCGGGACGTGTGGCCACTCTGAGGTATCCTGAATGTCTTTTCGTGGCCACAGGGACATGTGGCTTTGCATGTTTCTCTTCTGGGCCTTGTGGTTTGTGGGGTTTCTGGGGAACCATGGGGGTGACGGTGAGACCCCCGCCCTGGCCTCTTCCCAAGCTGAGACTGAACAAATTCCTGGGGGATGAGGGCGGAGGAGGAGGTGAGGGGCCCCAGCCTGCACCCCGAAGCAGCACAAACTGGACTCCAGCCCCAAAGCTTTTCTGTTTTTATTTAAAGGAAAAAAAAAAAAAGAAAAAAAAACCCAACAGTGCAAAACCCATTTTTCCAGTGTCAGCCATTCCCCCCAGGCCCCTCCCCGGGCTTTCTCCCACTCTGCACCCGCCCCTCATGCATCTCGGGAGGGCTGGTCCTGGGGAAATGAAGGGGAGGAAAGAACTGGGGGGAATGACCCTGACCTGCCCACCCCCCAGGTCTCCAGCCATGGCGCCAGGTGCCCCTCTCGGCTCTCATTAACCCTTTCATGGACGCTACTGGGAGGGGGCCGATTGGGGGAACTCCCTCCACACCCCTTTGCCCCGGGGCCGGCTCGGGGCTCTCCTCACTGAGGTTGGGGGGCTCCCTCGCTCTCTCCGTGGTAGGGGAGAGCGGTGGAATCCCCAAGTTTAAATACCTTAATGAAAGCAGGGGATGGGGAAGGGGCTGTAGATCTAATAAATTATTAGCATTTTAGTGTCCGTGGGGGTGGGGTGAGCGGGCAGGGCGTGGCCTCCAGGGCCCCGCCCTCCCCTTACTGGTGGATCTCGTTCTCTATGAGACTGTCCTCACAAGACTGGAAGTCCGTGTCCGTGAGCCCATCTGGTGGCATCAGCAGTTCCTCGTCTTGGGATGAGGACGACGGGGGCTCGTCCCCTGAGCTCGTGGGCACCCCATCCCCATCTCCATCCCCCTCTGAATCCTGCAGCACCTGAGCGATGTATTTCTGAAGCAGAGAGGAGTGGGGGTGAGATCAGCTGCCCCTCGTGGGTGGGCCTTGCCAGGCAACAGGTGGGCAGGCCCGGGGCACTGGCAGGGGCCTCCAGTAAATCAGGTCTCCTATCCGGCTCTCTGCTACCCACTTTGGGGTTGGGACGCCTGCCCTGCCATGGAGCGAGTCACTCACCGCAGATTTGGGGACAGTGGCAGCAGTGGGGGGCTGTCCATTGCTTCTGGGACCCACGGCATCTGTCTCCGTGTGCTCAATCTTGAGAGACCCAAAATGAGTCAGGGACTCGAGTGTCTCCGTCCCAGCTCCTGTCACAGCCCTCCTCTCCTCCCCTCCCCCACTCCTCCCCAGCCCATACCTTGTAGTTGTGGGCACTGAGGTATTTGAAGTGTCCAAAGCAGACGTGGCAGAGACAGATGACAATGGTGATGACCAGGACAACGAATGTGAACATGGATGTGGGGGCCAGGAACCCTGGTGTGGAGAACCAGGAATGGGGGCGTTGGTCTTCCTTTGGCCTCCCCAGGGACTCCCTGGGCTTGCTGGATGCACTTTCTCAATTCTGCGTGCCAGGGCCTGACCAAGACCTCTCCCAGGCCCCTGGCCATGCAGCCCTTTGGTGGCCTGCTTGACCTTGATTCTGGATGAGTTTCCTGTGTCCCCTGGGCCCCCAGAGGGTGGCAGTGGAACTTACCTGTGCGCATGGTGGAGAAGAAGAGTAGCCAGAAGAGGCAGAGGATGGGCGCGGCCACCACTTGGTTCACGGCCCCCGAGTGGATCTTCTTGTCTAGCTTGGCCGGCAGGTAGGCGTAGTAGAGATTGTACCTGTCTACCAGGTGCTTCAGCAGCATGTACATGAGCCCTGGGGAAAGCCACACGGCCCTGACCTCGGAACCAGGGCTCAGGGCCCTTGTGCTGGCCTTCTGAGATCACTTGAGAGCTGTCCCCTCCTGCCCTGTCCCTGCTGCAGGACAGGATGCCCCTCTGTGTCTCAATTCCTTGGCCTCTGTTCCTTCCTCCTGAACCCTCACCTCAAATCCTATAGTAAAGACCCATCCATACAGAGCAGCGAGAATCCTCGTGAAGCCTGGCCTGCCGCGCTGTCCTAGCCCTGTCTCTAAGCAGAGGGCTGTGTGCGGGAAGGGGAGGGGCCTGCTTCCCCGAGGAGGAGCGATGGGGGTGGGTTACACAGGACAACAAGGTTAGTCTGGGAGTCCGGAGTCTTAACAGAGAGGGTAGTGAGGGGATTAGAACGTTATTGGGGGAAGTGGAGGCTACAGCGGAGTCACAGTTAAAAGAAAATCTCTGTAAGCCATTTTTGAAAAGGAAGGCAAACCTGCCCAAGTGACAAGGATCTGTCACCACGAGGCAATTCCGTGGGGCACAAGGACCAGCCCCGCCCTGGGGTCCGAGGTCCTTCCTGAGTTGGGAGGCTGTGTAGAGGTGTGTGAGCCGTGGCGGAGCCACATTCAGTTTTGCAAAGGCATGGGTGTGGGGGGCTGGGACTCTGTGTGCCAGCTGGGGGATGTTCTTTCTCCTCCTCAGCTCCTAGGCCGGCCCCAGACTGAGCCAGGGACCAGGCGGGAGGCCTGAGGGGCCGGCCTCCCAGCCGGGGCCCTGTCCACTCGGGGTGGCCTGCCTTACTAGCGCGGGGCGGGTGAGGCCCCGGGTCCCCCCGAGCAGGGCCCAGGTCCCGGCGCGGCGGTGCCTACCGAAGGGCACGATGATGGGGCAGGTGATACTGTAGGTCATGACCACCGTGAAGACGCACATCATCCAGGCGTAGGCTGCGCCAAACTGGAACTCGTAGGCCTGATGCTGGGGGGGACATGGCAGGAGGTGGCTCAGGGGGCAGGGGGCGGGCTGCAGGGCACGGGGCAGGGGAGGTGGTGGCCAGGAAGTCTGGGGCTGGGAAGAAGTCGTGGGGGCAAGGATCTTGTGTCTGGGGAACGAGAGGGGAAGCAGGTGGAGAGGAAGGGCTATGGCTGAGAGGGAGGTCAGGTCAGATGGTGAGACAGGGCATGGGGGGGGTCTTCTAGGAGTCAGGGCTGGTAGGAGGGACAAGAGTTGGCAGGATGGGGTGGGGGACTAAATGTCCAGAGCCTTCTTGTGGAGTTAGGGTAGAGGGACACCAAATCTAGCCAGACTTCTCCAACTTCTGGCACTGAAAACTACACTGCCTGCGCTCAGGGACCTCCTGGTCACTATACACTGAGCAAACCGCGGTCCTGTCCCAGCACCCTCGTGGGCCCCCCACCCCCAGCTCAATTGTTGCTGCTTCTGGCTGGGCCACCAGGGGGCGCTAGGCGGACGGCTGCTGCCCCAGGCGGCCATACCCGCTTCACGTTGCGTCTCTCGGCCGCAGAGCGGGCTAGGCAGAGCCGGATCATGTACATGAGCAGGCCCGGGATGCGCAGCAGGTCCATGGCGTTGCCGATAAAGGCTGAGGCAATGACGTAGTTCACGAAGAAGGCGCCGTTGTCTGGCAGGAACACACACCTGCGGGCACCAGGTGCTCCAGCACTGCGTCCTGGTGGCTGCCCGCTCAGTGCCAGTATGACCGCTCCCTAAGGCCCCCACACGTGAACCCAGAGACAGACAGCAGTCCTCAAAACGCCTCACTGTACCTCGGAGTAGACATGGCTGGAGACCTAGCCCAGAGGCAACCCTAGACTGTGTGTCTCAGAGAGACTAGGGGAGTGCTTAAGCCCACCACGATACCTGGGGTGCAACTGCCTGAGACTCAGTGAGCCCCTCAGACTCCAAGTATGTGATGGCAGGAACATGCAGAGGTTCCTAGACCTTAACGGAGTCCAGAGTTTTCCACGCCCCAAATAGCCTCACACAGTGCTCAGCCTGGCTTCGGAACTCCTTGCCTAGATAGCTCCAGAGGGGAGATGCCCGAGAACCTTCGCCAGTGTAAGACTGGCCTCTAGTGAGTTCAAGGACCAGACAGATTATAGCGATTCCAGCGGTGGTGTGCTCCCGTGTGGCCTCACAGACTCCCCGAGATGCCCAGAGAATCATAGCCACACTGTTTTGGGGAGCTAGCAACTTCACTGAGGCTCCCAGGACTTGTGGTAGCTGCCCATGGCTCCCCACCCAGCCCAGCATCCACCTTGAGGTAGACTCAGCCTCTACATGGGTTCCTGGAGTGTGAACCCCCAATATACCTTGGGGATCTCTCCCAGGTACGGGACCCAAACATGGTGTAACCTGCAGACCCATGCCAGCCCTTTTCCATCCCTGCTGGGAGTTTGGTCACAGCCCTTTGGGGTGGCAGTGTCTCGGGCACATTCCTGCCCCCCACCCCGGGTCTTTCCAGGGGCCCCACTCACTCACTCAAACCGAATGGCAGCCTCAGCCAAGAACTTCTTGTCAAAGAGCCAGCGGAAGAAGAGGTCCAGGCTGGAGGGGAGTGGGGCAGACAATGAGGGGCGGCCAGGCCTCCGATCTGGTGCCCCGTGCGAGTGCGCAGTCTGAAGGTCCGCACCCCAGTCTGTGTCCCGGCGCTCACCTGCTCAGTCCCAGCGAGGGCAGAAGCAGCACCATGAAGATGAGGAAGGTGTAGCACTTGTGCATGGTGGTCCTGTTCTCCCCGGAGCTGGGAGGGCGCGCACAGGTGAGGGGAGAGCGGGTCCAGCCCCGCGCCTGCCAGGAGTGTCCCCCGGGGAGGGGGCTTCCTTGCCAGCTCGGTGCACAGGGCAGGGGGCCTAGAGGCTAAAGGGCAGTCCCGTGGGGCCAGCAGGCACCAGGGGCAGATTTAGGCACAGTGCATGCATCTCACCGTGTCCAGTGGGCCTCAAAGAAGGCAGAGTAGTAGACGATGGTGGGGAGCAGGGCCGAGAAGCACCACAGCAGCAGGGTGGGGAAGAACTGGGTGATGATCGGGTTCTGTGGGGGCAGGGGATGTGTCAGTCGGGAGAGGTCCAGAACTCACTGTCTGAGGTGGTGGCCAGGGTTGGGCATAAGCCCGGGGTGAATGATCCCAATGTGGAGCCCTCGCTCAACACCTGTATCCCCAAGCACGCCTGTATTTTACATGTAGTAAGGGTCACAACGATGGCGCCCCCTCTGCAGATGCGTAAGTGGAGGCAAAGGGTCTCAGTAGCTTAGCCCCTAATAAACAGTGGGTTGGGATCTGGACCCACTGCCTGGGTCTCATCAGCTTTGCTGTCCTCATTTGGTCGTTTCAAGTGCTCTCCTCTGAACACTGAGATCTGGGGAGGTGTGCTGTGCCGGGGGTGGGGGGGGCAGGTGGGGGGCCACTCCCGGTCACCGGGCTGCCCTGCTTCCTCCCTCATGCTGGTTTCATGTTGAAGCTAAGGGCCTATTGCTTCCATCCAATTTCAGTAGGAGACAGAGCGAGGACAGGGTTCAGTCAAGGTCACGAGGTCCATCTGACGGGTGCTAAACCCCAGAGTGACCTCCTCTGGGCAGTGTGTGGATTTGGGGAGGCGAGCGGGTGGGTGTGGGGCTCACGTTGAGGTACTCCACAGGCTTGGTGACGTTGAACTTGTCCATGGTGGTGATGATGATGGCCGGGGTGGTGAGGAAGAAGAGCAGGATGAAGAGGACCACGTTGATGACGAGGCAGCGCAGCCACCAGACCAAGCCACGGATGGAGAGGTGCTCCCTGTGTGGTGGGGGGTCACTCTGGGATCCCAGGTCCGCCCACCCCCCCTGGCCCGGGCCCAGCCCCAGAGCCCTGGGCTCACCAGTAGATGTTTTGGGGGTCGGGCGCGTAGGATACAGTCCAGTTGGAGATGTGCAGGGCGTCGCTGCAGGAGGAGGTGCGGGGCTCCCCGCGGCAGGCACAGCCCTGGCACTTGCACACATTGAAGTCCTTCAGGATGCTGGGGTGCAGAGGCGCTGCGTGGGCCTCGCGGCGGATGGCAGTGAGCAGGGGTGGGGGGTGGGGGTGAGCGAGGGGCAGGGACTTACATGGCCGTGATGGTCTCGTTATGGAAGGTGACAAAGGCCATGCCGAGAGGCTTCTCGTTCACCTTCTCCTTCTCCCGCTTGTAGTCCTCCTTCAGCTTCTGTTCCAGCTTCGTGTAGTACTCGATGGCCTCCACCTGCCACGGCAGAGGAAGGAGTGCCGTCAGCACCGCTGCCCCGTCCACGACAGGCCATACCTGCTCCTCCCACCCGTTTTGGTCTCCTGACACAGGGTTTCCCTATAGCCCAGGCTGGCCTCGGATTCCCAGATAGCTGGAATTACAGGAATGGTCCACAGCAAGTCCTCCCTCGAGGCTTTTTATATGTGTGGACTAAATCCTCACAACCATCTTGCAAGGGTAGCTACAACCACTCTCATCTTACAGATGGGGAAATTGCGACAGAAAGCAATTAAGGAACTTGTTCAAAACCACAGCCTTAATAAGCACAGCTCAACGCCGCTCTCTTGCTGACCTAATCTGTGGTTTGAAACATGGTTTTCAAAAATTGGGCTTCGAGGGTCAAGTCTGACTTCTTTTTTTTGGCCAGTCCTGGGCTTGAGCTCAGGGCCTGAGCACTGTCCTTGGGCTTTCTCAAGGCTAGAGCTCTACCACTTGAGCCTCAGCACCACTTCCGGCTTTTTTCTATGTATGTGGTACCGAGGAAATGAACCCAGGTCTTCGTGCCTGCTAGGCAAGCACTGTACCACTAGGCCAAACCCCGACCCTCCAGTTTCACTTCTGCAGTGTTTGCTCTGCCCTCTGCCCCCTGTGTTCGTCCTGGGCGAGGGGCTGGCTCTACACTGCTATGCCCATCCAGCCCGCCCCAGCCCTGTCCAGGGACCCTGGGCACCAGTGGTCAGTCTGCAACGCACCTGCTCGCAGCCTCGCACCACGCAGCAGCACAGGTGGCCGCAGGGCTTGGGGTTGATCATGGCAGGCACGTTCTCCTTGCTCTGCAGGTTTGTGAAGTAGAGCTTTCCTCGCTCAGCCTTCTTCCTGTGGGGCCCAGAGGCTGTTCACACACCACCCAGAGGGTCTGGGCTGCCAGGAGGATTGGGCAGAGGCTCACTTCCCAAAGCCAGGGCTGGCCTGTGCTTGGATTAGTTTAGGATCTACATTCAGATGTTCCCCTAGCCCAGGGACTCCATCTGCCCCTGAGGGCCAGTCCTTCCCATAGTCTGATGTGAACTTCTCACTGAGGCTGAGGATAAGTCTTGTAGGCAGGGTAGGTATTGGGGGCCCCTTTCCTCCTGGCAGACTAACTTTCAGGCCTGGCCCAGCACTCTCCAGGATGGAAGTAACAGGTGCGCTGGGGGGTGGGGTGGGGGCTCAAATTCAAATCTCCTATGAAACGCCAGGTAAGGGAACCAAGTCCCCACATGGCAAGGCACAAAGCCTCCACAGTGGGCAGGGGCCCACAGCATCGTCCCCCACGGCATCGCCCTCCCTGCCCAATTCTGTACCTCTCGGCATCGAGGAACATAAGGCGTGCCACGTTGTAACAGGGCCGGGCTTCGAGAACCGTGCAGTTGGGGTAGGCCTCCCTGGAACACACAGCAGCCGTCAGGCTCGGTGGACCTGCAGACTGACTTCACCCATGGAGCTGGCACATTACGCAGCCCCAGCACAGGTTCCCTTCCTACCTACACAAAGGAGGGTTTCCTTCTTGAACTTATCTTAGTGGGGAGTGGATGAAAACCAGGATGTATGAGGACCCTCCTGTGCTGAGGAGGTCAAGATTGTGTGTGGGTACCAGTACCAGTGCCAGTACTGAATTTGGGGCCTTGCCCTCTCAACTTTCATTTTGTTGGTTGTGGGGCTTGAACTCTGGGCCTGAGTGCTGTCCTGAGCTTTTGTGCTTAAGGGTAGTGCTCTACCACTAGTTAATTGAGATGAGAGTCTCATGAACTTTCTTGTCTGGGCTGGCTTCAAACTGCGATCCTCAGATCTCAGCCTCCTGAGTAGCTAGGATTACAGTACCCGGCTCCCTTAACTTTTTGACTTGAGGCTGGCCCTACACCACTTGAACCATAGCTTGACTTCTAGCTTTTTTTTTTTTTTGACCAGTCATGGGGGCTTGAACTCAGGGCCTGAGCACTGTCCTTGGGCTTTCCTCAAGGCTAGAGCTCTCCCATTTGAGCCACAGCACCACTTCCGGCTTTTTCTATGTATGTGGTACCGAGGAATCAAACTTGGGTCTTCGTGTATGCTAGGCAAGCACTATACCACTAGGTCAAACTCCTAGCCCAACTTCTAGCTTTTTAACTGGTTAAGAGCTGGAGTTAAAGAATGTCTCAGCGGGTGCAGTAGTTTATGCCTGTAATCCTAACTACTCAGGAGGCTGAGATTTGAGGATCAAGGTTCAAAGCTAGCCTGGACTCTAAAGACCATGAGACTCTTATCTCCAATTAATCACTTGAAAATGGAAAGTAGCACTGTGGCTCCAGGGGTAGGGCAGTAGCCTTGAGCTGAAGAGCTCAGGGATAGTGCCCACGCCCAGAGTTCAAGCCCCATGACTGACAAAAAAAAAAAGTCTCAGATTTATCTGCTGGGCTAGCTCTGAACCATGATCCTCAGATGTCAGCCTATTGAATAAGATTACAGGTATGAGCCATGGCTGTGGTCTCTTTTTTTTTTTTTTTTTTTTTGGCCAGTCTTGGGGCTTCAACTCAGGGCCTGGGCATTATCCCTGAGCCTCTTTGTGTTCAAGGCTAGCACTCTACACTTGAGCCACAGTGTTACTTTAGCTTAGTCTCACAGACTTCTCTGCCTAGGCTGGCTTTGAACTGCGATCCTCAGATCTCAGCTTCCTAAACAGCTAAGATTACAGGTGTGGACCATTGTTGCCCCACTATGGCCTTATTCTTGTTCAGGGATAAGAACTTGAGGTTGAAATGGTTTTGAGTCAGACCTGACTAACATAGGTTAGACCTATGTTCCCAGCAGACCTGATCAGACACAGGCCCTGACTCTGGGTTGACTCCAAACAGCCTACCTACGGGAAGATCTCTAGCTCTGACCTAAGACCAACAAGAATGTGATCCTGAACCTGACTTCTAGCCCTGGCCAGAGAGGGATCCCTGAGCCTTAAGCCAGGCTCAAAGCAGACTGGCCTCTCTGGTCTGTGGCTCCTAGATGGCTCAGAGAAAGCCTGCTAGCTTGGGAGAAGGAATGGACTTTTCAAGTCTGATGGCACACTGTTTCTGTTCCAAGCTTTACACCCAGCTCCTACCTTTGTGTTTTATTAAAAGCTTCAATGATCAACTATTAAAGCTACATGAGATAAAATTCTACAGCATGGCGATGGAGTCTGTGAGTTCAGGAGAATTTAGAATCTTTGAAAATGAACTTACCAGGAGGCTTCAACTCTTCCCCTCAGGGCCTCTTGCTCAGTTTATTCACCCACAACTGGTGTTCTACAACTTAATCATGTCTCCAGCCCTGTGTTTTACTTGCTGTTTTGGAGACAATAGTCACATGGACTTTTCTACCTGGGCTAGCTTTGAACCCGAGCCTCAGATCTCAGCCTCCTGATTATAGGATTGTAGGTGTGAGCCACCAGATCCTAGTACTTTTATTCTTTTTTTTCTTTTTTTTTTGCCAGTCCTGGGCTTGAGCTCAGGGCCTGAGCACTGTCCTTGGACTTTTCTCAAGGCTAGAGCTCTACCATTTGAGCCTCAGCACCACTTCCAGCTTTTTTCTATGTATGTGGTACTGAGAAATCGAACCCGGGTCTTCGTGCATGCTAGGCAAGCACTTTAACCACTAGGCCAGACTCCCGGCCCCCTTTTGTTCATTTTTTAAAAAATTAAGATAGAAGAAGGTCTTACTATGTAGTCCAGCCTGAATCTGAACTCAAGATCCTCTGGCCTCAGCTTCCTAAGTGCTGTAATTTTTTATTTTTAGGGTGCTGGGTCAGAACCCAGGGCCTCTGGCATGGTAGACATACTTTCTTCCTCTGAGCTACACCCCCAGACATCCCGTGCTCTCAAAGGGGTTTGTCACTCGGCAGAGTGCCAGGTCACTCCAGCTAGATCCCTGGGAGGAAGACGGGAGGATGCTGCAGGCCGCTTACTCACTCAAAGTGCTTCTTAATCTTTTCCGATTCTGCATATTTGGAGATTCCGTTAATGAAGAGTGTCCGCTTTACCTGGTGAGAGAGGGAAGGTTTGCCTTCTTAAGCAAGGTCAGGAGGGCTGGAGGGGCTTCACTACTTTTTAAGGGGGGAGGTGAACAGAGCACACGCAGGAGTGGAAGTAAGAGGCCTCAGGTAGGGCCAGGTGCAGGGAGACTGGCACCCAGCGCCTCTTGGAGCAGGACTATGGGTCACACTCTTGGGTCCCTGGGAAAGTGTCTGGCTTGAATTCTGAGTGGCAGCAGAAGACAGAGGATGGTGCCTACATGTCTACCAGGCCAGGCGTTATTTCCCCACAAGGCCACGAGACACAGGATCGCCCATAGGGCACAAGCCTGGCCGCACACTACCTTCCCGAACGCCCCCTGCACAGGTGAGGAAACTGAGGCCCCTGGGTGACAGAGCAGGGCTCCGGGGGGTGGCCCCGGGACAGAGGGGTGGGGTGCTGCCTGCGCACCAGGTCATCCTCCTTGTAGCGCATCTTAGAGGTGTGTCTGCGCATGCTGTAGACGGTGAGCAGCAGGTACAGGAAGGCGAAGGAGGTGTGCAGCCAGAGGAGATTGTTCCTAGCAGGGAGCACAGGGGACCTGTGAGGGCCACCTGGGCCAAGGCCCTCAGCCAACCCCACCTCTGGACGTGGGGCCTTCATACAGCCATGTCCCCTCCATGGCCACCAAGGCTTCTGGTACACAACCCCCACAGCACCTCTATCACTCTGGCCCAATGCAAATGGCCTTAGGAGGTCAAATCTTCATGCCATACCTATGAGCCATGCTATCCCAACACCCAGGGTAGCTCTCCCTACCTCGGGGTAGCCCCTTCCCCCCTGCAGGCTAGGGCTCCACAACTGGCTCTCATCCTCACCCTGATTTCAAGTTGGCGATGGTGGTTCTCCCAAAGCTGTAGGCATTGTTCTCTGCAAAGTGAGAAGAGGAGGATGGTGGTGTGGGCGTGTGGACTCTCGTGCCCCTTGCCTGCCCCCTTCCCACGCTGCCCTGGCCATCACTGACCCAGCAGGTCCCCTGAGAAGTTGACAGGCAGCACGATGCCCACCGAGAGGACGCCCACGACCACCAGTAGCCCGATGATGTGCCGCTGGAAGGACAGGTAGTGGACTGCGTCGCCCCCACACTTGTCCCGGATCTCGTCATCCCTGCAGGCCACGGGGGACACCGGAATGAGGTCCGGGGCACAGGGAGAGACACTACTTGCCTGCCCTGATCATCTCACCCCATATCTACCCTACGTATCCCTGTGGAGGGGCTGACAGGGTTTCCTGGGGGGGGGGGGAGAGGAAAGAGAAAGGATAGGGAAGCAGAGAGGGGAGGTGGAGGAATGAACAAGAGGAGAGACTGAAGGGCTGCCAGGAAAGGGGGGAAGAGGAAGAGGCGGCACCAGTGACTCAGCCTGAAATCCCAGCTGCTTGGGAGACTAAGGACTGTGGTTCAAAACCAGTCAGGCAGAAAAGTCTGTGAGATTCATGTCTCCTGTCAAACGAGCAAAAAGCCAGAAGTGGAACTGTGGATCAACTGGTAGTGCCAGCCTCGAGTGAAAAAGCCAAATAAGAGCATGAAGTTCAGAGTTCAAGCCTGGCACAGAGAGGAGCGAGGGAAAGATAGAGAATGAAGGGAAAGGGAGACTGAACAGGAGAAAGCAGAGAGGAAATAGAGGTGGTGACAGGGAGAGAAAGGGGTAGAAGTGGTTGGGAGGCCACGTGGCGGGAAGCAGGGTGTCCTGTGCAGCCTGCAGGGTGCTGGCTAAGCTCCCACGGCACAGGAAGGCCCGGACACAGTGCAATGCTAACCTGTCCAAACTTCCTGCCCTTCTCAGCGCTCACTGCCTGCCTGCTGGACTCTGGCTTGGTCTCGAGTTCTGCCTGCTGGCCTCTGGTTGGCTTCTGCCTGCTGCCAGCTGGCTGCTCCCAGCCTACCCGGTGCCCCCACCTGCTGGCTGCACAAAGGCTGAGGTTGGGGTTCCCCCTGACCCCTGCTCTCAAGCAGTAGCAGGGGCTGGGAGAGAGGAAGACCCAGTTACCTGTCCCCTCCCACTTCCCCTCTGGGGATAGGCAAAGCAGATGGTGGGAAGCAGCCGGGGACCATGGCCTGAACGCCTGGAGCAGGGTGGGAGCTGCGCTGGCAAGCGGCACTAAGGCCCTCAAAGCTGGATTACGTAGGGAAATAACAGGTTCTGATGTTTCTCTCTCTCTCTCTCTGTCTCTCTCTCTCTTCAAGCTTGAAGACTGTTCACTTACTTTATCCTGAAGATAGCTGTCAGCCAGGAACAGAAGCCCTGTGGGGACAGATGGCTCTCAGTGAGACGCCCAGCCCAGCAACCCATGTCCCTTCCTGAGATCCACATTCCTATTCTCATAATTACCCCCCAAACAGTTCACACAGACACATCTCCCATGCCTGCCCCTGCTGAAAAACTCCAGAAACAGCTTAATCCCAGAGGAAGGGAGTGATAGAGAGTCCTGCCCTCCAGAAAAAAACAATTATCTGGACCCTCGAGTCTAGACTGTCAAGATCCTGCAACATTCCGTAGTAGCGCCAGTCAGGATGGGTATGGTTTGGGGCTTGGGGGAAGGGCAGTGGGCCTCCAAGTTCCAACTAATAAGGTCAAGTTTGGGACATGGCTACCAAAAGCATATGCACCTCTCGTCTATGTTGCCTGAGTTCTTGCCTCAGTCCTCTAAATACAGGGACCAGGGCTCAGGGTCACGATGTCTCTTTCTTTTCTTCCTAGGTCAGCCTTCAGGCAGAGGGTAGAAGCTTCTGGGAGGGCTAGGCAGAAAGAACCCTACAGAAGGTGGCTCTTGGTCAAGATACAGGATGATGTTACTGCGATGTTGCTGGCTTTGGGGACATGTGGGCAACTTGGGCTAGCAGGGGTGAGATGTGTACCTTGGGAGACTGATTGCCATGTCTTGCTGGGGCTGCTGTAGGAGATACGGCCCTGGACCTCCAGCCTGAGCCACGCTGACTGACGCCACCCTAGTCTCGGGATTATCTAGTGTTCTGCCTAGGACTCTTACAACAGCTCTCACAGCACCTGATGAGTGCTCACACTTGGGGGCTAAGGAGGTCTGTGGTCCTATGAACTGCTGTGTCTGTCACTCAGCTCCCAGTGGCTTAGCTGACTTGGCATGGCCAGCCAACCCTCTATGTCGCACAATGATCGTACGATTTGCTACACAGGCCTAAAGGCTCATGCTGATTTCTAAACCCATGTTTACAGTCTGAGGAAGATATATCTTTAGGATTAATCAGGAACAGCGGTGGGCATAGAATTCCACTGTGCCAAACTAAGTCTGGAATCCACAGATGCTAGAACTGAGCTAGAGATCTGGACGCAGAAGAGGAACCAGGAGTTCCAGGCTAGGTGTTGGGCTTGCTGAGAAGGTCACATCAATGTCCTGCAAACTAAAGCTGTCTAGCCCATCTTCCGTGGAGGGGGTGGGCAAGACATCTTGGGGGAAACACTCACATTGTCCCTTTGGTCAAAGTCGACAGAGCTGGAGACAGAGGTGAGGCGCTCGTACCGGTCATGACTGTCACCGTGCATAGCTGAAGCCACACTGGGAGTGGGGGAGATGAGAGGTCAGAGCGCAGTGGGAGGTGAGCATGGGCCCTAAGATGGTAGGTGTGAACACTCTGAAATCCAGGGTCACAGGAGGCACAGAAAGCGCAGATGCTGAAGCAGGAGCGTATGTCCCCCCACCCCCTCAGGGAACACTGATGCCAGGCAGTGGGCCTTACGGGAGAGGTGTCTTCACCATTGTCTTGACAGAGGCTAAAGGGATTGTTAGAGAGCCCTGCAGTTCCACAGTGGGCCAGCAGAGGGCACAGGGGAACAATAGAGCCAACATTATGCAAAGGGCAATGGGGAAGTGAAGGGGAAAAAAAAATGGGGACCAGGAGAACTCTAAAGAAATGACAAGGCTGGAAGATGTCTCCTGGGCATGGCACCACCCTCCCTGATCCCCAAGCCAGCAGCTACCACAGCTCCAACTCCAGTCCTATAGACAGAGACCATAAGGCGACGCCAAGGCCACAGGGAGGGTTCTGGGACAGGCCTCCAGGAGGAGCAAGGGGGGGGGGGATGGACACCCTGGAATATGGGGGTGGGGGATGGACACCCTGGAAGATGAAGAACTAGTGGTTAGGGCATGAGAAGCTGCTGGTGACACCCAACCTTGTCTCTGTGTGATTGCGCTAAGGCCTGGGGTTTCCAGGAGGACGGCCCCTCCGTTCCTGGAGTGGGGTCACAAAGGCAGGGGCACATAGGAAGGCCTTCTCTTAGGCAAGGAGCCAGATGGGGGGGAGTGAGGCAGAGACAAGCTGGGGAGCCCCCTGCTCTGCAAAGCACACCGCCTGCGTTAATCTGAAACATGAGCCTGCGGAGAAGAAAACTGCAAAAAGAAACCAGCAACTTGGCGTGAAGAGAAGAGAGGCGTGAGAAGGAGAAGAAAAAGGAAAGTGGTTTAGTGGGGGTCAGGGCATACTATTCCTGTTCCACGCGATCCCTCTCCTGCCGCCGAAGCCTAGGGACAGAGAACAAGGGGGTTAGCAGGGGAGGGGAAAATTCTCCGGGGATGGAAGGGACTGGGCCTAGTCCCTCTTCATCTCCCACAAAGGAGATGGAGCAGGGCTGGCTTGCCTCTGTTCCTGAGCAGTGTGGAGGTGTGTGTGTGTAGTGGGAGACCCTTACCTGTCTGCATCCGTCACCAAGGCCAGCCGCCCATAGTCCCAGGCCACCTTCCGGAGGATGGAGAATAAGAACAGCAGTGCCTAGGGGAAGAGGGGAAGTGGCCTTGTACCTGATGTCAGTGTGGCTGGGATGGCATCTTACAAACGGTACCGTGACCTGGGTGAATGGTGAGAGGCTGAAAGGCTGGATGGCAGGGATTGGTTACAGGGGAGTCTGGGAGGTCAGGCGCGGGTAGGAGCGTGGTCAGATCTGGAGGGGGTGTGGGGAGGACGTTCAGGACACGAGTGCCAACGGAGGGGGACGGCACATGGCACTCACAAGGAAACACATGAAGTCGAGAGCCAGCACAGTGGGGACGCCCCCGAAGGGCAGGCCTTGCAGGACGGTGCTGCGGATGCGAGCGCTGTAGCAGTAGTCCTTGGGGTTGCTGTTGTTCAGGGCCGTGGTGCCCAGCGTGGCCAGCAGGAAGGGCAGCATGGCTGCTACTGCCGCATGGTCCTCCTGGCAGAGGGCAGAGCACTCAGTGGGGCTGGCCCCCATCCCCTCACAGCCAGGACAGGGTGGGTGGAAACTCTGGACTGCAGAGATAAGGGCCCGAGGAGGCCACATGGATTCACCGTCACTGTTCTCTGGTTGTGATGGCATCCGGGGCCTGGGGCTCTCAGTCCAGATGCCAGGCCAGCACTACAGAGACTTGGTTTCCCAAAGCTGGAAGGGGTTTGTGATTTCTACCCCCAGCCACCACAAACTCCCTCTCTCATTCTGTCTCAGGCAAGGGACAGAACAGAGCCTAAGGGAAGATGGGGAGGGGTCTCCTGACCAGAGAAGATGGGTCCGGAAGTCATCTGCCTCATCCTCTTATTTGTTAGTGCTGGTTCTGGGGCCTGAACTCAGGGCCTGGACATTTTCCCTGGGCTTCTATGCTTAGGGCTAGCACTCTACCACTCGAGCCACAGCTCCATTTCCAGGATTTTTTTTTTAATGCTTAATCAGAGCTATATCTCATGGAATTTCTTGCCCAGTCTGGGTTTGAACCTCTATCCTCAGATCTAGCCTCCTGAGTAGCTAGGATTACAGGTGTGAGCCTCCAGTGCCTGACTTTCTGTTTCTTACTCTTATCTCTTTTATCCCTATTAGAAAAGTGGCATAGGAGCTGGGGTGTGGCTCAGTGCCTAGAATATGCAAGGCCCTTCCCCTGGCCAAAAAAACCCCACAGGAATAAATTAATAGTAAGCAAACAAACACATGAACCTGCATAAATTCATGTGCTTAAGTGCTTTCAGCTCTGTATAAGTGGTTTCAAAACAGAGCTGACTCTGTCCTCAGAGCAGGGGTCCAAGGATGGGAGCCACTGGAAGTCCAATAAAAAGCAGGATTTCTGGGTTTGTGCAGCCTAGCTGGCCCCGCCACAACTGCACTCCCTGTCTTTCTTCCCTGCCATAGCGTAACCACTCCCCTCCACCTTCCTCCTCTCTCCAACTCATTGTACTATGATCACAGGAGTGCTATCAGGACTACAACTCCCAGAGTGCTGTGCTTCTACCTCTGGAGCAGGGCAGGCTGGGAACACGGTGCCTTCAGTCAGCTTTTCCATTGGCAAAGGAAGGGAGAATGGGTGGTGGCCTCTAAACCTGCCTAAGCCCCCAGAAACCAGGATGCTGCCCTTCAGCCAGGTTCCCTGTCCCAGTCCAGGCAGCTGGGGTTCGCAGGGACCAACTGGGCTGTGAAAGCACTGGGGGGGGGGGGCAGAGCTGAGCTGTGGGCCCTGGGGAAGTTCCCAGGGAAGAAGCAGTAGCACTGCCCCTCCCATCCTACTGGGGGGCCCCAGGGACCCCTTCTGCTGACAACATTGAACCTCTGCCTAGGGGCAGGGAGGGTCCCCAGGGAAGAAAGGCAACCAGACAAAGAGAACAACAGATCAGGAAGAGGTGACCGCACTTTGGACTGTCCCTTAGCTCTGGGGTGACTCAGGGTTTCTCTAGCCCACTGAGGCTGTTTCCCCCTGACTGTCCCTAATCCAGCCTCAGGGTGAGAGGCAGGGGCTTCCTAGGGAGCCAAAGGCCCAGGTTGTTTCCCTAGGTCCCAGAGAGTCTCTGCAAAGTCTGGCGTGGGAAGGATCGAAGAGAAACTGCCCAGTGCATGCCATACCTTAAACCAGCCCCACCTGCAATCCTAGCTACTCCACAGGCTGAGATCTGAGGATCATGGTTTAAAGCCAGCCTGGGTAGGAAACCTGGAGAGACTCTTATCTCAAAATGTTGGAAGCAGAGGTGTGGCTCAATGGTAGAGTGCTAGCCTGGAGTGGAATTGAGCTCAAGCCCTGGTATGGCACACTACCACTACTACCACAACCCCATTAATTTAGTAACTATAGTAGGTAGCATTATTTATGAAGTGCTGTGGTTTCAAGAGTAATATATACATGACTGCATTAATCCTTGGCTATCCAATGAGCTGTCCCTGTGTATGTATGTGTGCTCATCAGTCCTGAGGCTTGAACTCAGGGCCTGGGCACTATCCCTGAGCTTTTTTGCTCAAGGCCAGGGCTCTACTGTTTGAACTCCATTTCTGGCTTTGTTTGGTTATTAACTGAAGATAAAGAGTCTTTCGGAATTTCCTGTCTGGGCTGGCTTTGAACCTCAATCTTTAGATATCAGCCTATTGAGTAGCTACCATTACAGGTGTGAACCACTGATACCCAGTTACTGCCTCTGTGTGTGTGTGTGTGTGTGTGTGTGTGTGTGTGTGTGTGTGTGAGAGAGAGAGCGAGAGAGAGCGAGAGAGAGCGAGAGAGAGCGAGAGAGAGCGAGAGAGAGCGAGAGAGAGAGAGAGAGAGAGAGAGAGAGAGAGAGAGAGAATGAATGTGAGTGTTGTGGGGCTTGAACCTGGGGCCTGGGTGCTGTCCCTGAGATCTTTTACTCGTTTAGTACTTTATCACTTTGAGCTCCAGGAGTCTTACAGACTTTCCTACCCAGGCTGGCTTTGAACCATGACCTTCAGATTTCACCTTTTGCATAGTTAGGATTATGGGCGTGAGCTGCCGCCATTTTTAAGATGAAGACACAGGGCTCAGAGAGGATAATTAACTTTACTGAAGTCTCACTGCTAATCAAACAAAACGATTCAAACTTGGGTTACTTTCTTTCCAAAGCTAGAAAGCTTTTCAGGGCTGCAGACTGTGGAAGCTTTGTGCAGAATATGGAGATTGCTCACTGCATGCTCTCAGGCAAGAGAACACAGGCACTGGGGCGTGTTGGTGAGGCTATGCTTCCCTGTGCGTCTGTGTGCTTGGGAGCTAGGTGACTGCAGGGCAGGCAGCAGGAAGGAAGTGACCTGCTGGTCTCTGAGTGGAGATGTTATATGTGGGTGTGTCAGGAGCCAGGTATGCAAACACGAATGTGAAGAGCCTGGGGCACCAGGCAGGTGTCTGTGAAGAGCCTGGGGCATTAGGGCAGGTTAAAGGTGAGTGGTGTTATCTAGGGCCAGATTGGAGGGTTCTAACTAGCCCCTTTCTCAATGCCCAACTCCAAGGCATACTGGAAATCTCAACAGCCCATTCCCACCCCTAGTCTCTGTCTTCAAACTCTAAGGCTACTCCAGGCCAGAGTGCTCCCTCCCCTAGCCCCACAGTCTCAGTCTTCTCTGTTCCAGAGGAAGGCGGAACTTTCTGGGAGCATCTACATTAAATGATGACAACAGGGAGGGTGAGAGTCTAGCTGGATGCTTGGTAAATGAAATGACCAGCCACCTTCATTATGTCACATGGCCATCCCCTCCGCCCTATCCTAAGCACTGGGGAGGAAGCAGGGACCAAGGAGGGCAAGCTACTCACCCTGCATCAGAGGGCAAGGAAGGGGTGGAGTTGGGCAGGGGTCTTTGCCAGTGGACTGAGTTAATTCAAACTCTTAATTGTGGGGGCTGCCGGGTTGCTTTAGAGCAGCTGTTCTCAAAGCCAGCATTGGCTCAGCAGCCTAGAGTAGGGCAGGGCAGTCGAGGGACAGGGTAACAGTTCCATCATTCCACAGACAACCCAGATGAGCTGACACTGAGGCTTAAACAGAGGTGAACAGGGATGAGATTTTAGTCCAACTAAATTAAGATTGTAATTTACCACTAAAAAGAGTAGTCGGTGCCGTGGGAGCCAGAGAGTCACAAATTTAAAAAATTCTTCTATGGGCCAGGAACGTGGCCTAGTGGTAGCCTGCTTGCTTAGTATGGGTTTGATTCCTCGGAACCAGATACATAGAAAAAGCCAGAAGTGTTGCTGTGGCTCAAGTGGTAGAGTTCTAGACTTGAGAAAGCCCAAGGACAGTGTTCAGGCCCTGAGTTCAAGCCCTGGAAAAACACTCTTCTATGGACTTAACTTAGGTCTCAGGTCATAGGAAGGCAGAGGGCAGAGATGGAGACATTCTTACTGCATAACCTGGGCTTCAGTCTTTTTTTTTTTTTTTTTTTTTTTGTGGGTCATGGGGCTTGAACTCAGCGTGGGTGTTGTCCCAGAGCTCTTCAGCTCAAGGCTACAGCCCTACCCTTGAGCCAAGCCCCATTTCCCATTTTCTAGGGGTTAACTGGAGATAAGAAGCTCAGGTCCTTTTGTGCCCGGGCTGGTTTTGAACCTTGATCTTCGGATCTCAGCCTCCTGAGTAGCTAGGATTACAGGCGTGAGCCACCTTGCTGGGCTCTGGGACTCAGTCTTTCAATTGGTAACAGATACTAATGTCCTAGCCGGCCCCTATTGATTTCAGAGAGACAGAGAAGAGAGAAATATATCCACATGTAAGGATAAAAACTATACGTGTGAGTGTGTCTGTCTGTCTGTCTCTCTATAGATGTCAGTCATGGGGCTTGAACTTAGGACCTGGGTGCTGTCCCTGAGTTTTACCACTCAAGGCAAGTGCTTTTATCACTTTGAGCCAATACACCACTTTCAGCTTTCTGGGGGCTAACTGGAGATAAGAGTCTCAAAGACTTTTCTGCCTGGGATAGCTTTGAACTGTGATCCTCATATCTCAGCCTCCTTTGTAGCTAGGATTATAGGCATGAGCCACTGGTGCCCAGCTAAAAGTAGTATTAATAAATTCATTTGTTAAATATTTCATGTGTGTGAGTGCACATGTGCACATTTCTGGGTGTGAACTCAGAGCTTGGGTGCTTTCCCTTAGCATTTTCTCTCAAGTCTGCCACTTTACAACTTGAACCACACTGCCATTTTTGTTTTTTTGGTGGTTAATAGGAGATGTGAGTTTTATAGAATTTCCTGCAAGGGCTGGCTTCAAACTGTGATCCACAGATTTCAGACTCCTGAACAACTACGATTACAACCATGAGTTACTGATGCCTGGTTTATTATTATTATTTTTATTATTATTATCATTATTAGTCATGGAGCTTGAGTTCTGGCCCTGGGCGCTGTCCCGGAGCTCTTCAGCTCCAGGTTAGTATTCTACCACTTGAGCCACAGTACCATTTCTGGTGGTTCACTGAAGAGTCTCACAGATTTTCGTTCCTGGGCTGGCTTTGAACTATGATCCTCAGATCTCAGCCTCCTGAGTAGCTACGATTACAGGCGTGAGCTACTTACTGGTGCCCAGCCTTAATTATTTTATGACACAGCCAAAGTTAGTTTCAAACTTGCAATCTTCCTGTCTCAGCCTACTGAGTGCTACAACTACAAGTATGTACCAGCATGCCAAGTTTATTTAACCTTTCTTTTGGGTAAGGTACAATTTGAAACTAATTCATATGCTCCTGATCATAAGGAGAAAAAAATGGTAAGGTACAAATAGGGTATACCTAGCCTGAGGTCACATAGCCTTTCTATGGTAGGTCTGCAATAAGACTCAGGAAGCTGGGCTGGAGTTAAGCTCCTAACCACTACACTTTATTGCTATTTCCACCAGGGAGCTAGGGTGGCCAGCCACTGCTCTGGAGAAATGTCACACCCCCTTTATGGTCACTTGTCTTTCTTCTTGCTTAGGGCTCCAAGCTCCTGTGCCTCAATTCTGAGGCAGGTAGGATGTATAGGGCAGTATAATGTGGTGGGCAAGAGCACACAGGCTCTAAGATGAGACCGGCATGTCTTTTCTTCTGAGCATATTAATCACCTAGGCCTCAGTTCTTCCACCTGTAAAATGTGGATAACAATCTGTTGCTATGGTTGTTCTAAGGAATAAGATCTAAAGCTCTTAATGTAGTTCAAAACATAATTCATTCTACAAAACAGTGGTTAACCACTCAGAAGGCTGAGATCTGAGGATGACAGTTTAAAACCAACCCAGGCAGGAAAGTACATGAGACTCTTATTTCCAATCAATCCCCAGAAAATTGGATGTGGCACTGTGGCTCAAAGTGGTAGAGCACTAGCCTAGAGTAAAAAAGCTCAGGGACAGGGGCCAGGCCCTGGTTTCAAGTCCCACACATACAAAACAACAACAACGAAGAAAATACAGAATTTAATATGACAATAAGACAGAGTCCTATGTCACACAGCACAGCTTCTTATTTAGGCCAAAGGGATTATATTGTGTTATGGACTGTTTTAAAACTCTCCAAAAACATCCCTTCCACCTGCAGCAGGCTGGGAGGTGGGGTTACCAGGGGGTAATGCTATGCCAATATGGGTCAGAAGTTCAGTCAGAGAACCCATTATTGATCAACTACCAGGCAGAGTGCCAGGCTCTTTACCTAGGTAATATTGTTTGATCTCCATGCTAAACCTTGTAAGCAGTTAAGAGTATCCACACTTTTAAACGCAAACAGAGGTTCAGACAGGTTAAGTAACTTGTCAAGGTCACAACAGCTAAGTCATGAGAGGTAGAATTTGAACCCAGATCTCGATTACTCTATTCAACCTGGAGAAAACTCGTGTGATATTCCCAGGAGGGTTTTTAGTTACTTACCATTTGCCCTCTGCTTGGTAACCTCCCCACCCACTTACCATTCATTCAACCCAAACTGCATCGGGTGAATTGACAGCAGGCCCTGGCATGTGCCACCTGGGGCATGCCAGGGCCTGGACCCTCGGGTGCCCTGGAGGACAACCATGCTGCCAGCACACCTTGCCTGAATCTGGCCGACACTCCCTCTCCCCTCCTCACGTGTGCCGGGGAGGCAGGGCTGTGGGTCCCTCCTCAGGAGGGGCTGGGTACAGCCCCAGTCTTGCCCAGGCTCTGCAGACCCAGGGGAGAGGCCAGCGAGTAGTAAGTAGTAGGGGTATGGAGTCCCCTGGGAGACTTGGGTCAGGTGTGGCCCGAGTGGCCAGCCCTGCGCCCCGGGGACCCGGGCAGGTGGCAGCACCGAGCCCCAAGGGCAGCGGCCCCTCTGACCTCTCCTTCCCACTTCCCAGGCGTCCTATTCTCTCCCAGCTTCGGGACAGTCCGCCCTAGGCGGTCAAGACGGCCAGGAGGGACACAGCGGGGCCCCCCTCCCCCTCCCCCACGGGGCCTTTGCCCCCCTCGAGATCGGCGCCGGCCCCCGGCCCCCACCGCGCCCTCCACCGCAGGCCCCGGCGACTCGTGAGCACACTGCACTGTGTGCGGCGCAGGCGGAGGCGAGGCGGAGGCAGAGGCGGGAGGACTCGCGGCCGGGGCCCGCCGGCCCGGCCCGGGTCCCAGCCCGGCCCCGGCTCCCGGCCAGCTTCCACCCCGGCCCCTGAGGAACGATCGCCGCACGCGGCCACCCCGGGATCCACGCCTCGGGGGCGGGCGCGGCGGCGGGCGCGAGGACCCGCGCACCCCGACGGCGCTGGGGGGCCGGGCCGGGGCCTCGCCCCGCGGGCCTCCGGGAGCAGGGGGCGAGGCCGGCGCACGCCCGCCCGGGGCGAGGGTCGCAGGGCTCCCGCCGAGCCGGGGAGCGGTCCGCGCGGGAACGGCGCGCGCGCCGCGGCAGGGTCCCGCGGGCCCGGGCACGGCTGGGTCCCGCAGGACGCTGAAGGGAGGGGACGCGCAGCTGAGCCCGGGTCCCCCCCGTGGGGCGGTGGTGGGGACCCCCCGCCAAGCAGAGAGCGGGGGCTGGGGAGGGGTCGCGTACTCACCCCAGGCGCAGACTCGGCTCCGGCTCGGAGCCCCGGCTCGGGGCGGGGCGGGGCGGGGGGAGGGGAGGGGGAGTCGCCGGCGGCTCGAGCTCCGGGCTCCTGCGGCGGCCGAGGCGGTGTGTGGGGGAGGGGGAGCGGGAGGAGGGAGGGGAGGCGGGGCGGGGCGCCGCAGGCCGCGCCCCCCACGCCAGCTCACGTCAGGTGCGCGCGCACTCGCAGACGGCCGCCCGCCGGGCTGGGCCGCCCGCGCAGGCGCAGTGCGGGGAAGGCCGCGTGGGGAAGGCGGCGCTGGTTCAGGGGGGCGCGCGGCGGGCCATTCCGGGGCGGCGAGAGCGGTACGGAGTGGAGGGCGGGCTGTAGGGGCAAGTGGAGCCCCCCTCTGGCTTGCTTCTCTGCTCTCTCTTTCCGGCAGTAGGGGAGGTAGGCACAGTCCCCTCGCGGGGACGGAGTGGAGCAGCCAGAGTGGGAGGGACGGCGGTGAGTGGGAGGAGTCCCGACCTGGAGGAGTCCCGGACATGAGGGGTCCCGGGCCTGAGGGGTCCCGGGCCAGAGGGGTCCCGGGCCTGACGCGTCACGGCCTGACAGGTCCCGGACATGAGGGGTCCCGGACATGAGGGGTCCCGGTCATGAGGGGTCCCCGGCCTGAGGGGCGTTGGCCTGGAGGGCAGCCCCCTCGCGCTCTCTCGGGGCTGCGGAGCCTCAGAGCTCTCCTGCCTCTCCGGGTGGTGCAGCGGATCTGGGGGCAGCCTGTGTCCCCGAGTCCTGTCTGCCTTCGGTCCACTTTCCTACGTGGTGTGGACATGAGTTTTTCTAACACATTTTTGTGGTGTGCGGTGGTCTTACCCTCGCTGCTGCCATGCAGCCCAGTCCCGCCCCCTCCCTCTCCCGCCCGCCCCCTCCCCCCGCGTCAGGGGCTCCCCAGCCTCCACCTAGCTGAAGGATTGAAGATGGGCCACGTCACGCCCACCACTGAGTGGCCACCCACACCAGCCGGTAAATCTGCCTACAAGAAATGGCCATAAAGGAAGTATTACTGCTTTCCGCAGTGAGCCACGACTGAACTTTGCCCCCCCCCCCAGGAATTCAGAGGACTGAATTTATAAAGAAATTATTGGGGTCTAGGTAGAGTGTCCTTGTGTTCCCTGGGGAGTGCTGGCAATATGGAAGACCCTTGAACCCTGACCTGGCAGTCACTAAACAGAAGGGCACTGTCTGTCTTGAGGTGACTCCTTGCAGTTGGTCAGTATCTCTGCTGTCTGTTGGCTTTTCAAACAGCAGTAGCTTGTGGAATGCAACCAAATAGTTTGGTTTATGGCAGGTTTTTTTTTTTTTTTTTTTGCCAGTCCTGGGCTTGAGCTCAGGGCCTGAGCACTGTCCTTGGACTTTCTCAAGGCTAGAGCTCTACCACTTGAGCCTCAGCACCACTTCCGGCTTTTTTCTATGTATGTGGTACTGAGGAATCGAACCTGAGTCTTCGTGCATGCCAGGCAAGCACTCTACCACTAGGCCAAACTCCCAGCCCCTATGGCAGTTTTTTTTTCCCCTTCAAACTGAATCTTACTTGGTGAAAATCACCATCATAGGTATTTAGACAGGTCCTGGATATAGAGCCTAGGCCAGTCTTGAACTCCTAATCCTCTTTCTTTGGTTTCCCAGTGCTAGAATTACATATGTGATGACTATATTCAGCTATGGACATCTTAAAAATAAAAATGAACCGGGCAGATCTGAGGATCAAGGTTCAAAGCCAATCCAGGCACAAAAGAACCTGAAACTCTTATCTCCGATTAACTCCTAGAAAATGAGAAGTGGGGCTTGGCTCCAGGGTAGGGTGATAGCCTTGAGCTGAAGCGCTCAGGGACAACACCCAAGCCCAGGAGTAAGGTGGTAGCCTTGAGCTGAAGAGCTCAGGGACATCGCCCAGGCGGAGTACAAGCCCTATGACCCACAAAAATAAATAAATAAAAATGAATAGAAAAATCTCAGAGGAAGTTGCTTTTAGAATAAGTACCCTTCTTTTGATGATGCTGGCGTTTGAACTGGGCATCATGCTTGCTAAGAAGGTTCTCTGAAGCCACATCTTTTCACTTTGGATATTTTTGAGGTAGGATCTTGCTCTTTGTCAGGGCAAGGCTTGACTTCATCCTTCACTCTTACTTACTGCCAAGTATTAAAATCGAGGATCTCACTGAGGGTAAGAAGTAGATTAATTTTTTTATGCAGGACATCTTCTTTGGATGTTTATTTCTCAAGGAACTTTTTATATACAGTGTGACCTTTTTTTTTTTTTTTTGCCAGTCATGAGGCCAAACTCAGGGTATGAACACTGTCCTTGGGCTTTCCTCAAGGCTAGTGCTCCACCACTTGAGCCACAGCACCACTTCCACCTTTTCTATGTATGTGTTATCGAGGAATTGAACCCAGGTCTTTGTGCAAGCACTCTACCACTGTGAGCCAAACTACTGGCCCCTATACAGTGTAACTTTTCTTTTTTTATGGTTGTTAAAATAGTGTGTCCCATTGCTTGCATTGAACAGTAAAACCAGCTTTGGGGCCACAGAATACTAGTGACGGATATCTGGAAAATGGAAATGGAAAGCCATTGGTTACCTGGAGTTTGGAAGGCTTTTTTTTTTTTTTTTTTTTTTTTTTTTTTTTTTTTGTCAGTTCTGGGGTTTGAACTCAGTGCTTGGGTACTGTCCCTGAGCTCCTTTTGCCCAAGGTTAGCACTCTACCACTTACACTACAATGCCACTTATGGCTTTTTCTGTTTATGTGGTACTGAGGAATGGAACCCAGGGCTTTGTGCATGCTAGGCAAGTGCTCTACCACTAAGCCACATTCCCAGCCCTGGAAGGCTTTTCTTAACTATAATTAGTTTTTAAATAATGTAGTTGTGAGGTACCAGGAGTTTGGCCTAGTGGTAGAGTGCTTGCCTAGCATGCATGAAGGCCCTGGGTTTGATTCCTCCATACCACATACATAGAAAAAAAGCAGGAAATGGTGCTGTGGCTCAAGTGGCAGAGCTCTAGCCTTGAGAAAGTCCAAAGACAGTGCTCAGGACCTGAGTTCAAGCCCCACAATTGGTAAAACAACAACAACAACAACAACAATAATAATAATGTAGTTGTGAATCTGAGTATGTGGTGGCTGCAGTGTCTCTGCCTGTGTGGGCTCACCACCTACTCACAGCCTTCCTTGAGGAGTGAGTGGACCACTTATGCTTCCCAGACAGAGGCAAGGAAGCATTTCAGCAAGCTGATAGTGAAAACTGAATCCAAAGCACTATGGAATCCAGGGTTCTGTGGAAAGAGGCTAAAGTATTTTTCCATTGTCCTGGTATCAAGTGTAAAACTCCAGCTGGAATCCTCTCTTAGGTCTGTCGGGCTCAGAGCATGGATTCCACTCAGCTCTTGGAATCTTGAGATGGTCTGGAGTCCTTGAAAACTGACCTCTGTGTGTATGTGCTCATGCGCTAGTCCTAGAACCTGAACTCAGAGCCTGGGCACTGCTTCTGAGCTTCTGTGCCTGAGACTAGTGTTCTACCACTTAAGCCATAGTACCACTTGTGGATTTTTTGGTGGTTGATTGGAGATAAGAATCTCACAGACTTTCCTGTCCAGGCTGTTTTCAAATCATGATCCTTAGATCTCAGCCTTCTTTGTAGCTAGGACTATAGATGTGAGCCACTGGTTTCCCGCTTCACTTAAGTCTCATGTACTGTTTTGTCTGGGCTGGCTTTGAACCTTGATCCTCAGATCTCAGCCTCTTGAGTAGGTAAGTTTACAGTCATGAAGCATCAGTGCCCAGCTTGTTTTAGTTATTTATTTTATTTTATTTTAATTTTTTACCGATCTTGGGGCTTGAACTCTGGACCTGGGCCTGAGCGCTATTCCTAAGCATCTTTTTCTCAAGGCCTAGCACTCTATCACTTGAGCCACAGCACTATGTGTGGCTTTTTATGTGATTAATTGGAGATTAGAGTCTCAAACTTTTTTTCCCAAGCTGGCTTCAGACCATGACTTTCAGATTTCAGTCTCCTGACTAGCGTGAATCATTAGTACCCAGCCAGAATCACTGTTTTAAATACTAGTATTAGTAGTTAAGACCTCTGATTTAAATATTTTCATAAGAGGATGGAACATTGATTTAAACCAAACAACAAGATGGAACCCTTGGCTATGTTCTTGCTTTGTGGGCAAAGCTAGGAAAGTAAGTTTGTTTCTTCTGTTTCTCCATGCCCCTGTAGTTGAGGCCTCCCCTAGTACTTCTGAGGGAAACTGCCTACTGCTAGTGATGCTATAAAATCTACCTCTTGGCAGGTGAATCAGAACTGGCTTCAGTTTTGGTCCTAGGTTGAGCTGGGTAGAGTGTAGGTATTTACTGAAGAGCTGGTGTGTTTGCTACTTTTTTTTTTTTAATTTTTGGATGGGTTCACTATGTAGCCGGGGCTGAGTTTGAGTTTGTGATCCTCTGGCCTCTACCTTCTGAGTGTCTGGGATTACAGGTGTTAACTACCATACCAGAATGAGGCTGCTTTGTATTTCTTGAGTCTTTAAAGATGGTATGGCAGCCTGGAGCAGAGAGAGTACCCTCATTTATGGGTGCATTTGCTTCAGTGATGTGTGTAAGTGATGGAAGCTTCATCTTAGCTGTGTTGGTGTTACACAGGGAGTGACAGAAACAGCTCTGTCCGGAGTTCATTCTAATTGGGGACAAGTCTGCAGATGTCCTTATGTTGTAGTTTGGGTGAAGTGTCTCAAAAAGGCTTGAGGCAAGCCTTGGTCCCTAGGGAGTGGTGCTCTTTTGGGGAATTTCTGGAAACTTTAGAAGGTGGGACTTAGCTGGAGGAAGTAGTTCACTGGGAGTAGGTCCTTGGGGGAGTTTTGTTGCTGCCCTCCTGTCCGTCTGTGCCTCTACTTCTATTTGCCAAGAATGAAAACCGCTTGTGCATATGCTCTGGCTGCCATGATGCTTTGCCCAAGTGCATGGGGCAAAGTGGCCATGGGTGAAACATGCTGGAACCATGAGCCAGAACAAATCCTCCTTGAAGTGGTTGGTTCAGGTGTTTTGCTGACTGATTTTTTTTCCATCTGTGACATCCTATTTCTTATTGTGTGCCTCTAGCACAGTGAAGTTTTTAGTAGATCTTACACACTGTTGTTCCCGCTTTGTCTCCATTGGCAGCTCAGGAATGAAACCACTGAAGAAAGTGGGAGGATACTTTTGTTTATTTATTTTGTCCATCCTGGGACTTGAACTCAGGGCCTGGGCACTGTCCCTGAAGCTAATGGCCTATACCACTTTTGAGCTACAGTGCCACTTCCAGTTTTCTGGTGCTTTAATTGGAATTAAGAGTCTTACGGACTTCCCTTGCTGGGCTGGCTTTGAACTATGATTCTCAGATCTCAGCCTCCTGAGAAGCTAGGTTATAGGTGTGAGCCACCAGTGTCCAGCTTTAAGGATACTTTTAAAATTGTAATATACTAACTTGCATGGAATTAAAACTCACAAACAGGCAGGACACCAATAGCTCACATCTGTAATTCTAGCTACTCAGGAGGCTAAGACCTGAGGATAGTAGTTTGAAGCCAGCCCAGGCAGGAAAATCTGTGAGACTCTTACCACCACTTAACCAGCAAAAAGCAGAACTAGAATTGCGGCTTAAGTGGTAGAGTTCTAGCCTTGAGCACAAAAACTCAGGGATAGTGGCCAGGCTCTTGAGTTCAAGCTCCAGACCCAGCACAAAAACCAAAGAAACAAAAAATATCCCTCATCTACAGAACAAATTTAATGAAAAGGAATTAGATGGAAAATAAGGGTTTACCATCTGGTATGATTGGGCAGGCCCTGGCATGAGATGGAAAAAGTTGGATGTACATAATGTGATTTTTTTTTAAATGTGTATATGTGTAGGTGCTGGTCTTGGGACTTGAACTCCAGGTCTGGGTGCTGTTCCTGAGCTGTTTTGTTCAAGGCTAGTGCTCTGCCACTTGAGCCACAGTTCCACTTCTGGCTTTTGGTCTGGTTAATTGGAGAGATGAGACTTGTGGATTTTCCTGCCAAGGATGACTTTAAACCACTATCCTCAGATCTCAGCCTCTTGAGTAGCCTACTTAGGCTTACAGGTATGAGCCACCAGAGCCAGCAGGGGTTGGAGGTTTTTTTTTTTTCCAGTCCTGGGGACTGAATTCAGGGCCTGAGCACTGTCCTTGGGCTTTCCTCAAGCTAGCGCTCTATCACTTGAGCCATAGCACCACTTCCAATTTTCTGGTGGTTAATGGACTTTGTAGTGTCTGGGCTAGCTTTGAATCATGATCCTCAGATCCCAGTCTTCCGAGTAGCTAGGATTACAAGCGTGAGCTACCATGCCTGGCTATGAGTACATTTCTTTCTTTCTTTCTTTTTTTTTTACAATATCACCCCTTTCCTGAAGTTGGGGTTTTGATTTCTTCAAAGTGCCAGGCCTGTGACTGTGCTCCTCACGTGCAGACAAGACTGCAAGACTGCCTGCCATGTTGGGCTTCTGCATGGTGTGGGTAGGCCTCAGGGCCTGTCCTCTGGGCTGCCTGGGTATCTTTTTTTTTTTTTTTTGCCAGCCCTGGACTTGAGCTCAGGGCCTAAGCACTGTCCTTGCCCTTTCTCAAGGCTAGAGCTCTACCACTTTGAGCTTCAGCACCACTTTGGGCTTTTTTTCTATGTATGTGGTACTGAGGGATTGAACCCAGGTCTTCGTGCATGCTAGGCAAGCACTCTACCACTAGGCCAAACTCCCCACCTGCCCAGGTATCTTAGTCTACAGATATTTATTGTCTTCTTAGTGTTCAGGACCTTCTGTCTTGCTTGTTGGTGTGAAAGTGGAGTGGACAATTTGGGGTTTGGAGGATAAAGAGAGTGTATACCCTAAGTGAAAGGCCATGGGAATGCTGAGGCCTTTGAATGGCTAGGAGGCCCAGGGCTGGAGATGAGTATCCAATCTTTTACCAAGGGAAGTCATCGTTGGGTGCTTCTGGAGGAGTGGAAGTGCTCCTTGGAGGGGGAGGCGTGAGAGCTGCTGGGCTGCCTCCTGAATTACAGTTGCTCTTCAGATGCCATATTATGGGGTCCTCTATGGTTTCTGGGTTTGGAATAGCGTGTAGCAGGGAGTATAATATTGAGGGACTCCATACAGATATGCAGGGCTGGGGATCTGGCTCCTTGGTGTGGAGCTTCCCTAGCACGTGCAAGCCCCTGGCATCTGTTGCAAGTCTATGCAGCGCATGCATCGGGAGAGTGAATGTCGTGTCTGCACGGTTCTACCAGCATGGACACATGGGTGTCCATTGTGTGCAGGAAGGGTGGCAGCTGATGTAGAGAGCAGCACAGGTTTGAGAGGGGCATGTGAGTGAAGAACAGAGAGGAAATGGGGTGGGAGGCACCCTTGGGTTTTGCAATGACTGCCTGGAAGTAAGTCCTGATAATACCCATATCAGGTGATTCTGGGGAGCTCCTCGAAGCTTTGGCAGTCCTTGGGAAAGCACGGGGAGAGAAGAGGAGGAAGGAGGAGGGAGGGGAGAGGCTATGCGGGCAAGAGTGTTGCCGGCTCTGGACGTGGGTGGTGGTGGGCTCATCTTGAGGGACTGGGGAGAAGCCCAGGAGGCTTCTCCTGGGAGTGAGACCAGGAAGGGCCTGCCAGCATCAGATGGCAAGGCTTGGCTGGGGTTTGAGGGAGCTGCAGCCTGGACCAGACAGCCTGCTTGGAGCGCGGTGGTGGATGGTGCCCATTTTTAGTTCTTGCTTGGAGTATGGAGCTCTTCTTGCCACCTACACCACAGATTGTCCTCAAAACTTAGATTGGGCTAAAGTGAATAGTTTTCACCCGGTGGTTGTGTTTGGGTTGATTGAGCTTGCATGGAGTTGGCAAGTAAAATGAACATGCCATGTCGGTGTTGTTGAGGGCACTCAGCGAACCTGTAGGAAGGCATTCCTATTTAAATGATGTTGTCTTGTTTACTCCCTGTTGAGTCAGCATGGGTTTGCCTTGTTACCTCTAGCTGTGCTGCCTTGGTCAGGTTATTTACCTCTCTGGGCCTATTTTCCATGCATACCAGTGAGGTGAGTAATTATGATACTATGGAAGTTGTAGGACCATTACCTGAGATGTCAACATAAAGTACTCAGCCAGAGACTCCAAAGCCTTGTGATGGGGGCTGTGTAAGGGAACTTTGGACCCAGAATGAGGCTTTGGGGCACAGGAAACACCCTTGGCTGGCCAGTGCCCTTGACTGTTATGGGTGATGATGTCTGCCCTGTGGTGAAGAAAGGCAGCAGAAGCGGCTCATGGGCACCAAGTGCCAGGCTTTGGGCTGGGTACTGTGCACGGTCACCCTGCTGGGCCCTCCTGACCGAACTGGAGCTCAGCAGCGTGGTTACTTGACATCTAGCTGGCACAGAAAAGCTGGCCTCATCCTATGGTCTGTGTTTCTCTGTGTCATATGTTAACAGTTGCTAAGTTAGCTGCCTTCTTTCATTTTTTGATGGTGATTACATTTGGCCAAGGCTTCATGGGTTGTTTCCAGGATAGCGCTTGGAGAATTCCTGGGTCTTGAGGCATTTTTTTGGTTTGTTTAGTTATTCCTGTAGAGACCCCCTACCTTTATGAAACAGTCTTATCTGCACTTAAGAGAAGCAAAGTTGTGTGTAAATACTACAGAGTACTGGCTTGAACTGGCAGAGTTCTTGAACCAGGCCCTTGGGTGGGGAGTGAGCATACTTTGTGGCTGGAGTCACCAGCTGCTAGGCTCTTCTCAGCCATGCCCCAAAGATGCTCAGGTATTGCCATGTTTGTGAAGGCTGGCTCTGCGCTGTTGCCTGCTTTCCTAAGGTCCCCCTTCAGCCACAGTCCCCCCAGGTTACAATGTCACTTGAGAGACTGGCTCTGCCATGGCAAAGGCAGCCTTGGCTCTTCTTCGCTGACTTTGAGCTACACCGGCGCTCTGGCTTTCATGTTTGGCAGGAAGATGATGTGGAGACAGGTCGGGTAGTGCTTAGTGTCAGTGGGTGGCATGGTTTTCACTGTTGGTGAGGACTCCTTTGTGTCCCGCCATCTGGGAAGAGCTAGGAGGGGGGAAGAATTCCTCTTTGCTGTTGTAGCGCTGGGCCATCCTCACTTCCCGACCCAGAGGCGGAACACAGGTTTGGCTATTCAAGGCACACCTTTTTTTTGGTCCCTTGTGGGGCTTGAATTCTGGGCCTGGGCACTGTCCCTGAACTCTTCTGCTCAAGGCTACCACACTGCCCCTTGAGCCACAGCATTACCTCCGGTTTTCTGGTGGTTAATTGAAGGTAAGAGTCTCAAGGACTTTAGTACTTGGGGTGGCTTTGAACCATGATCCTCAGATCTCAGCCTTCTGAGTAGCTAGGATTACAGGCACGAGCCACTGTGCCTGGCTCATCGTACACCTGTAATCACTAAGAAACCTTTAGTTTTGTGACTAATGATCTGTGCTCAAGTGCCATCTCCCACATAAGTCCCAAAGATAACTGCTCTGAGTAAGGACTCTGACTTAACAGTGACCTTTTCCTCCTTTCCAGCAGGACTTGCCATCTGGGACCCCCATGGCTGTCTTTTCTGGGCCCCTAGGCCTCTTCACACATTCGGGCCGAGCGCTCAGCCAGTGCTACTTCAGGTAACTCTCATGTTAAGTTCCTCAAACCTGTTCTGAGTTGATGTCCCACTAGGGCTGGCTCCTGTAGGGACTGGAATGGGAATGGGAACTGAGGAAGGTGTTGGGGTCCAGGAAAGTGAGAGTGGAGGGAGGGGTGCATCCTGTGCCCTGCGAGATGGGGAGATGACATCTCTGCCCGGATTGTAATGTGGTGGTGGAAGTTGCTATTTTTCTGTCCCTACTTACAATTTTTTTTGGGGGGAGGGGTCAGTTGTGGGGCTTGAACTTGGCCTGGGCACTGTCCCTGAGCTCTTTAGCTCAAGGCTACCGCCCTGCCCCTTCAGCCACAGCACCACTTCCAGTTTTCTGGTGGTTAATTGGAGATAAGAGTCTCACAGACTTTTGTGCCTGGGCTGGCTTTGAACCATGATCCTCAGATCTCAGCCTCCTGAGTAGCTCGGATTACAAGTGTGAGCCACTGGTTCCTGGCTTCCTGCAAAGTTCTTACAGTGATTTTACTACTTTTGGCCCTATCACTCCTCTAGGACAGTAGAGCCCTCATAGTTGTCTGGCTGGTCTGGAATGTTGTCCTCTTATGTACACTTCCTGCACAGCTGGGGTTGCAGGTGTATGCCACCAGAGTCACCAGTAGCAACACGGAGAGGCGTAGGTAGGAGCCTTGGCTGACCTGGGCACGAAGCAAAAACAACCAAGGACAAAAGGGGCCGAAGGCATGGTTCAAGGGGTAGAGCATCTGTTTAGCACCTACCAGTCCCTGAGTTCCTCATGACTGCCAGAAACAACAACAAGCCCAAAACCCCCATTAGTAATGAAACAAAAGAGTGTTGCCTTCTCTCTACTTCCTGCTGCACTGTGTGGAGAACTTTAGCCCAGGCTTTGGGTGCCAGGGGAGGGCGGGGTGGAGTGCAGCTGGGAAAGGAAGGGTGCGCCTGGGAGCAGGTTCTGCAGGGTTGGCAGGGGGTGAGGCTGCACCCGCCATAGGATTCCTTCAGTTCCCAGAGTCCTTTTGGAAACTTTTAACTTGATCTGGCTGCAAAGAAGAATTGAGCTCTCTTACACCCATCGAGATAGGCAGCCGAAGCTCTGGATTGTGATGAAACAAAGACAATGCTTGTGTGTACATATGCACATGTGTGCACACATGTGTGCGTGCCTACAAGTGGCAGCGTGTACTCGCTTGCACGTGGCCTGGAGAGACCCAGGTCACAGATTGCCTTTTCTCCCCTGTCAGCACCACCGGGAGCCTCAGTGCCATTCAGAAGATGACGCGGGTGCGTGTGGTGGACAACAGTGCCCTGGGGAATACCCCTTACCATCGCCCTCCGCGGTGCATCCATGTCTACAACAAGAGTGGGGTGGGCAAGGTCGGCGACCGCATCCTGCTGGCCATCCGGGGACAGAAGAAGAAGGCGCTGATCGTGGGACACCGCATGCCCGGCCCCCAGATGACCCCCAGGTTTGACTCCAACAACGTGGTCCTCATTGAGGACAACGGGAACCCTGTGGGCACCCGAATCAAGATCCCCATCCCCACCAGTCTGCGCCAGAGGGAGGGCGAGTACTCCAAGGTGCTGGCCATTGCCCAGAACTTCGTGTGAGCGGCACCCCGGCCACCAGCGACGGGACTTGGGCCTGGGCACCTCATGCTGCTCCTTTCCCACAGGTGGCAGTAGTCCACGACAGAATAAACATTGTCATGGATGTTTTCTTCCTTTGCACTCTGGTGTGTGGTTGTGAGGTAGATGACACCGAAGGAGTTGAATGGTGGTGTGTGTTCAAGAGTGTGCAGCCACGTGGAGCGGGGCTCTAGGGTCCCGCGCTGTTGTATCTTGGTATCTGAGTTTGTGAAGGACCATCAGCCTCTGGGAAACCAGAGAGTGAATCACGTGCACCATGATGTCTCACTTTCTAACCAAAAGACTGTTTACCTATCCCAGACTTGGGCCATTCAGCGCTGGTAAGAAGTGCTGGTTAGCATGGATCAGGAGCAGCCATTCCCTAGATGCTGCCACGCAGCCAGCCCTTTATCCCTGGGAATCTTCTCCAGAACACCCTGTGCCTGTCCTGTGCTCAGAGCTTCTACCTCCACTCCCGGAGATGCGGCCAGGGCCTATGTTGGCAGTTAACGGCTTCCATTCACTGGTTGGTGTCCTTGGGGAGATGAGTTGCCTTAGCTTAAGTCACTTGGTGGTGTGTGTGTGTGTGTGTGTGTGTGTGTGTTTGTATGAGTCATGGGGCTTGAGCTCAGCCTGGGTGTTGTCCCTGAGTTCTTCAGCTCAAGGCTACTGCCCTATCCTTGAGCAAAGGCCCACTTCCCGTTTTCTAGAGGTTAATTGGAGATAAGAGTCTTGGGTCCTTTTGTGCCCAGGCTGGCTTTGAACCTTGCTCCTCAGATCTCAGCCTTCTGAGTAGCTAGGATTACAGGCATGAGCCTCTACGCCTGGCTTTTGGTGGCCTTTGAGAGGCAGAATGGTGTAGTGGTTAAGACCCAGCCTGCTGGCGTTTGAACCACCCTTCATGGCTTCTTTGCCTGTGAACTGGAGATTAACAATGGGGCCACCATTGGCATAAGGATTAAAAACGCTAGTTCCTGGACAGCTCTGTCATGGCTGTGCCTGTTCTGGCTCTGGTCTTCCTGTATCTTAGTATCCCAGCGTGGGCCCACATGGAGCCGTGTAACAAGGGCTTGTTTGTGTAAAGGGTACAGACTTTCCCAGGGAAAGAGTGTGTCATGACGGGGGTCAGAATGAGGGCCATCGTGCGGGAGGTAGATTGGAAAGGGCAAGGGGACTTTCCTGGTGTTGACAGTGCTCTAGATCTAGAGAGGTGTGGGAGTTCTATGGTGGATATTTCTGTAAATAATTAATTAGCACTACATTTCACTGCACTTTCTGTCCTCTGTGCCTTAGTGGAAATAAAATAGTAGGCATGGGGGTGTGTTGTGTGTTGCCGGCGGAGGGAAGAAGAGCTAGTTCCCAAAGCCTAAGGCGAGGCAATTGCGCGGAGAACCTGAGATGGAGGAAGAAGCCAGTGGGTGAGAGCAGGATGTGGTATGTTGAGGGATGGAATACTGTAATCAATTTAGGCAGAGAAAAGGTTGGTTCTGGATCAAGGTCTTAGTGATAAGATACCTTGCTTTGGGGCCCGAGCTCTTGCTGAGCACATGGTAGAGAAATGGAGAGATGGGGGTTCAATGTGGTCCCCAAGGGCATATCCCCAATGGTCTAACTTCTTCTCACTAGGCCCCACTTCTTAAAAGGCCCACTACCTTCCCAAGGGCGCCACAGGCTGAGGTCTAAGCTCTTTCTACACAGGCCTTTGGGGGACATTGAAGATTTAAACTACGGGCAGGCCAGGAGAGGCACAGGGCCTCCTGAAACTCAAGGGTTTTCATGCCAAGGGTGCTAGGGATTTGGAGAGGGGGAGGGGCTTTGAACTCAGAGCCTGGGCACTGTCCCTGAGCTGTTTTGCACAAGGTTAGCTACAGCGCCTCTTCCAGTTTTCTGGTGGTTAACTGGAGATGAGAGTCTTGCAGACTTTCCTGCCCAGGCTGGCTTTGAACCACAATCTTCAAGTCTCAGGCTTCTGAGTAGACAGGATACAGGCATGAGCCACCAGCACCTGGCTATGCCGAGGGATTCTTGGTGGGACTATAACAAGCAGTCTGGGCACATCAGGGGACATGAGGCTAGATTTGCTGTGAGGAGAAGGGCTTGAGGAGGGGTGATAGTTTTGGTGGGGGAGGGAGTGTGCCTAAGGCACTATCGTGGGCTGGGTAGGCCAGCAGCTCTTGGCAACAGTTGGCTGGATGCACTGACAGGTTGAGTTAAGATGGGGGATGACCAAGGACTTCCAGATTTGACCTTCACAGCTGGGTGGTGGGTTATGCTGAGCACAGCTAGGCCTTGAGGATGGAGGAAGAAGAGAATCAGCGCCTTGGAAACATCCAGGGCATATGGAGGGTGGTTGGATATAAAAACTAGGGGAGGCTGGGAGTTTGGCCTAGTGGTAGAGTGCTTGCCTGGCATGCACGAAGACCTGAGTTTGATCCCTCGCTTCTACATACAAAGAAAAAGCCAGAAATAATGCTGTGGCTCAAGTGGTAGAGCTCTAGCCTTGAGAAAGCCCAAGGACGGTGCTCAGACCCTGAGTTCATGGCCCAGGACTGGTCAAAAAAAAAAAAAGCTAGGGAAAATTCTAGTACACTGACCTTGGTGTTCCTTGCAGCCTTTAGTTCTGTTTTTTAGGCGAGGGTGCAGAGGTATGGAGGTAATGTTGCTTCTCAAGGCCCTACATGACCAGGGATAAAGCTGTTTTCAGCTGGATCCTGTAACTTCAGATTCAGGGTCTCACCCAGCATCCCTTGGTCCTCTCTGTCTTGTCTTGATTCTTGCCCACTGTGACCCTTCTGGCTCCCATCCTGCATCTCTCAAGTCCCTTTTGCAGAGCCTGTCACCTGCCAGGCCCCCAGGGCTCCTCTGACTAAGTATTCATTGGAAGATGTTGGGAATTTGGGGAGTACCTCCCCCATCTGGTGCTCAGGGAGGGCTGGTAGAGTACAGCCATCAGGCTCTGCTATGGTGGTGGACACAGAACGTGGGACCCAGCCCACACTGCTCTGTGTGTGTGTGTGTGTTTCTATGCAGCCACAGCAGCTGGGATTCAATGGGCTTTCTGTGCTATTCCCCAAAGGCTGTGAGAGAAAGAGGCCCCTCCCTGGCTTGGGGCAAAGGAAAGATGGAATTGTTATTCTCAGTATCTTGACCCTGCCCTCTAGCTTCTCTGGTCACTTGCTTTCTGGGGTCAGGCCCTTTCCTGCCTCTCCCCTTAGTCACTGCCTAGAGGGCTCTGCCTGCTGTGTTGCACCCCTCTCCCGCCTCCTGGTGAGGCTTGGTGTCCTTGGAACCACTCTGTCCTTGCGGCCCCCCTCTGCTCTTCCAAGGTGTCCTGTGCTGACCACTGGCGAGCTGTGGTTTCAGCCCCGCCGGGTGGCCAGGTCCTGTGACGCAGGCCCGCACGACATGCCACCCAGAATAGCCCCAGCCTCGTGGTTTCTCTAGCTGCCCTATCACTTTGCGAACTGGGATCTCATTTGCTGTCTTTCCCCCACCCACTCTCTCAGCCAGGGCTAATTTCTTTGCCCATGAAATATTTATAATCACAGATTATGTTTCCCTGTGAGGATACACTTGCCTTTGTTTTTCTCCCCTCCTGTGTGCTTAAGAAACTGTCTGTCAGGCCATAAGGCCCCATCTTCATCTCTCTAGGTTAGGGCTTCAGCCCAGCCTCACCCACAGTGTCACCACTCTGCCACACCACTGTGGATGGAAAGAGCCTTAGCTGTGGTTGGCAGACCTGGGTTTCTGTTGAGCCCTGGATGTGTGTCTTTGGGCAAACCCCAGGGGACTGCGGAGCTTAGGGGATGGTCTCCAGGTCTGGATGGCAGTGCAGCTTGTAAGGAGCCAGCATGACACTAATTCCAGCTCTCAGCTGGTCATCTTGAAGGACATGCCACCAACTGCAGATGGGGTTCTGGCCACAGCCTGTATCAACACCTAAAGCCAGCCTTGGGTGGAGTGTCAGGCCCCAATTACAGCTGCTTTAGGGGGGCAGTGGCCATGGCTCCGTTCCCTGGTGGCCCCCACTCACTCCTGGTGGCCTCCTCAGCTTCCTGGCACCATCCTCTCCTCTTTCTTCTCTTCTCCTGTTCTCTTGTGGTTTTTCAGGGACTGGAAACTCTTTGATGAAAATTGCGCCATACGGAAATCAAATGCTTAACTGGAATTCAAATCGATCTCACCTGTGCAGTCCTTGCCTTCTTCTACTTGTGTAATTCAATCTTGAAACTCCTGGGATTTTGTTCTCTTCTTTCCCTCCTGGAGGATGGTTATGGAGGCTCATAATTTTGTTCTCAGCCTTTCGGATGCTTTGCTGCTAATTTGTTTTGCCAGCTGTCAGTCATTTTGCAGTGCATTTTTGCATCCTGGGCTGACAGGAGTGGCGAGAGTGTTTCTCCATGTTCAGCATCAAGCAAGCCAGGCTCGCAGGTTCAGGGCAGTGACAGACTGTGGCCTTTGCCGGATGTCACGGCCAGCCACCTCCTGCTACCATACCACAGGCATTTTTAAAAGTGAAAAGTTTGGAATTTCACAAGAGCTCTTGCATAACTGGGACACACTTGGGTGTTTTGAAACCTTGTTTGGGTGAGTGTTTGAGGCTAAATGTTTACATGCCAAATAGAGGCTACCATTGCACTGTGTGGCTTGAGGGTCCAGCCGGTGTCATGGCTGCCTGCCATCTGAGATCTGGAGATCATCCTTTGAAGCCAGCCCTAGGCAAATATAGACTCTTATCTTTGACTTATCAGCAAAAGGCCAGAAGTAGAGGTGTGGCTCAAGTGGTAGAACTCCAGCCTTGAGCCAAAGAATTGCTGAGTAGGTAAGTGGAGTGGTGGCTCAGTGTCCTGTGCCGTCCTCTATGGAACCCCGTGCCTGATATCTGGCACAACATTTTCACACCCCTGTGGAGTCGGGCACACTCATGGGCACAGAAGCAGCCTCTGTCTTCATGCACACCCTACTGTCTGTCAGTAGATGTGCAAAACACACACACATGCACACATGGATAGTTCAGAGGTTAAAAATTAGATTCCTAATTTCAGAGCTATTCCAGAGGAGCATTGTGGAGTTGGTAAAAAGTCAAATGTTTGCCAAGCATTGGCAAACCCCTGCTCTGGGCAGGGCTGCACCCCTACATATGGATCCTTCCCCCTGCACTCTACCCTGGCCTGATGCCTGGGCCTGCGTCCCCCTGGAGTGGTTTCTTGTGCCAGGCCTAGACTGATAGCCTAGTTAAATGAGAAAGAATCAATGTGTGCTTTCTTGGAGAGAACGTACGATGTGTGGCTTTTTTGTTTTAACTTTGGCATCTCAACCCAGGATTATGAAAAAGGGAGTATCTCTTCTGCCATGTAGGGGCTTAAACTTAGGATGCTGCACTTGCTGGACAGGCACTCTATCCGTGAGCCACCCTGCTAGCCATTTTGTACTGGTTATTCTCGAGGTAGGGTCTTGCTCCATGCTAGTGTCAAACTGGGCTATGCTACTGAGGATTATAGGTATGCATTCCTGTATGCAGTTATTGGTTGAAACAGTCTTATGAACTCCCCCCCCTGCTTGGGCTGTTCTTGAATTCCCATCCTTTCTCTTCCCAATAAAATGCCTCCCAGGTTGCTAGGATTACAGAGAGGCTTGAGCCTCCGCCCCTGTTGTACAGTCTGACAACTTTGAGTCACTTTGGGTCTTATCCTATTTTTTTCCTTTCTGATTTTGGTCTTTATAAAATGCTGCCTGTTCTCTTCTCCTTCCTTCTAGAACTCTGCACACTTGCTCCTCCCCCATCAACCCAAAGCTCCCACCCAATTTTGGCATGCTGCCACCACACCACCCAGTTTCTGTGGGGACCTGGCTACCAAGGCAGCTGGTAGAGTAGGGAGGGGCATGTCTCTTTCAGCCTGGGTCTGTAGCACACGCCTGCCGGAGCAAAGGGCAAGGCAGTCAATTGGGGGTTCTTGTTGTGCCTATTTTGTGCCAGGCACTTTATATTTTCTCCAAGTAGTCCTCACAGTGGCTATTCTCCAAGTAGTCCTCACTGTATCTCCCTTGCAAGTGAGGAGTCCAGGCTGAGGAGAATTAAGGAGCTTGTGGGCAGGTGGAGGGCTGGCACATGAAATCAGGATCCTTTGACCTCAGAGTACCTGCTAGTCATGCTGCCCCGACCTGTGCTGGAAATATTTCTTGGTGATGTGCCCTTCCTCAGCTATTCAAGTTCTTTTCCGGAAGCCTCTGCTGGATGCCCACGGTGACTTTGGCAGCTGTATGCTCTGCTGGAAGCCAGCTCCCTGCCTTGTTGAACAGCACTGCTTCCTGTCACTCCACAACTTGGTCATCAACTGTGGCCAAGGATATGAGTTTTCACCCTCATGAATCCCTGGCTTTGCCTTGGTTTACCATGGACCCCTGAGCAAGAGCAGGTTCTTGATGTTTGCTGGATGAAATTACCAAATGCAGAGTGTGGGTGTTGTCTGTCTCCATGCAAGGCCACCTCTGCTTCCCTGAGCCCAGTCTCTCTCCTGGAATTCCAGACCAGGGACTCCTTTGGAAACTGAGGAGCAGACATCCCTTTAGCACAGAGGTGAAGTTTCCTTCCACTCTTCTTCACTGCTGCATCTACATGAGTGCTGTCTCTTTACCCAGGAGAAGCTCGGAAGGGTCTGCTGGTGGGCATTGGCTAAGAATATTCCTTCTTGTCTGAAGAGGTGAGCAGTCGTCCTGTGGAGCCATCCTAGATATCTATCAACAAAATTCTGTTCCTCTGACATCTATGGGTTGGTCAGTGACTCATACTTGTAAGACCAGTGACTTGGAAGATGAAGTTCAGGAATATGGCAGTTTAACAAACAAACAAATAACCAAGTCTTTCATCTCAACAAATAAGGCAGACATTGCGGTGTGTGTCTGTCATGACAGCTACTCAAGAGGCTGTAGGTAGAATCTTGGTCCAGGCCAGCCTTGGGTAAAACCAGGATACTTTACTGAAAAAAAAAAGGTGGGGGAGCGTTACTGGTGGCTCATACCTGTCATCCTAGTTACTTAGGAGACTGAGATAGAAAGATTGTGGTTCAAAGCCAGCATGGGCAGGAATGTCCATGGACTTATCTCCAGTAAACCACTGAGAAAAAGCCAGAAGTGACACTGTGGCTCAAGTGACAGAGTGCTAGCCTTGAGCAAAAGAAGCTAAGGGATAGCACCTAGGCTTTGAGTTCGAGTCCCAGGACCATCAGAAAAAAAATGTAAAGGCTGAGGACTGGCTCAAGTGGTATAGCACCTCCCTCACAAGCTTGAGGCCCTGAGTTTAGAGTTATTCTGCTCCTCTTGCAACTTCTGCTGCTCTGCTCTGGGAGGATGAGCTGTGTAGACTGGTTGGGGGTTGGGGGGGTGAGTGTGCAGAGGGTGGGCAGCAGAAATGGAAGGCCTAGGGCATTCATCACTCACCCGATCTCCTCCCTGCAGCAAAAGCTCTTGTGGTGTCTCACTACTCAGGTCTACCCAGGACACTGCACACATCTTCCTAATAGTCCCTTTGATAAGCCGCCAAGGGTCCCCATTTATTGGGAGTGGCCTTTGTCACCTACTCTGACCTTGCCTGAAGCGCCCCAAAAGTTCCAGGAACAACTCCATTCCATGACAGCGTAGCCATTAACCTGGCAGAGCAAAAACCACCCCCAGAGATGCCAGAGACAGGCTCCGGTGGGAATGACCTCCATCCTGCCCACAGTTTGGGACTCATGGAGGTGGCACCTATAGGGTAGGAGGGAGGTGGAGGTAGAGATGTGGTCAGGAAGGACTGAGCAAGTGGGCTGGGATTTGAACCTTGTCACTGCCCTGCTGGCAATCATCCCTTATCCAGATGCGCATTTATGAAGATGGCCCAGCTTCTGTGCAGAGGACCCTTTTTGGGATAGCATGGGGACCAAGGCTGGAGGCTGGCATTCGGTAAGCTCAAGGGGTAATTAATGGACTCAAGCTGGGTGTGGTGGCACGAATCTATAATCCTGTTAGTAGAGAGGCCAAGATAGGAGTGTGAGGTGGAGGCCAGCCTGGACTACACTGAAGAAATTGGGAGGAGAAAGGCAATGAGAAGTGGAGTGAGGTACACCAGCAGACCCAGCACTCTGGAGGCTGAGAGATGGGAGGAACTTGAATCCAGGAGCACAAGGCCAGTCGACATCACGGCAAGACTCCCATCTCAAAAAACAAGAACAAAAGGAAGCTATGCCTGGTGGCTCACATCTGTAATCCTAGCTACTCAGGATCTGAGGATTGCAACTCAAAGCCAGACAAGGCAGGAAAGTCCTTGAGAGTAGTTAACTACCAAAAGGCCAGAAGCAGAGCAGGGGCTCAAGTGGTAGAGCACCAGCCTTGCGCACAAAAGCTCATAGACAGTGCTCAGACTCTGAATTAACCGGGTGCTCTAGGACAGCTAAGTGGGAGTGGGAGGGATAGCTGCTGAGTCTTGACCGCATCTCTGTATGCATTGCGCCATCTAGTGGACACGAGGGCATCTGGCATCCGGGGTCTGGGCTCGTGTGGAACTGGGCCTCCTGGCAGCGGCAGCCTAGGTTGGATCCTGAACAGAGGTGAGGACTGGGAGCTGCTGGGGTTGACTGGGGGCCAGGCAATTCTGCAGTGGCCTGGCCCTCAGGGCCACAACCCTATGAAGACAGGAGGGCTCCCACTGACTGACCTGTCCTTCAGAGGGTGGCTGATGGCAGGGGGCGCCTTACCTCCCACTGCCACCGGGGGCAGAGTCTGGGCTCAGATGCCAGATCCCTACAGGATCCTGGCAGGGCATGGAGCAGAGGACAGGTAGCACCTTCCTGAAGAGAGGGGTGGATGGAGACACTGCCAGAGGAGCAAGGACTGATTCGAGTGTAACCCTAGCAATCTACATGCCACACTCAGGCCTTGGACAGCCAGGGTCCAAGGTCTTCAGCAAGTATTCCTGTGCCTCAGTTTCCCTCTGTTGGTATGCAGGAGTACCGGCCTTGTGAAAGTGGGGTGTACTTGGGAGCTGATTGCAGCGGTATCTGAGATCTCCAACCTCTGTGAAGCCCCCACTTTGCCTTTCTGTCTAGAGTGGGGCTGTGGGCCTTGGGGAGGTCTGGGGATTGAGGTGCCCTGGCCAGGGAATCCCCTGGGACCCTTGTCCTCCCACCCAACCTGGGAGGCCGAGCTCCATGGGGCTTGAACGCTGGGCCGGGGCACTGTCCCTAAGCTCTTCAGCTCAAGGCTACTGACTTACCCTTTGAGTCACAGTTCCACTTCTGGTTTTCTAGTGGGTAATTAGAGATAAGAGTCTCAGGGTCTTTAATGCCCAGGTTGACTTTGAACAGCAATCCTCAGATCTCAGCCTCCTGAGTAGCTAGGATTACAGGCGTGTGCCACTGTGCCTGGCGAGGGTTTTTTGTTTGTTTGTTTTTTATGTTGATCCTGGTGCTTAACTTAGGGCCTGGGCCCTGTCCCTGAGCTTTTGTGTTCTACCACATGAGCCACAGTTCCACGTTCAGCTTTTTGCTGGTTAACTGGAGATAAGACTCTCATGGACTTTCCTTCCCAGGCTGGCTTCATCCCTTGATCCTCACAGCTCAGCCTTCTGAGTAGCTAGGATTATAGGCATGAGCCATGGCACCCAGCACACACATGAGGATTTGTTCAAGACATGCCATCAAGCCATTTGGGGAAGGGATAGAGGGTTTGTGCCACCTTATTAAGTAAAGATGGCTAGATAACTTAAAAATTACTTTTCTACCATGAGTCCTAAAAAATGACCCATTTAATAATATAGGAGGACAAGAGACCTGTTTGTCCTTGCTGAAGAAGGCTCCTTGTTCGCATTCTCCATTGATATTTTGAAATGAGGGACAGAGGCCAGCTTAAGGATTCCTGGGCTGGGGGTGTGGATGTGTGTGTGTGTGTGTGTGTGTGTTTTGCTACATGTAGGTACTCAAGCAGTTAGGTAGTCTCCTGACTAGCTTAGGAATACAGGCGGGAGCCACCAACACCTGTTGACACTTCCTTTTTAAAAGCCTTACTATGGGGCCGGGAGCAGTGGCTCATGCCTGTAATCCTAGCTACTCAGGAGGCTGAGATCTGAGGACCGAGGTTCAAAGCCAGCCTGGGCACTAACGACCTTGAGACTCTTATCTCCAATTAATCACCAGAAAAGGGGAAGTGGTGCTATGGCTCTAGTGGTAGGATGGTAGTCTAGAGTTGAAGAGCTCAGGGACAGAGCCAGGCCCAGAGTTCAAGCCCCATGGCCCCCCCTCCCCCCGCCTTACACACACACACACAAATCTTACTATGGAAACTTCAATATATAGTTAAGTAAAGAATAAGAATAAAATACACTGAATCCAGGTGCCAGTGACTCATGCCTGTAATCCTAGTTACTCAAGATGCCTTTCAAAGCCAGCCTGAGCAGGAAAGCCCATGAGACTCTTATTTCCAATAGACAACTAAAAAGTAAAAGCCAGAAGTGGGGCTGTGGTTCAAGTGGTAGAGCACTAGCCTAGGGCACAAAGAGGCTCAGGGACAAACACCCAGACCCTGAGTTCCAACTCTAGGACCGACAAAAAAGAAAGAGAAAAAACAAGGAAAGAAGGAAGAGAAAGAAAGAATGAACGGAAGAAAGGAAGGAAGGAAGGGTAAAATAGAATGATCTCATAATCTTCCCCTTCTAACTTGGCAGCTCTTAATTTTCCTATGGTAACAGGTGCTTGAAAACTTTTTGTGGACCATAGCTGAGTCCCTACTTGGGTCTAGAATTTAACTAAAAGCAAGATAAAAGCTAAACACTCCAGGTTTTTCCCTTTTGTGCTTGTGTCATTTTCACGGAGTCATTCTCTCTAGTTACTCCGTCGCCATCTTGGAAGCCAGGAGGAAGGGACAGGACAGATCCAGGCAGACCATCTGCCCGGTATCAGTGACTCAATTGTATGGTAACTAATCCATATCAAGACAGTGGGCAACCAGACCACCTGACCATCACTGTCAAACTTGTGACAAGGACTATGCATCCCTTGCCCAGTTCTTTGTCTCTTCAAACCGATTGCCCATACCTGAACTCTAGGGCAGCTATCAGCTCCTTGTGGGCCGCTGAAGATGGGCTGAAGTGTCATCTTCTGAAGAGTCACACAGAGGTTTTTTGTTTTGTTTTTGTGGGTCATGGGGCTTGAACTCAGGGTCTGGGCATTGTCCCTGAGCTTTTCAACTCACGACTACCTCCCTACCCCTGAGCCATAGCCCCACTTCCCATTTTCTAGCAATTGATTGGAGACAAGAGTCTCCAGTTCATTAGTGTCCCGGCTGGCTTTGAACCTTGATCCTCCGATCTCAGCCTCCTGAGATCACCATTGGCGTAAGCCACTGGTGGCCCAGCCTGCGTCTTGGCATCTGATGCCTTGTGATTCTGTTCTCTAAATGTGAATTCTTTTTTTAATTTTGATAAATGTAATGGTGTGGTTCACTTAGCACAGTTTATGATTCTGCCTGTTGCTTCAACCTTCTTTTTGTAACCCCCAATTTCCTGTCCACCTCCATGTTTTCCTGCCCATTCCACCACCACCGAGTTATCCAGATAACTCTTGCCTTAAATGCCCAGGGCCTGCTGGTGAGTTGGGTAGCGAGGTGGGGGGCGCACTTGGGTACTCAACCTGGGTACCCACAGGCAGCTCAGGGCCAGCATGGCTGTACCACCTTATCCTGCCATCCACTCTGCAGGTGGCTTTCCTGTTTCACGTCCCCACCTCTCCTGGGCTTTATCCACTGTGCATGTTTTTGCGCGTCTACTGGAGGTGACAGTGTTAGTAGCTTTCTGTGGGTTTTTTTTTTTTGTCGGTTGTGGGACTTGAAGTCTGGGCCTGGGTGCTGTCCCTGAGCTTTCAGCTCAAGGCTACCGCCCTACTCCTTGAGCCACAGCGCCACTTCTGGTTTTCTGATAGTTAACTGGAGTCTCACGGACTTTCATGCCTGGGCTGGTTTTGAACCACAGTCCTCAGCTCCCAGCTTCCTGAGTAGCCAGGATTACAGGTGTGATTACACTGCCTGGCCTGTGCTTTTTCTTGTGCTGGCTTGTTCATGCCCTGGCGGTCTTTCTTGTCCACCTTCTGGGTAGTGTGGCTGTGCTCTGTGTGGGTGTCACTTGTTCACCACTTTGAACATGGCCACACCTGCTGTCCTTCTGTCATTTTTCGGCACTTTGAAATCTGACTCCTCTTTTTCCGTGGCGAGGCTACTCACCGTCTCTGCCCTTTTGGTAAATGCCAGGTGCAGACAAGATACACCCTGCACCAGGATCTCCTCCCAGAGTGGGGCCCAGGTTCTAGGAGGGAGGTCAGCATGGCAGGGCCTCCAGCCTTGGCCCTGCACTTTGGGGTCTCTTGCCTCATTTTACAGATGCCTGTTCCGGGCTGGATTGGAGTGTCAAATTTGAAGATTTTGCGTTTGGCCACAAATACACACACACACACACACACACACACACACACACACACACGTATGTATCAAAGTACTTCATTAGTGTGGGGAATGTCATGGCTATAAGATGGGCTGGTGGCTTGGTGAGGGCCATCTGGTAGGATGGCCGTGGCTGGTCAGGTGTCTAGGTCTCAAGAGGCCCAGTGGCAAGCCATGGGAGTGGTGGTGGGAGCTTTTCACCTCCCCATCTGGGGAATGTGGTTTCTAGACTTTTCCTGAGTCCTCTTGGGGTCCCCCTGCTTTCCCTGTCAGAGAAGACAGGGAAGAACTGGTGTGAAGCTAGCAGATGTGTCTCTGTCCTTTCTCTGTGTACCTGTGGTCAGTCCCTTCTCCCCTGGGACCTCAGGGTCTCATGTGGGTGACATGGCATGGTCTGAGAGTTCCCCAGGGAGCTCAGGGGCCCTCTTCCCCATCATACCCCTTCAAGGACAGGTGCTCAGGACAGACCTGCCTCCCAGCAATGACCCCTTCCCTCTGGGATGGAGGAGGGTATTCCCAGAATCCTGTGTACTTCCCTGAGAGCTGGATGTGAGTTTAGCATTGACCAGGAGAACGGTATTGACTTCTCACAAGTCTACAAGATGGCCACTCCTGACACTGAGCAGGTGGGAGAGGAATGGCATCCTGCCCTGCCCCATTCACGTAGCTGGGGCTGCAGGAGCCAGCGCTGCAGCAGCTCTGGAGGACACAGGGGGTTCATCCTCATACTCTAGGGGAACACCTGTTTTTGAAGCTGAGCAGCAGCCATGGGGCAGGTTATCCTTTAGGGCCAGCAGGCCTGGCAGCCAGCTGGACCCACATCTGGTGCAGCCTGCCTGAAGAGGACAGGCCCTTCCTGCCAGAAGCCCAGGGTCATCAGAAGTGAAGACCAGGAATGCCCTGTCTCTGGAAACGTGCAAGGACTCATGTCTCCAAGCCTGTATATGTGGTTGTGCGTGTGTATGTGTGCTTGCATGTATGTGTGATCTTGTGTTAGTACTGAACTAGTGCCAGGGCCTTAGTGCTATCCCTTAGCTTTTTCTGTCATGGCTAGTGCTCTACCACTTGAGCCATACCACCCCCTACCACCACTTCTAGTTTTTTGGTGGTTAATTGGTGATAAAAGTTTCACTGATTTTCCTGCTCAGGTTGGTTTTGAACCACAAGTCTCAGATCTCAGTGACCTAGTAACAGGGATTACAGTCATGAGCCAGCTGGCTCCTGGCCCCTGGCCTGGAAAGGAATTAGCCTTTGCCTTTGGAAACAGAGCACTTCAATGGGCCCCAGAGTGAAAGATGATGGTTGTCAGTTGCATGACTGAAAATCTGAACATACCAGAACACTGGTTTTTTTCATTGTGGGGCAGAAAGCCATTAGATGAGAAGGCTGGAATACATGGCCTGTGAGGTGACTCTCTGATGCCAGTCCTTTCCATGTTTGGTGATAGCTCTGCTCTTTTCCCTTTCCCTAAATCCCAATCTCCTTTTCTCCTCATCCCAAGCCTTCCAAGAGTAAGGGGGGTGAGGAGGGGAGCAGGGCAGACATGGCCACTCTGGCTCACAAGGCCTTGCCCACAGGTATTCACAGCCAGCAGAACCAACTGATGGGTGTGTGGTGAGGCTGAGGAGGAAAGGAGGCCTGTTGGGAGGCCAAGCTCTGTGTGTGCATGTGTGTGTGTGTGTGCGTGTGTGTGTGTGTGTGTGTGTGTGTGTGTGTGATGTCTCCAACCCTTTGTGTGCCAATCTCGGTGGTTTTCTAGAGGAGCTGGCACTGGTTCTTAATGAGGGAGCCCTTGGACAGATCTCCAGTCCAAGCTGGCATAGGCTTGCCAGGCTTGCCTTTATCTTCTGCCTATCGTACCATGTCCAGGTGGGCAGGAGGGACCCAGGAATGTGTGGGACTTGGAGGCTGCAAGCTTTCATGGTTCACTGCAGTGGTCTCGTGGGCAGCTGCTCCTCAGGCCCAGCGCTCATCTTGGACCTGTTTCCTGCTTGTCATATGAAGGGCTGGCAAAGACGACCATGCAGTTCCTGTGTTAGGATTCTGGGTTGAATCTAATGATGTCCAACTGAGGGACATCTGGTCACCCTAGTACTGTGCCTTGGGATGAGCCCAGGTGATAGGCTCAGGGAGTTAGGGGGCAGGGGCTTCTCCTGAGGCTGCCTTCTCCTGGAAGAACTTTTGGGAGCTGGGAAGTACCCCAAGGTCCCCTCTTTCCCTGACCTCTGTTCTCTCCCTGCCTCGTTCTGCACCCTGGATGCTACATTCCACAGGGGAAAGCAGCAGGATTATAGGCAGAGTGGCCTGGGTCGCCCTGGGAATGCTCAGGCTGGGCTTTCCCACCAGCACTTGGCTTCTCGGGCAGGGGGCACACCCCAGCCTAGAGGAGCACGGGGTCTCTGAGATGGGGGCCAGGCTGCCCCCCTTCTCAGTGGGATTTAGGATGGGAGAGTATGGAGTGGTGTGGCCTTGGTGGAATTTCCTAGGGGTGGCTGAGGTGGGCTCAGGGGTCTCCATGTGGCTGGCCTCTGCTGCCCTGACCCCTCTCCCAGGTTGCGGCCCCTCCCCATCCTTACTAAGCTGGGGATTTCCGCAGGCTGAGCCAACCGCATGACCCTAATTATGGCGCCTTCATCACGCTGGGGTTAAGCTCCCAGTGGCCTTTCCTCTCCCACACTGAAGTCCAGGTCTGGGGTCAGGAGGCTCCACCCTCTGTTCTCTCTGAAGACTGTTCTCCTGAGGGCCCTAGGGGGACAGGGAGGCGCTTGCTTGTCTTTAGATGGTGGAGGAGTTCTGGGGAGTTGGTTTCTTGGAGGGCAGGGGAGTCTTAAATATTGGACCCTGGCTGCGTGGAGAATTACCTGGAATGATTCTGACAAAGAACCCTGGTTCAGCCTCACCCCAGCAATTCTGAGTTACTCTGTCAGGACTGGGCAAGCATGGGCAGTTAGGAAACCCACGGCAAGCAATGCCAGGTGCACCCAGTTTGAGAACCATGCTCTACTTCCTCCATGGAGCAGCTGAGGACATGGGCTCAGAGAACAGGAGAACCTCAACAGAGGTCACCCCACCGGTCGGCCCAGGCTATATTGGAACTGGAGGCTTGGAACATGGTGGCAGGCCACTTCCTCCTGGGTTTCTCAGGAGACTTGTTCTGTGTCACCTGGAACCACTTCATTACTGGGCCACTGAGGTCATCGTTTTTTGCCCCTGGATAAATTGCTTATCTCTTGTGTCTAGGCTTCCTCTTTGTGGTGATAACAGGCTGATGTAACAAGAAGTGAATAAGGAGATTCCTGTGATGGGCAAAGTCTTCTTTATCACCCCCACCCCCCCATCAGCAGGTGCAGTCCTAAGAGGTGTGGAGGTGGGGAATGTTTTCCTTGGGGTTCCCTGGGCTGGGAGGTGGAGACCTCAGGGAAGCGTGCCTTACTTCCCGCCCTGCGGATGGGGGTGTTACCAGGCCCCTAACCTGCAGTTACAGCAATGGACACTAGGTGTCGCTCTCAGCTCATGCTTGAAGTAAAAACGTTCAGAAAGAGCCACTTGATGGACTGCCAGGACAGGAAGGGTGGTGGGAATGGGCAACTTTAGAGAGAGCCAGGGCCCCTGAGGTGGGTGGTGGCACAGCTTCTTCAGGAAGGTGTTTGTTTGCAGTGGAATTCTCATGCTGACACCTGTCACAATCCAGGCGATCTGGACAGGAGGCTGAAAATGTCCGAATGTCTCTTACACTGGTCTAGGATTTATCCAGGCTTTTTATGAGAATCTCACAGAATACCTGCTGCATGCCAGACCTTCCCTGCACACATAAGCAAGCCAGGCAGTTCCACAGCAATCTGGCATAGCAGGTATGATTATTAGCCCCTATTACAGATAGGAAAAACCAAGGCTAAGACCTTGCCATGGGTGGTCTGGAAGACATCTGGGCCTTTCTGGAGCCTAAATTCTTCATACCAGTTGTGTTACTGAGTGCTTCTATGTTATCCAGCCGGTGGCAGCAGATTGGAAGAGATGTGGGTAGTAACCAGATCTGGCCTTATTCCTCAGTTACCTGTAAGGAGGCCCCAAGGTCAGGCTAGGCTTGCTGGTGTGGGTGCAAGCGGGGTCTGGGAGGTACTAGGTTCTAGGTGGTGTTGGCAGGGACCTGCCCTGCTAGGTATGATCTTTTATTCCTTCCTCCCTCCCTCCCTCCCTCCCTCCTCCCTCTCTTCCTCCTTTCCCCCCTTCACTTTCTCTTTCTCTTTTTGTGGTGGGGCTTGAATTCTGGGCCTGGTCTGAGCTCTTCAAGGCTAGTGCTCTACCACTTGAACCACAACACCACTTCTGGTTTTCTGGTGATTAATTGGAGATAAGAGTCTCATGGATCTTTGTGCCTGGGCTGACTTTGAACCAAGATCCTCAGATCTTAGTCTCCTGTGTAGCTAGGATTACAAGTATGAGCTACCACACCTGGCTGCTCTTTGTTTCTTTACCTGTCCCTTGTATGGTGAACTTTGTCCTTGACCACTGCTCCCTCCCAGGCTTTGAGCTCATCATGTTTCAGGCCAGGAGGCCATCTTCTGTCCACAGCTGCCCCACCTGAAGCTCAGATCAGTGACCAATTATGGTAGTTTTGATCATGTGTCTCTAGCAATAAAAACCACGTTGAGTACACACCTTTAACAGTAGAATATTTTGCACTGTTTATTTTGTGAAATACAGTCATGTTAAATGAAAGAAGGAATGAGATGAAGAAGGGATAGGTTTTTTGGTGCTTCCTTCAAGTCCTTGTCTCATGTACACAGCCCTCAAATCCCAATTGTTTCTGGACCTGGGAGGGCTGAGGTCATCCAGTGCCCCTCTGGCTGGACAAGCATATGCTTGATGTTCCAGAACTTTCCTATTCTTTATGCCCTGGCAATAAGAGGGAGAAACATTAGGTATCACTGGTAGGAGAAAGGGCAGGCAGGAAGCAGGAGCTGTGTCTGAGCAGGGACTCTAATGACCTAGGTAAAAAAAAAAAAAAGCCGTTTTTTTTTTTTTTTTTATTTTAGACTCTGATGCTGAAAACTTTTGAATTTTGAGATGTTTCCTACTTTTCCTTGTTGTATAGAACTAGACGATTATGTTCCAGGTCATATTAGATTGTGTGCGTGCGTGTGTGTGTATGTGTGTGCACTCTGGGGCTGGATTCAGGGCCTTATGCTCTTGCTTAGCTATTTTGCTCAGGGTTAGTGCTCTACCATTCAAGCCATACCTCCATTTCCACCTTTTTGGTGGTTAACTGGAACTAAGAATCTCACAAACCTTTCTGTTTAGGCTGGCTTTGAACCTCAAACATTAGATAGGAGCTTCCTGAGTAGCCAGGATTATAGGCGTGAGCCACCACGGGCACAGCTTTCCTATGAGATTTCTGCCAGGGAACTTGGTGACACATGCTCTTAGGACAATGTGAAATACCTGTCCCTTCCTTAAGGCCTCCCTCCCCCCCCAGCCCCGTGGGTTGGAGGTTTGGATACTCTCATGCCTGGGCAGATCTTCTGGCTGGGACTCAGTACGTGGGGGCTCCATAAATGGAGAGGTGAGGCAGTCTGTGGGCCTGCTTATTCAGGGAAGCATCGGGGCACATTCCTGCTTCCTCCCCACCCCCCCAGAACTGGCCGCCAGCTGGAGAAGGACGACATGGCTTGTGAAGGCATCTGTCTGCTCTCCAGGCAGGCTTGCCAGGGTGGTGGCCCGGATGGCTGGCCCAGTGTGGGTGCCTTTGTGTGCCGTGACAGGGTGTCAGTGTCTTCAGTCACTGAGGGCTTGTTCTGTGGGGTGAGGGGCAGGGCGGTGGGGGCACAGACTGTAGCAGCGCAGTACGTGAGGCTGGGCACGAACTGTCTCACCCACCAGCACGCCTCCTGCCAGGTACAACCAGCTGCTGCAGACCGATGCCGACCGCCTCCTCCCTCCCCGGGGCATGCCAGGCCTGGGGGAAGCAGATGACTTGGCTGGCACCTCCCGCGGTCGGATCCAGTGGAGTGGGGCCAGCTCACCTGGCTTTCACAGGGGTAGGGAAAGCGGGGTGCTGTCCTGAGGCAGGGCCCCCCCCTCTCTCTGAGATTACCAGGGCAGAACAGGGCACAGGATTGGAAGTGTGTGTGTGTGTGTATTCTCTGTTTAGGGCCAGGAAATAATTTCCATGCAAATGAGATGCAAACTCCTTAATAAGTTTGCAATTAGGAGTCCGGGGCTGCCAGGCCTGGGCAGCGCCTGCAGGTTTTATGAATGGGCCGGTGTGGGGAGGGGGAGGCGCGCGGCCCGCCCCCTCCCTTCCCGGCCTCTCCGCCCGCGACATGCCCAGCCGCACGTTGCTGCCTCCCGGCCCGGGCCGCCGCACCCTGGCCGGCTGCCAGCGGGTCAGCTGCTCGGGACAGCGGCTGTCGGCCAACGTCCCCGCCACGCCGCCTGCCCGCCCGCCCGCGCGCCCGCGTGGGGCCCAGGACACACCCCCGGGCCGTGTCCTCTGGCGCCCCTCGCCCAAAGATCCCGTGAGGCCTGGGGGAGCGGGAGCGGGGCAGGCAGAGGGACCCCTGCCCTCCCCAGAGCCTCCCCTGCCAGTTTGCACCAGCCCAGCTTCCCCAGGCCTTGTCCTGCACCTCAGGACACCTGTTTTAGTCAATTAATTAATATTACTCTGTGGGTGGGTGTGAGCCTGAAACCAGGGACTGGACGCTGTCCCTTAACTTTTTCCTGTTTAAAGCTAGTGCTCTATCACTTGAGCCACAGCTCCATTTCCTGCTTTCCGCTGGGGTGGAACAGGGGATGGCCCAGGTGGGCTTTGGTCCATAAAGATACCACGGGTGTGAGTCTGTTTAGGGCCAAGCTCTCTCTCTCCCTTCCTCCCCCATGGCTTTCAGAGTGAATTATCTAATTACCTCCAATTAAGTGCCTGGCTCTCTGCTCCCTCCCCTGGAGTATTTACCCAGGCCCGGTCTGTGGGGGCCTGGCCTGTACAGTGGACATCAGTCAATCAGTTATAGGGACAGGGAGGCACTGAGGCAGGAGAGGAGGAGGCACAGTGCCATTTGCTTCATGGAAGTGGTCCTGGCAGCCATGCCTTCTGGGTGACCAGGTGGTCTAGAGACATAGGCCTTGGTGGGCCTATGAACTCAGAAGCCTCTGCAGGTAAGAAGTGGGTGAGGGGCCACCCCAGGATGCCCTTCTCAGAAGCAGCAAGGTGAGAGGCAGGTCCGAGAAGAGGCCCACGCTTGGGTGCACGTGTGGCCTCCTTCACTCAGGGCAGGGGGGGCAGTGCCCAGATGCAGAGGGAACCCCATCCGTGCCCGTTTCTAACCTGGCCCTCCCACAGCAGGGAGAACTTCAGGGTTCTCTTCCCCCTGGCCCTAGGCAGACCTCAGCACCAGCCCCGCCCTGGCCCCGCGTGTGAGACGTGCCGGGGAGGACACTTGGTGTGCCAGGTCTCGGCCCTGGCACCTCGGGCGGCCTCTCCTGGGACCAGGCAGGCTCAGGCAGGGCTGTGACGCCGGTTCAATCTCACCCTGCGCCCCATGGCTCTGAGGGCCTGAGCTTGGAATCTCACAGCTCCTGGTCTCTAGTTCCCAGCTAGACTTGCTCTTCCCAGGCTTCCACCCACGTGGAAGGTGACAGGTAGGGGCTCCTGGCAACCAGAGGGCCTTTGTGGCCGCAGGGAGACTGTAGGCCCCCAAGGCAGGAAGGGCTGTTGGGGAGGTGTTCTGGGCCTGCTTTGCCATCTCGACTGGTTCCCCAGACCCACGTGGAGCCGGGGAAATCTCCCCACTTCTAGGAAGAGTTTCTTTAAAAAAAAAAATCATGCTTGTCTGTGTGTGGCCATCGAGGTTGCCACTGGCAACCTGGCATGAATGGAGCCCCTCCTCACCCGTCCCCTTCCTCGGCCCGGACCCTTCCCAGGACATCGGCCGACTTTGTTCTCCGCCGCACGTCCCGGCGGCCGGCAGAGGGCGCAGCGCGCAGGCCGAGGCCGCCGGGGAGGAGACCCGGGAGCCGCTGGCTTCCCGGCCCCGGCTCCGGGTCGCGCGTGTGTGTGCGCGCGTGCAGGGAACCTGACCCGGGAAGGACACCTTCCTCCCCGACGACCTCCACCCAGCCTGTCAGTCCTCAGCGGCTCGGAAGTCAGCCGCAGCAGGGTGACCCCGCGCGGAGCCTAGAACGGGCTGCCAGGTGGCCGTCCCCTCCCTGGAGCCCGTGGGGAAGGGGCACCGGAGGTGCCTGGAAGAAGGGCCGGGAGGCGCTGCCTTGAACAGCGGTGCCCGGCCGTGTGGGAAGGGCTGCTGTGGACACGTGGGCCGCACCGGCCTGGCGGGACGCCCGCTCTGCCCGGGGCCCGCAGGGCGCGGGGTCCCCCGGTGCGGGGCCCCCTCGCTGCCCGTCCGGGATCTCGCTGTGCGCGGGATCGGCGTGCACCTGCTCCGAGGCCGCGCCTCCCCGGGGCCCCGGCGTGCGCCGCCCGCCGCCTCCCGGGCCTGGGGTCGCCCTGCCTCCGGGGACCCCGCCGCTCAGGGCGAGTGGGGAAGGCTGGCACCACACAAAAGCGTGGGGCCCGCGCGGGGACGCGGCGGCGGCGGCTCTTCCCTGCGCCCGGGGTCCGGGGTCGGGGGTGGGCACACGCAGGAAGCCCCCCGAGGTCAGGTCGCTTCCGGGACCCCCCAGCCCCCCCCGGCAGGAGGGGGAGAGGCGCCGCGGTGGCCGTGCGGAGGGGCGGTGTGGGGAGGCCGGGGCCAGGGGCGGGGGCTGAGCCCACCCGGCTCCCCCCCTCCGCCTCCCCGCCCCGGGGACCCAGCCGCGCTCCCCGACCCCCTCCGGGCCGGCGCGCCGCGGCCCCTCCCCCAGGCCCGGGCGCCGCCTCTCCTCCTCCCCCTCCTCCCCGCCGCCTCCTCCCCCTCCCACCCGGCGCCGCAGCTGCTGCCGACGGACCATTCTGCACGTAGCGAATGGAGGAGATGCACGAGGGAGGCCTCAAGTGCGCGCGCGCGGGAGCCGGCGCCGCGCGGGCGGGGGAGCGGCGGCGTGCGCGCGTGCGCGGGAGCGCGGGAGCGCGCGGCGCCGGCCTCCGGGGCGCGCGCGCGTGCAGGGCCTCCGGGGCGCGCGGCTCCTCGGCGGGCGTGCGCGGGAGCTGCGCCGCGCGGTCCGGGCCCCGAGCCGCCCCGCCGCCCGGCTCCCAGCCTCTCCCCGCGGCTCGTTGCGCTTCCCTCCCCGCCAGCCGCACCCCCGCCCCGCCGGCGCGGAGCCGGAGCCTGGTGGGCACGTGGTGTGGGGTGCTGGAGAGAATCGGTCCACTCGCTGTCCTCCTCGGCCGCCTTAGACGGGCCTGGGGTCCCGGGTCAGGGGCCTGGGGTCTCGGGTCAGGGGTCAGGGGTCTGGGGTCTCGGGTCAGGGTCCTGGGGTCTCGTGTCAGGGGTCAGGGGTCTGAGGTCTCGGGTCAGGGTCCTGGGGTCTCGGGTCAGGGGCCTGGGGTCCCGGGTCAGGGGCCTGGGGTCTCGGATCAGGGTCCTGGGGTCTCGGGTCAGGGGTCAGGGGCCTGGGGTCCCGGGTCAGGGTCCTGGGGTCTCGGGTCAGGGGCCTGGGGTCCCGGGTCAGGGTCCTGGGGTCTCGTGTCAGGGGTCTGGGGTCCCGGGTCAGGGGCCTGGGGTCTCGGGGCCTGGGGTCCCGGATGAGGGTCCTGGAGTCCCGGGTCAGAGTCCTGGGGTGCCGGGTGAGAGTCCTGGGGTCTCGGGTCAGGGGCCTGGAGTCGGGTCAGGGGCCTGGGGTCCCGGGTCAGGGGCCTGGGGTCTTGGTCAGGGGCCTAGGGTTTTTAGGGGCCTGGGGTCTCTGGTCAGGGTCCTGGGGTCTCGGGTCAGGGGTCAGGGCTGTGGGGTCTCGGGTCAGGGTCCTGGGGTCTTTAGGGGCCTGGGGTCCCGGGTCAGGGTCCTGGGGTCTTGGTCAGGGGCCTAGGGTCTTTAGGGGCCTGGGGTCCCGGGTCAGAGGCCTAGGTCTCGGGTCAGGGTCCTGGGGTCTCGGGTCAGGGGTCAGGGCTGTGGGGTCTCGGGTCAGGGTCCTGGGGTCTTTAGGGGCCTGGGGTCCTGGGTCAGGGGCCTGGCCACACACCTTGGCACACACGGGAGCCTCCAGCCTGGACCTCACCCCCACCCGACTCCAGGCCCCGCCTGCCAAACCCGCTGGGGTCTTTGGAGGATAAGAAGGCTGTGACCTCTGCTGCTCTGGATGGCCACTCCCCAGGGAGCTTTCCCTGTCACTGCTCCCGCCGGCCCCCGACCCCAGGGACCGGCTCTGCCCACACTGCTGGCACAGCTGCCGTGGAGAGCTGGGAGTTTGTGCCCTGGCACAGCTGAGAGGGCAGGGAGGCCATGCCAGGCACCTCGGAAGTGTCTCTTGAGTATCAGAGGGCACCCTCCATATTTCCTGGGCAGTCAGGTGGGTGGACCTGAGACAGGCCTCCCTCTCTACCCTCCCCCGGGAGTGGCAGCCATGGACCCAGGATGGGAGCTCCTCTGGCAGTGGGTGCCACTGGGCAAGGCAGGCAACAGGCCTTGCAGAGGGGTGTCTGGAGATCCTGCGGCCCTGGGCCTCTGTAGGCAGGAGAGGGCACTGAACTGACCGTGGCTGGCGTTCTTTGTATGTAAACTTGAACGTGTCCAGGTTGTTTGACCTCTCGGAGTCTCTGTCTCTGAGCAGATGTGCAGAAAGAGGGAAGACCTCTTTTCTTGATTATTTGGACTGGCTACGAAGCCAGGCACATTTCCTCCAGCTCTGTTTGCATGGATAGAGTCAGTTGCCAGCTCAGTGCTGGCAGCCTCTTGGAATTTGGAGGTGGGTTTTAGAAAACTAGAAAGGACCCAGCAACATGTCATCTTGATGTCATCATTCAAGAATGAACCATTTTACGTTAATTTCCCCACATTAATATCTGAAACCTTTACAATGATCTCCTTTGGGTAGGATTCAGTAGTGAATATCGCACACACTTCCTGGCTTTCTTAATCAGAGGCTACAGGACGTGTGTGTCTCCCATGACTCAGGGCTGTGGTTACAAGTGTCCAGAGTGAAAAATCCAACTACTACTCACTTGACCCTGCTGGATCGCTGCTCTGTGATTGTCATGATCTCCTGCTCTTTTTTTTTTTTCTTTCTCATAGTGTTGGCACTGGGACTTGAACTCAGGATCTCGGTGCTGTCTTAGCTCTTTCACTCTAGGTTGGTGTTCAGCCACTTGAACCACACTTCCACTTCCTGTGTGTTGCTGGTTAATTGGAGATAATCACCTCATAGACTGGACTGGACTGGCTTTGAGTTCTGATCCTCAGGACTTAGCCTCCTGAGTAGCTTTTGTCCTTCCTTCCTTCCTTCCTTCCTTCCCTTCTTTCTTTCTTTCTTTCTTTCTTTCTTTCTTTCTTTCTTTCTTTCTTTCTTTCTTTCTTTCTTTCTTTCTTTCCTTTCTTTCCTTCCTTCCTTCCTTCCTTCCTTCCTTCCTTCCTTCCTTCCTTCCTTCCTTCCTTCCTTCCTTCCTTTCTTTCTTTCTTTCTTTCTTTCTTTCTTTCTTTCTTTCTTTCTTTCTTTCTTTCTTTCTTTTTGTAGTAGGATTACAGGTGAGCCACAGGTGCCCGGTTTGTTCTTCAGCATATCACCAACTCCCTCCCTGGTAGTTGTCACTGCTGCTGCCTCCAGTCTGTTAGCAAGCAGGCAGCCGAACCCTGGCCTCCTGTGTTCTGCACAGCTTGTTTCTATTTAGCTTCAGGAAAGTAAATCAGAAAATCACATAGGTTAGAAGAAGTAAAAAGCAACAAGATCTTTTGAACTTGATAAACTATTAAAGTTCATTGGGAGAAATGAACATGAAGAAAGAACTTGGAAAAATCTGAAATAAGAGGTATTATAATAAAGACCAACAAGTGCTATGAGAACATTGCATATAGCTCCAATAATAAAATAGTTGGATACCAGCATGAGACCAGGCAAAGAGATCAAAGCAACAGAGCAGAGTCCTGACACACATCCACTGACAAATTCAAATTTGATATATGATAAAATGACATTTTAGATCAGAAGAGAAATGATGAACGAGTCAATCAAACAGGGTAACTGGCGAGCTGTTTAGGAAAAAAAAAAGTAGAAGTGGGTTTCCCATTTCTGAAATAAATCCCAGATGGAGCAGAGATATAAAAGTAAAAAGGAAACCATAAAATTACAAAGAAAATGTTAGCAATTTTTTTTCAAAGCTTCTCTGCTTGCACTGGGGAAAGTATGACTGAATATAGAACTCACATAGAGGAAGATTTTTTAAAAACTTGGCTACATTTACATAGGTCTAAAATCTAAAGGGAAATAACGGGAACAATATTTTCAACATGAATGACAGATGAAGTCTTACAATGAATAAGGAAAAGAAAAGCAAATAGAAAAATGGGAAAGCACAGGAACAGACAGAAAAGCATTTACTAACAGCTAACTGCTAACAAGGTCCAGCCTCAGTGCAAATAGAAGTTACAACGAACAAGCAGTAGCCTGATTCTGGTGGCTCATACCTGTGATTCTAGCTATTCAGGAGGCTGGGATCTGAGGGCCCCGGTTCAAAGCCAGCCCAGAAGCAAAATCTGTGAGACTCATCTCTAATTAATCACCAAAAAAGCTGGAAGTGAAGCTGTGGCTCAAGTGGTAGAGTTATAACCTAGTGCGTAGGTCCCTAGTTCAAGCCCCAGGAGTGGCAGGCACACACCATACACAATGACTCAACTGGAGAAAGAAAACATGATACATACATATAATGGAATATTATGTAGCCCCCCAAAAGAGACATTTTGACACAGGCTACAATATGAATGAATCTCAAGGATATTATGTTAAATAAAGCCAACTACAGAAAAGGAATGTTTTATGATTTCATATATATATATATATATAAAATTTCTTTTTGCAGCATTAGGGATTAAATTAGGGTCTTGAACTTGCTAAGCAAGTGCTCTACCAATTGAACGGTGCCCCCAGTCCTTTTTGCTGTTGTGACAAGATCTCCTACTTATGCCTGGGCTGGTCGCCCATCATGATTCTCCTACTTCTGCCTGCGGAGAAGCTTATGTCACCCTGCCCAGCTCTTAATGAGGCCCATAGAATAATCAGATTCATGGAGACAGAAATTGCCAGGGGCTGGGGGCTGGAGAGTTAGTGTTTAATGGATAAAGTATCGGCTTTGCAAAATAGAACTAGGGAGATTTGTAATGATGAGCAGGTATTTAATATCACTGAGCTAGACGCAATCAGATAAGATGTGAATTTCCATTCTTTGTATTTTATTCCTCCTCCCCTTTTTAAGAAAAGCTGTGCAAAGTAGGGCTAGTGGTCAGAGCTGCAGGTTCTAAGTGAACTTCCTCTCAATTACAGCGTGAACTTGGGGCCTGGGCTTGATGATGACTCTGTCTGTTACCCAGCTATTGAGCTAGTTGCAGCAAGTCTTGGCATCAGATAGGAGAGCTGAGGGAGGCCACGTTCACGTTCCCACAATGGGAAGCAGCCCAAAGAACTTGCTGCCTTCAGGGATGGCACAGGCTGACAATAGAGACAGAGTGGTTTGGGGACTTCCCATAAGACAGAGGCATGCTGGGAGGCTGGATCACTGCCCTTCTCTGAAGCCTCTTCTGGCAGGGTCAGAGCACCCCAGGGGCCCTGTGTGGGGAAGGGAGAAGAGGAGCTGAGATTGGTGGGGTTGGACATGCATTTCTTGGGGGGAAAGTCTGTGTTCAGGTGTCTGGCTGGGGCAGAGACTTGAAAGAGGGATGGTGGGGGAGGGGGAGGGGGAAGGGAGCACTGGGGGTAGGAGGTCCTGGCTTGGTTGAGTCTAGAACAGCTTAGGCTGGATGGGGTCTAGGAGAAGGGGACAGATGTGGGGTTCTGTCTGCCTTAGGCCAGCTGGAGGAGAGAGCCTTCTCCTGGTGACCTGTTCTGGCCTGCGTACACAGTTGTCCGTGTCACCCTAACCTTTCCTGTCCAGGCACTGGGAGTCTGGGACTGTCAGGGGAGGGATTTGTGGCCATAGAGGAGGCAGTTCCAGGATTCAGGGTCAGGGGGTGGAGAATCCCACCCAGGGCTTTTCTGGCCCCCATTCATTCCATTGCCCAGCAAACTCCTCTGGGGAAGCTGCAGACAGGTGCTGATACCAGGGATCCTGGGGCCTGGCTGGAGAGGCCCACCCTGACTCAGGCAGCCATGTGTGTTTGCCACAAGCCTGGCTGGGTCATTCCAGGCCAGCCTCCGTCCTGATTCTGCAGAAGTCACATGCCTCAGTAGAGTAGGTTCAACATCTGGATAGACCCTCAGCCATCATGATGATCAGGGTGGGGAGAAGTGGACGCTGGACCCCAGCAGCCTGGAGAGGAGGAGGTCAGTGAAACCAAGTACTTCCTTCTGAGACTGATGGTGGGGGTCGGGGGAGCTTAGTGGCAGAGTGCTTTCCTGGTAAGAGCAAGGCCCTGGGTTCAATTCTTAGTACTGCAAAACCCAAGCAAAGAACAAAAAGTCAACCTCCCCACTGTGTGGCCATAACAGTTCCAGTTTCAGCATGACCCTGGCACTCTAAAAGAGGAGGAGGAGGTGGGGGAGACCCTGACTCCTGGGATTAAGACAGAGTTAAGGAGAGGAGAGGAGAGGAGTCATAGGCCTGTCTGGGGGTTTCTGGGTTCCTTCACTGCTAGGCATATGCATCAGGTAAGAGGGCTCCCCCTCTTCTGATCCCAGGGGATGGAGAGATGAATATGGGTGCCACTCCTTCCTGTGTCCATCTGGATTCTTGGACTTAGGAACCTGCCTATCTGGCTTTCCCAGGTCTGCCCACACTCTCCATGTTCAGATGGTCCTGCAGAGCTCTCCCTGCAGTAAACCAGCCCCAGCTCAGGCCAGGCAGTTCCTCAATGCACATCTTGAGGTCCACCTTGTCCAGCCACTGTGGGGGAATTACCCATAGGGATGAGATGACTGAGGGAGCCCCTCTGACAGAGAGCATGACCCCATGACCCTCCTCCTGGTGGAGGGGGTTGTTATGAAGCAGATTCCTACCCCCCTCACCCGTCTAAAAGTCTCCTCGGGAGGTTGTCATCATGGTGATGACAAAGGAGATCCAGGTCCAGCCTAGTTTGAGGACGAGACAGTAGGAATGGGGACTCAACACCATCCCCAAAGGAGTCCCAGTCTGAGGGTGGCATGGCTTGTTTTTGGGGAGCCCCATCCTCTGTCCCCTTGGGAGAAACTGGCAGGGGCTTCAACCTCCTGCCTGCTGACTTCTCGCTAGCTCACCAAACCTGCATGAAGACTGAGTTTCCAGAGGGGAGACTGAGTCATGGTGACTCAGGAGTGGACTGGGAAAACCCCCTCCCCCTGCCCTATGTAGTGGCTGCCTGAGAGGCAGACATGAGGGGCGGGGGGAGGACGAGAAGGGGCTCCTGCTAACCCGTGGTCCCAGGGCTCTTGCCCCTTGTCTGTGGAGACGTGTGCATGTGCAGGATGCAGGGCACGCAGCCCAGCTGGACACCCAGGCCTTGCCTCTCGGAAGACATGTGAGGCTGAGGTGAATCACAGACCAGGAGCTGGAAGTTTGCAAGCCAGATGCAGCTCAGCTGTCGAGCTGTGAACCCAGCCACCCCGTGACCAGATGTGGAACCATTTTGCCTCTCCTATCCTCTCCCAGGTTCCCAAAAGCACTTTGGAAGCCTCCCCCTCCCCCTTTACCTGGTTTAACCAAGGATGTTCTCTTGTCAGATGAGGTTGGATGTGGACCTGAGAGCCCTGATACAGCCATGTATTCACACATGCATGCACACATACGTTTAGCTAAGGGTGACGCTTCCTGCATCATTTGGTGGCTTCTTGCTCTTCCATCTATCTCATCTATCTATCTATCTATCTATCTATCTATCTATCTATCTATCTATCTCCAGTACTGGACTTGAATTTAGATACTATGCACTCTCTTTTACCTTTTTTTGCTTAAGACTAGCACTCTACTATTTGAGCCACAGCTCCCCTTCCAGGTTTTTGCTGGCTAATTGGAGATAAGACTCTGATGGACCTGCCTGTGTGGGCTGGCTTCAAATTGTGACCCTCAGATCCCAACCTCCTGAGGAGCTAGGATTCCAGGCAAGAGCCACGGGTTCCAAGCTCGATTCAGGAAGGTCACTGAGTTTCTGCTTCCTTTGGCTAGTGGATCCTGAGCTCAGGGCTCCTGAGTGACAAGTGGAGACTCTATGGTCACACTGTGATTCCCATGAGGCTTTACCCAATGAAGCTTCCCTTTCTGTATCTCCCTCACACTCTGTCTCCTGGGACCACATCATTCTCAGTGGCAGGAAAGGCAGCAGGTTTGGCATGCGGTTTCACATCTCTTTTGGCTGTGTGTCCTCTCCGTCAGGCCTCAGAGCAGTGCAGGGAATCCCCTCCACAGCTCTCCTTCTCTGAGTCCTCCAGGGAGGACCTCCCCCATGGTGGAGATGCTTGGCTGGAGGTACGCTCCCGAGGGAGGCCTCTGACTGTGTCTCCCTCTGATTGGGAATCCCTGAGGACAGGCTGTGCCTCTGAGACTGGGCTCCTGGCTTCTGTGTGAGACCTGACTCTCCCTGTGAGAGGAGGCAGACTCTGACTCCATTTTGCCCAGCCCATCACATCACATCCTCATCTCCCTAGGTAGACTCCAGGTCTACAGAAGATCCCGAGTCCACAGGGGGTGAGCTGAGCATACCAGGGCCTACCTAGAAGAGTAGGCATGACCAGTGGCTTGCAGCAGTGCCAGAGTGCCAGGAATGGACCCTTGCTGGGGGTGGGCCTGAGGGAGTAGAAGCTGCGGTAGACTGGGAAGACAGTATTCTACTCAGTGGCCTGCGGGATGAGGTAAGGCTTGCTCAGGGGAGGGGTAGGACTCGGGGAGCTCCTTCCGGCGTGACATATACTCTGTCTTCCTCACTCCATCAGTGTGACCATTTCATTTATTCATTGATACTGGAGATGGAACTCAGGGCTTCATACTTGCTAAGCAGGTGCTCTGCTATTTGTGCCATACCTCCAGTCCCCCTTTGTATTGGTTGTTTTCAAGGTAGAATCTCACTTTATGCCTGGGCTGTGACCCTCCTACTTATGCCTCCCCAACATTGCTGGGGATGACAGGTAGGGACCGGGGTGCCTAGCCATTGTGCCTCCCCTGTAGCTGGAGTGGCAAGAGTGAGCCACCATGCCCAGTCATTGATTGAGAAGGAGTTTCATCCATTTTTGTGGGTATGCTGGTCCTGGGTCTTGGACTCAGGGCCTGGGCATGGTCCCTGGACTTTATTGCTCAAGGCTAGTATTTTATCACTTGGGCCACAGCTCTACTTTCAGTATTTTTGGTGGTTAATTAGAAATAAGAGTTTCATGGTCTTTCTTGCCTGGGCTGGCTTTGAGTCCTCAGATCTCAGCCTCTTGAGTAGCTAGGATTATAGGTATGAGCTACCAGCTCCTTGCTTCATTAACTTTTTTAAAAAATTTTTTCTAGAGGCCGGGAGTTTGGCCTAGTGGTTAAAGTGCTTGCCTAGCATGCATGAAGACCCGGGTTCGATTCCTCAGTACCACATACATAGCAAAAAGCCGGAAGTGGTGCTGAGGCTCAAGTGGTAGAGCTTTAGCCTTGAGAAAGTCCAAGGACAGTGCTCAGGCCCTGAGCTCAAGCCCAGGACTGGAAAAAAAAAATAAATAATAAATAAAAACTCTTAAAAAAATTTTTTTTTTCTAGTCCTGGGCTCAAACTCTGGGCTTGGACACTATCTCTGAGCTCCTTTTGCTCAAGGTTAGTGCCCTACCACTTGAGCCACAGTGCTACTTCAGCTTTTCCTGTGATTAATTGGAGATGAGTCTTAGAGACTTTCTTGGCCAGGCTGACTTTGAACTGTGATCCTCAGATCTCAGCCTCCTGAGTAGCTAGGATTGCCCCAGACACCAACACCTGGCCAATTTTTATGCCCATGGCCTTGAACCATCATCTCCCCATCCTGTCTTCCAGGTAGATAGATTTACAGGCTTGATTCATAGTGCTTGGCTAATCACATTCATTATAGAGTCATTGTAGAAGAATGTATAGAAACACTGGCCCAGAGAAGGACTTGATCGCTCCGAAGCATGTTGTTCCAGGCTTGGAGCAGTGTCAGGAGCCTCAAAGCCATCATTTTGTAGGCCCCCTGTTGCTGCTGTGTTCTGCTGAGGGAGAGGCTGAGTGCTGGAGTCAGCCTGCCTGGGTTTGTATCTATCAGCAATGTGGCTTATCAATACTCTCAGTCTCCCCGTTCAGCAGTGGATCTAATGTAAGAATACTTGTTCTGGCCTTGCTATGAGGGATAACTGGAATTGGGGGACCACTGGTGAACTCCAGTGTGACCCAGAGTTTCATTGGAGAGCATGGGCTTCTTCTTTCTCCTTCCCATCTCCACCCCTCACAAGGGAACAGCTGGGAACTGGCTGGAAGGGGCCAAGGTCTGAAGATAAAGAGGCCTGATGAGGGGTGTATGGAGGGCTCACTCGGGTCTGGCCTTGGAGGTTGAGGAGGACCGGGAGATTTATTTCCCACTGGTCTCATCCCTCTGAGCCCCTGTGCCCTCTCCATGGCTGGGCATGTGGACTCCTGGCACGTACGGGTGACAAGGCCTCCCAGCAGGCAGAATGTAGACTATGTGAGGGGCCAGTGGAGGCGGCTGCCAGCCCGGCCCAAGAGGGCCAAGGCCAGGAGTCAGGGCTGTGGGGTCCATTGTCTGCCTGTACCCCCTCTGGTGATCCCAGGCTCCTCTGCAGTCAGCAGCAGGCCCTTGGCAGAAGCTGGGTCCTGTTCCCCCCACGCAGGCACGCCGTGGCCCGCACGTCCTCACTGGGCCTCCAGCCATGGTAGTGCTGGCCATTGCGACTGGCAGCCTCTAGGGGGCACTGTTTGGGCATCTAGCAGTCTTTGAAAGGTGAACCAGGGCTGGGGGCCCCATTTGGGGTTGTCAGGGGTCCAGCCCACCGAGATGAGGCCGACTAGGAGAGGGCAAAGAGAGAATGGCTGGTCTGAGCAGTGAGGTGGCCCAAGGTGACCTTGGAGAGGGAATGTCCATGCCAGGTTCCAGGTCTACAAGGGGGGGTGGGGAGGATGAGGGAACAGGAAGCTGGGATGACCTCTTTCAGTCTCTGTTTCCTTGACCGTGCAGGGCTGGAACTAAGAAGACCCCTGTCTAGATTTTAGGTTCTGTAGCTTGTGGCTGCCTTGTTTTTCCTGACTCACCTCAGCCCCAGCAAGATGGAGCCTGTTCTCCATCAGAGCAAGGTAAGGCCTAGAGTCCCTGTAGCCCAATGCCCTTGGGAATCCTTGAGGGGCATTCTGCCACCTCCCTTCCTTCACCACCCCCAGCCCTCGGTCTCCCAGGGCCAGAGCTGTGGCCTCTGATCAACAGGTTAAAAATAACCCCCGTGGGCTCTTCTGTCGCCACAGGAATGGTGTTTGTGTTGGCATCCATGGTCCCTCGGCCCTTGCCAACTTCCACAGCATGTGACACCATCGGAGGACGGTAGGTGTGAGGCAGGAGTCAGCTGGAGGGGCTCGTGTTGCCTGCTTCCAGGTGAGGGTCATAGACATCGGCAGGGCCACCTGTGACGAGCAGCTGCTCACGGGGCTTGCGGGCACATGATGGGCAAAGCAGAATCCATCACAGAAATGAAATGACGAAGGCTGCAGGCTGTTCAGGTGTTAGAGCAAGCTTCCCTGTGGCTGAGAGGGGCAGACAGATCACTCCAGTCCTCAGACCCCAGAATCCCAACCAGTGAGTCATAGGACTGGAGAACCCAGAGGGACTCAGTCAAGCCTCTGCCCAGGCAGGAGAAAAATAGCAACCCCATTAGAGAATATTTATGGAGCTTGTCCTGGGTGCCAGGCTAGAAGCTGGCATCCACTGAATTAATCTTCTAGCAGTCCTCTGAACACAGTTAAAAAAATACGGAGGAGAAAGAAAGGCACAGGGAAGTTGAATAACTTGTCCAAAGTGGCTTCAAATTCAGCTCCCTTCCAAACTCTTCTTCTCTGACCATCCCTGTGTCTGAACTGACACCTGGAAGCCCAGCGATTGGAATTTGTGCCAGGGTGGGCTTCAGGCCCGAGCCTCTGGGGCCACGGAGGCTGTGCCTCTCCCTTCCTGCTTCTGTTCACCAGGGGCTGGGTTTCTGGTCTGTCTGCATCATCCCTCAGAATCCCTCATCACCGTGACAGTAATATCACACCGGGCCTGGGCACTGCCCTGAGCTTTTATGTTCAAGGCTGGTACTTTACCACTTGAGCTGCAGCCCCACTTTTGGCTTTTTGGTAGTGAATTGAAGACTTCCATAGACTTTTCTGCTTTGCCTTTGGAATGGTGAAAGCTGGCAGTGATGTGTCTTGAGTCCTCCCTTTCCCAGGTGAACAAGCCCAGTTCCTGTCCCTCCCCAGCCTGTGTTTGCCCCTTCTGGGGTCTCTGCTGCCCTGCCTGACCTCTGCCAGCTTCTTGTGGCCACACAGGGACCTGGCCAGGAGCTCGAAGTGAACATGACCTCAGGGGCTAGGGCCTGACCGGAGGCTGTCCGTTCAGGGAAGTCCCTGGGAAAGAGGCCTGTAGGTTATGTATTGGTCACCCTCACTTTGCTAGGACCCCCTGCTCCACTCAATCAGGAGAAATTCAGATTTATTTCCCTAAACCTCACCTCAGGCCAACCAGATGCCCGCTGTGCCCGTTGGCCCCAGGGCAGGCGGGCAACAGCAGCAGTGGTGAGCAATGAGCACCTGTGCCAGCCCGCCTCCCACAGGCCCAAGCAGGAGTCCTCACAAGCTCCTGGGCGGAAGTTTCTGCTGCTTCCCCCTTTCCAGAGGGGTGCTGGGCGTGCGCAGGGCTCTGCTGGAGCCAATGCCATGCTGGGTTTGAGGGCTATTTTTGTGTGATGTGAGTTGTGAGCAACAGGGCCCATTCCCAAGGCAGAAGTGGAAAGACCGCCATTCTGGCCCGGGCAGGGAGAGGGGTAGACTGTCCTGCTCCTCCACGCCCCACGGACACCCTGGCCCTCTGTCACACAGAGGCTGTGCTGGGACAGTTCTCATTTCACACTCAGCCTCTTCCCTCCCTTCTTTTTTCCTTCAACCTTCCTTTCCCTTCCTTCTTTCATTCTTCCTTTTTCCTTGTTTTTTCTTTCTCTTTCCTCCCTCCTCTCTCTAACTTCCTTGCTTTTTATTACTTCCTTCTTCCCTCTATCCATCTACCTAACTATTCATCCACCCATCCACCCGTGTACCACTCATCTATCATCCATCCATCCATCCATCCGTCCTCTGTCCATGCATTCATTCTTAGCTCCTTCTGGAGCTGAGTCCTGCAGCAGGTCTCCTCCTGGTCTCACACATCACTTCTCACACCTTCTGATCTGGGGGTCATGTTGATGTCAACTCTTCTCTTTCAGCTCCCTCATCTATCTCACCTCCGTAGCCGCAAGTGCCCTAGAGGAGAAGCTGGAATCGTTCACACATGGTTTACTTCAGACAGATGTGCACTGAATGTTTAGAACCCTGGACCCTGGAAATAAACATTCCCAGATGATTGAATGGCTACATGCTGCCAGGAGCTGGGTTCCTTCTTTCTTATTAGTCTGCTCTATTTTCAAGGTCAATGTATTGCTCCGGATGAAGCTCCAGCCAGCAGGGAAGAGAAAGAAACCGTGGAGGAGGGCACGTGGAGGGCATTCTTCCCTATAAGAAAACTTCCCGGAAGTCATATGCACCTCTTACACCGCATTGGGCAGAACGCTATCATCCAGCACACCTAGCTGCAAAGGAAGCGGAGCAATAGAGCGTATCCTACAAACGTTTGGTTGAAAATCGAGGAAGAAAGGAAGAATAGAGGCTGAGAGGCAGTGTGTGTCACAACCCCTTTGTATATTTATTTTTTTTATGTGGTATTGGGGATCAGACAGAGGGCTTTAGGTACACTAGGCAAGTGCTCTACCACTGAACTAATCTCGACCCCCTCCACCCTTTAGATTTCAATGTTAGGGTGCAGATAGGGCCTCCAGATTCCCTGCTTCAAGGAACCCTGGTTTTCTGTTATCTCCTAGGCCTCGGTTTTCCTCAGTATCCACTTCATGGCAGCTGGCCCTGACCCTGCAGCCTTGGCTGCCTTTGGCTTCTGTCTGCTGTTTGCAGATCCAGGTCAATGCATCCATCCATTCATCCTCACAACAGCCCAATGGGTGGCTAGTTTTAGCCCCATTTGACAACTAGGGAAATAGAGTCCCAGGGAGTTTGAGTAGTTGCCCAAAAGCCCCCAGCTTCGCTCTAAGCCACTGAGCTTCTGCTGTGGGGCTGGATGATGTCTGGGCTGCTGGTCGGGAGGAGCTGGAATGGGGCGGGAGGGGCCTCTTGGGCAGGGCCGTGGCCTCAGTGAAGGTGTCTCTCACCCTTACTCAGCCGTGGTCATCCAGCACGTCTGGACAGAGTCTTCTGACGGACTAGGGGATTTCTGCTGGCGCCAGGAGCTGGCCACTGCGGCCACATTCTTAGCCTCCACTTTCCCCGAGTGAGCCTCCATGCCCAGTGTTGAGGAAGGGCAGAGACAGGGCAGGCTCACTCACTTCCCCTTCTCCTTCAGTTCACCGGGAAGGGAGGGCTGCTGCTTCCTCTGCCTTCATCTCACGGAGGGCAGAGCAGGGGACTGGACAGCCCCGTCTCAACTGGGCTGCCTGTGGCATGAGCAACAAAGAACTGGGTTTCTCAGGAAGACCAGGACCCCTAGGGCAGGGGAGGGGGGATGCCCCGGCCTTCGGGCAGGACTGTCCTTGCCTGCTGCTGACCCGTGAGGTGAGGTCACAGCCCGGGCCTGGGGTGGGGGAGGAGCTCTGTGCGTAAGTGCAGTCACCACCGCTTACATTACTGTGGTTAGTAATATTACTTCAATATCTGCTCCTGGTCTCTGGCCAAGAGGAAGGGCTCTACGACGTGAGTCACAGCTAGCAGACGACAGTGGGGTGTGCTGGGCAGGAGGCTGGGGAAGGGATGGCCCTGAGACCCAGACATAACCTCTGACCTCTAGAATTCGAGCCCCAAATACATGATAAGAAACACCAAGAGTCTGGAGGGCCCTGCCCGCTGCTTCTTCCGGAAGACTTCCTCAGTTATCTCCCTGAGCTGGATCTGAGTTCTCAGCCTGGGGAAGGTGGACACCTTTTTCTTCACTGCCCTACAGATCTGAGCACCGTGCACCTGTAGATTCTGGGCTGGGGTATTCAGAAGCAGGACTTGCACTGGTTCTCAAGATTTAGAACCCACACATGTTACGGGGCCTCAGCCCAGCTCTTGCAGGGTCTGGAGAAGAGAAGGCTTACAGCAAATAGACTCTCTCTCTCTCTCTCTCTCTCTCTCTCTCTCTCTCTCTCTCTCTCTCTCTGTCTCTCTGTCTCTCTGTCTCTCTGTCTCTGTCTCTCTGTCTCTCTCTGTCTCTCTCTCACACACACACACACACACACACACACACACACACACACACACACACACACACACCACAATTACTAGTCAGGCACCGATGGCTCATACCTATAATTCTGGCTACTCAGAGAGCTGAGTTCTGAGGATCATGGTTTGAAACCAGACCAGACAGAAAAATCTTTGGGATTCTTATTCCCAATTAATAAGCCAAACCTTGAAAGTGGAGGTCTGGCTCAAGTGGTAGAGCACCAGCCTGGAGTGACAAAGCTAGGAGAGAGTATGAGGATCCGAGCCCTGTCCAGGTGACTTAGTTTGCACATGGGGAAGTCCAGGAAAGATGACATTTACATGTCAGTTTACAGTCGGGCCTGCGCTCCATCCTCGTGCTGGCCCTGGACCACACCTGGTATTCTCATGGCCCAGGCCCTGCCTTTGAGAGGTGCTGGGACATGGGGCTTGCCTGCATGTCATCAATGGCTCTCAGAGAGCTGGGGTCTTGGGCAGGAGAGCGTGAGTCCCCTGGGGGGACTATGAGACTGGGAGGCTGGGGTTTTGGGGGACAGAGTCTGTATCTCAGCCATCAATCTGGCAGACTATAGGACTGTCTCCCTTTAGACTGTGAGCTCTCTTCACCCTGCAGGCACCACTTGGGCCTGGGGAGGGCCCTGGGGGTCTGTGTGGTTTTCTCTGCTGCCCTTAGCAGCCCACAGGCTTCGGGAGAGTGGTTTGTGGAGCAGCCCAGAGCTGGGAGACCTCCCCCTCTTTTCCAGTCTGGCTCTGCATCACCAGTGAGCAAGAGCCGGGCCCCTGGGATTCAGATAACCCACAGACAGTGGGAACTCCGTTCCCCTCTATGACCAGTTTCTGGCTGGGAATTGAGGTCCCAGCTCTGATGGGCTCATCTGAAATCCATTTCCCCCCACATCAGAACTTTATTTCCTTTTTTTTTTTTTTTTTTTTTTTTATACACTCCTTTACCTCTAGATTGGCCAAAGCAGGGCAGGGCCTGGGGTGTGTGTGAGGGGGGTGGCTGCTTAGCAAGCTCCCTGGGGACTGTGCCCAGATGTTTGGTTCTGCAGGGACCAGCAGGGTGGCATGCTACCAGAGGGGGCCAGCCATGGCAAGTGAGATGTGATATATGGAGAGCTACCGGGCTCTTCCCTGAGGACCCCGTGTCCAGTGTCCTGCAGCCCAGAGAGCCTGGGCAGCTCTGGCATCAAGTCCCAAAGGGAGGGGAGGGGATGGGGTGAGGGTGAGGCTGGGGGTGGATGTCAGAGCATTGCAGGAGTCTCCTTATGCTACAGACAGAAGGGCCAGCCTAAGAGGATGTCCCCACCTCTCCACATCTGGTCCTCTATGGGCCCTGTGTTTTGGCCAGTCCTCAGGGTGCCCTCAGTGGACACAGATGGGGGCTCCCTAGCCCCGTGGATTTGCTCTTCCTGTGCAGCACATGGCAGCTGTTCCCTGGTCTTTCCTCTGTCTGTAGAGACCTCGGGGGCCAGCAGAGGGTGAGAGTGAAGGATTGTGGGGACAGAAGGGGTACAGAGTCAGTGGTCAGCCCTCGCCCTAGAAATCATTTTCCTTCTGAGAGGCCCAGCAGTCTTGGAGTGGCTGTGAAGGTAGAGGGGAGTTCTGGGTCGGGGAGCCATCTCCGGATGTAGATGTCTGGGGAGGATGGTGGGCCTCTTAGTGTGATGACATCATGGCTCGGTTACCCAGCATGCGAACAGAGCTCAGATTCTGGGGATGGGAGGCCTCGAGCCCTGGCTCAGCCTCTCTGCTTGCTTTTTTTTTTTTTTTTCTTTTTTGCCAGTCCTAGCTCTTGAACTCAGCACCTGGGCACTGTGTCAAGGCTAGCACTCTACCATTTCTGGCCTTTTATTCTGTGTAAGTGGTTCTGAGGAATCAAACCCGGGGCTTGGTGCATGCTGGGCAGGCACTCTACCACTGGGCCACATTCCCAGGCCCTCTCCGCTTACTCTTTAGATGACTTTGGATGCCTGACAAGTATCACCTCTCTCTTGTGTTAAAATGGGACAAGCACAGGTGGAGGCCAGCACTAGAGCCCGGCGTGGCGTGCAGGCCTGTAATCCAGCCCTTGGATTATAGCCCCGAGGTTGAGAGCTCCAAGTTGCTGAGCTATATACTAGAGAGACATCATAAAGAAACACAATAGAACAGAACAGAACAGAGGAAAAATCAGGTTGGGTGCCTGGCAATGGCTGCCCAGGGAAAGTGGCTGGCCCGCTCATTTTCCAGGCAGTGTTGAAGTCCTCTCCCACCTATCCCTTGGGGCCCATAGTGGGGGGAGGGAGGTAAGTAAGACGTTAAGATTGAAGGTTGGAAAGGGAGACTCTCCCAAGGCTGCTGTTTCTGGGGACAATCAAGAGGAAATATCTCCAAGTTCACCAACTCAAGCCTCTGGCCTTCCAGACAGTAACCTAAACTAGACACAGTGCCATGGGCCAGACAGTCCTGAGGGCAGAGACTAAAGCAATCCTTGGGGGAAGCCTCATCTCATTGGAAGATGGGGAAACTGAGGCATGGAGCAGTTGAGGCTGCCTCTCACAACTGGTGACCAGCAGAGTTGGACTTGAACCTTATTACTTCTTCTCTCCAGCCTGAGATTCCCCCAGGAAAGAATGGCTATGTCTTCTCTCTAAGTCCCTCCCTGAGAGTTCTGGGGCTCTGGTGAGAGGAGGCAGATGCCAACTAACCTCAGGGACCTCTATGGCTCCAGTAGTGCCTTCCTGTCCTTCTCCAGGCTCCTCTGCTTCCCTGTGGCCACTGCCCCCATCCCAGTGGAGTTGGGGTCAGGTTCACTTTCTCCAGCTGCGAGCAGGAGATGGGGGAGGGGGGCAGTGGCCGGGCCCTGTTGTTCTGGCTGTCTTGGGCTTGGTACCCAGGAACAAGGGGAGGTGAAGACTCTTGGGCCAAGACCCCAAGACCCCAGCCCAGTGGCCTGATGTACATCTCCCTTCAGCCTGGGTCTTGGGCACTGAGGCACCTGCCCCCCTCTGAGATGCTGTTTATGACTTGGTAAATCACTCACTGTCCCCACTTTCAGCCATAATGAGGGCCAGAGCCAACCACGACACCCCAATCAACCACAGCATCTGTTTGTGTTTAGCAGGAACTGGCGGGAGAGCTAGGGCCTGGAGTGCAGTGGTCCCAGGGTGGGCTCAGGAAGTGACTTACCACCCGCCCACCCCACCGCTGTTGTGCTCAGAGGGTGGCTCCTTTTTCTCCCTAGTGGAAGTCTGGGAACTCCCCCAAGGGGCACAACTTTCTGTCCCCCCTCCCCCGCCAGCAGCAGGTTGAGTCTGGGTCTGTGGTGACTCAGGAGGCTTTGTGGGCACTCCATTATGTTTAGGTTTCCTGGAGATTTGGGGAGCCGGATGTGATTGTTGGCAAAGGCATGGGTGTACAGGAAGAGGTGGAAAGGAAGGATGGGAAGAAGGCCGTGTGGCTGGAGAGGTCAGTCCTGAGAGAGCCAGGTGTGCTTCCACTGATGCCGGTTTTTCCTTGCATCTGCTGAGAGCCCCTCACTGGAGGGCAGTCGCTAGGGGACTACAGAGCCTGGGGGCTGCAGGAAGGCTGGCCTGGGGGAGCCTGAGAGGTGGGGGTCCTTCCTGGAGGAAGCAGAGTAACTTCAGCCCAAGAAATCAGTCTTTGTCAACTTTGGTTCTTCCTGAGCTCAACAACCCAGGTCAGACCCTGTCAACTCTGGGGTGCTGGGCTGGTGGCTTAGGGTGGCCTTTCAAACTGGGGGAAGGGAGCCAGGCCTTGGTGGCTCACACCTGCAATCCTAGCTGTTGAGAAAGTTGAGATCTGTAGATCGTGGTTTGAAGCCAGCAGGGTCAGGAAAGTTCATGAGACTCTTATCCCTAATTAATCAGAAAAAAGCTGAAAGTGAAGCTCCAGTGGCAGCGTGCTAACCTTGAGTGGAAAAGCTAAGGGAGAGTATCTAGGCTCCAAGTTCAAGCTCCAGGACTGGAGAAACAAAGAAATTGGGGGAAAGGAATTAGGAGGTTGGAAGCATTAAGAGCAAAATGGGTAGCTGGATGGATCCCTGGCTGCCTTAAGCAGGAAGTGCTTCTGCTCATTTCTATCTCCAATGAGTGTGGAACAACAGTTTACTTTTGTGAACACCACATTCTGTCCCCACAGCAGACATCACTAGCTGATGCCAGCACACTTTCCCCAGTCCAGGAACAGCCTTCCACTTCCCAAACTCTTACTACCAACCGATCAGAAGTGACGATGAAAATGTATTTACCATGTTGGATTGAGATTCAGACGTACTTCAGGGTCAGAGGAGAGGACAGGAGAAGGGGGAGGGGGGAGGGGGGAGGGAGGGAGAGAGAGAGAGAGAGAGAAACTATTCCTGAACCATGTGTCTGTCGAGATTCCTTTGCAGAGAAGGGACAGAATCCCCTCTGGCTGGTGAAGGGATGGAAGGGATTCGCAGCAGGGCGGGAGGCAGCTGTGGAACCATTCAGAGGACCACAGACACAGGCTGGAGGCTGAACTTCCAGGAGCAAATTTCCCTGCCAAGCGGCAGAACTAGGCCATGGAGCAGGCAGCTGCCTCTTCTGTGACCTCGAGGTCTGTGAACTACAGGACTGCACTGCAGTACTGGTACAAAGGTAGTGGGGCCTGCTGCTATCTGTCCAGCAAAGGATGGCGGGGCCTCAGCAGCGTTGAAGCAGAACAACAGCATGGAGCCCCCGCCCCCACTCCAGAAAGCACCAGGAGCTTCACAAAGTCCAGTTTCCAAACTCCTGGGAGCACACCTGACTGGCTGAACCGGAACACCTACCATCCGGGCGGTCTGGAGTCTGCTATTGTCCTTTCCAGTCCTCTGCTGTCCCGGGAGGTAGGTGGGGTGGGGATGGATGCTGACAGCCAGGCTGCTCTGGGCATGCGCTGCCTCCTGAGCTTAGACAACTTAAAAGGCTCGGCACCGTGGCTAAAGCCTGTAATCCTAGCTACTTGAGAGGTAGAGCTTGATGGATTATGGTTTGAGGCCAGTGTCTGGGCTATACCTCCAACAATGGTGAGCTTGGTGTTTCACTCTTGTGCCAGCCATGAGGGAAGCACAGTGGCCGGGTGCAATGGCAAGTGCCTATCGTCCCCAGAGACGTGGAAAAGCACAGTAGGAGGGTTGCTGTCCAGACTGGCCCAGGCAGAGGATGAGAGCCTACCTTGAGAGTAACCAGTGCACGAAGGGCTTGGGAATGTGGAGCAAGAGGTAGAGCACCTATACAGTGTAAGGCTCTAGGTTTAACCCCTAGTCTCTCCCTCCCCCTCCCCCTCCCTCCCTCCCTCTCTCTCTCTTTCTCTGAGTTTGGATATTCTCTGGGGAGCATGATAGATGTCTTCCCTCTTCTTTGCCACATGCTGCTCTCTGGCTTCAGTACCTGGAGGACCTGGCTGGTCAGTCGCCATGTGTTCAGTTCCTAGAGAACATGACACGGTTATTACACCAGCTGAGGATCCTGGGCCTGTCCAGAAAGTCAGTGCCACTTCCCAAGCCTCCGGAGCAGCCATGTTGGTTGTTCGGATCCAAGTGGCTTCATTTCCGGCCAGCTGTAGAAACGACCCCCTGTAGCTCCTGGCACGAACAATAGTGGCCACGCCCAGCTGCCTTTCTGCTCCTGGTCTACCTCAAGGAGACAGAGAAAGCAGATAGAGGGGAGTGCATGGTCAAGGGGGTCAAAGAAGAATGGGGGAGTCTCCTGGGTAGGGCGGAGTCTGGAGGCCAGCTGAGAACAAGGATGATATTGAGGCAACCCTGGAATCTGGGGAGCTTGGCAGGGGTGGGGAGGAGCTGGTGTGCGGGGAAACTAAAGTAGGCATTTCTCAAGACCTCAGAGTCAGCAGCAGAGCCATGCTCCTGCAGACCAGGCTGGGCACTGTGGCCCACAGCCTGCCAGGCCTGAAAGTTGGTCTCCTGTGCCTGCTGCCGGGTGGGGGTGGGGTTGCTGTTCTGCTTGCTGTGACTCATGGCCAAAGAGGGGTTGGGGAGCTCCAGCTGCTGTCCAGGCTGGAGGCTGGAACCAGGCAGGAAAGCTCCCATGATCCCACCCTCGTCTTCCAGGCAAGTGGGCTGTGGTCAGAGGCCATGCCTGCCTGCCAGGCCCCAGAATCCCCGCCTGTGGTCCTGAGCTCTGCTTTCTCCCCAGGGCAGGACTGCCCACCCCTCCCTGCACCCAGCTCCAGTCCCATGGCAATCATCCTAGGCTTGGGCGGGTGGGAGGTGGGGGACGGGGCGGGGTCATTACAGGACACTGCTGCCCGAGGGTGAGAATGAGGGAGGCCTGGCTGTCAGCTGGAACCCATCAGGGGCCAAACCAAGCCTTGGCAGCAGCCAGCATGCTGGAGAGGGCGGGCAAATCAGAAAGATGCCCCAGAGTCTGGTGGCTTTCAAGCCTGCACTTAACCCTTCCCACTCCTGTGCCAGGGAGTGGCCGGCCGTTTACCACAGTGGCAGGCTCCAAGCCCAGTCTGGGGGGGGGCACTGTCCCAGGGAGGCCCCAGTCTGAGAGCAGACAGGGTCTCTGGGAACCCCAAGCTGAGGGAAGGGGAGACGCAGCCTGTTCTCAAGTGTCTCTGGGCCAGATATATGAGAGGTTTTGTCTCATTATTAAACTGAGAAATGATATCATGGCACCATTTTCACTGGGTGTGATTTTATGAGGGAGCAGGAAGTTGAACACACAGAAAAGCAGTGTCTGAAAAGCTCGAGGAATCGTGTGTCTGCAGGTCCAGGGAAGTGTCACAAGGGGACGGTTGAGTTCTGGTTGCCTTCATGGGCTCAGCTGCTGGCTTTTCAAGACCCTCCCTTGCTGTCCCCAAGCCACTTGGAAAATGGGCTTTTTTCAACAGCGCCTTGCAAGCCCTTCCTTGGTGGCAATGTGACTGGGGCAGAACTCGCACCTTTCAATGGACAATTAAGCTCGGAGCAGGAGCACAAAGGGAAACGTGCTACGTGCAACTGGCCCTTCTTCAGCTGCCTGCTTTAGATGTTCGTGATGTATTTTCCACAATTAGCGGCTGGGCCCCTCCCAGTCGTCTCCCAGTGCTCTTTCGCTTGCACAGAGCTGACTGCCTCATGGCCAGGAACTAGCTCACATGTCCTAGTTACCAGCCATCAGCTCTCCAGGGACAAGGGTGTCCAGCCCAGCAGCCCAGCAAGGAGGGAAGGTCCAGGGGTGCTTGGCTCCTGCCTTCCTTGTGCTTTCCAACTCCAATCCACTCACTTCAGCTCCTGAGTCTCGGTTTCCTCATCTGCCAAATGGGACTGAACTGCAGAGACCAGTGGTCTGAGAATTCCTCACACCCCAACTTGGAGGGTTCTACCTGGGTCCCTTTCCCCATCTTCCTGACCACCCAGGCAGCTCAGCATGCTGCATGGTCAGTCTTGTGCAGCAGGCCACAGGCTGCCCCTCTTTTCTGGCCTGAGTCTGAGGACATTGGTTGTACCCACAGGCAAGGAGAGCTGTTTGTCCACTTGGGGACACTATGGTCTAGCCAGGCTCCTGGCATAGTTGGGAATCCTGCCCTGACTGCTGCTTTATGGACACATCTTTTTTTGTTTTTGTTTTTTGCCAGCCCTGGACTTGAGCTCAGGGCCTGAGCACTGTCCTTGGGCTTTCTCCAGGCTGGAGCTCTACCACTTGAGCCTCAGCACCAGTTCTAGCTTTTTCTATGTATGTGGTACCAAGGAATTGAACCCAGGTCTTCGTGCATGCTAGGCAAGCACTCTACCACTAGGCCAAACTCCTGGCCCCTGGACATGTCTTTTATGTCAGGGCCTGGTCTGGGTAGAAGAGGGCGGGGGGAGGGCAGAGATGGACAAGATAGGGTGCCATGTGGGCACTGGTGGCTCACGCCTGTCATCCTAGCTTTGTAGGGGGCTGAGATCTGAGAATTGAGGTCCAAAGCCATCCCAGGAAGACAAATCTGTGAGACTCTTTAACTAGCAAAAATCAGAAGTGGTGGCATGGCTCAAATGGTGGAATTTCAGCCGTGAGTTAAAAGGCCAAGAGGGGATGTGTGATCCGGGGTTTGAGCCTCAGGATACTCCAACACAGGAAAGGATACAGGGCTAGTTCCTTGCAGCATTCTGGCTGTCCTCCAACCCTGGGGGGGTAGTGGGGACTAATGAGGCAGGGACCGTGACGTGTTTAGAGCGGGTACTGAGTCTGTGATGAGCGATCACAGCATTGGTTATGAACAGATCCCCTCACGCTGGCTCGGCAGGGTAGGTAGCCTCATGGGAGAGGCCCACCATAGGCTCCCTGGAAGGATGTCAACGAGGGCAGGTGCTGTGGGAAGAGGGAATATCACAGGCCAAGCCTGGACTCACAAAGGGAAACCGGAAGGGAGGAGTGGTGTGAGGGAGGTAAAGACTCAAGGGAAGGTCAGGCCAAGGGATATCTAGACCCTGGGATGTGGCCGTTGTCCTAGGACCAACAGGGAGACACTGGGGGTGCTGAGTAAGGGGATCTCACAATGGACAGGGTGTTTTCATCAACAAACACCATCTTTCCTCCCTCCCTCCCTCTCCCCCCCTTCCTCCTCCTCTTTCTTCTCCTCCTTCTCTTTCTTCTCCTCCTCTTCCTCTTCCTCCTCCTCTTCCTCTTCCTCCTCCTCTTCCTCTTCCTCCTCCTCTTCCTCTTCCTCCTCCTCCTCCTCTTTCTCCTCCTCCTCCTTCTCTTCCTCCTCCTCTTCCTCCTCTTCCCCCTCTTCCTCCTCCTTCTCCTTCTTCTTCCTCCCTCTCCCCCCTTGTGTGTGCCTGTACTGGGGGTTCCTATTTCCATTCCTGGCCTGGAGGCCTTGCATTTTCCTTTCGCATTTCTAATCAGTTCCAGCTTTTTTGCTGGTTGGTTGGAGATAGAGCCTCTCAGATCTGTCTGTCTGGGCTGGTTCCAAGCTGTGATCCTGGGATCCCACCTCGCCCCTCAAATTCAGGCTCTGGTTCCCCCTTGCTTTAGGAAGGTTATGGGGAAGGGACAGCGTGGGATAAGCTGAGCCTGGCAAGGGTGGATGGACTGGGGATGGGGTGATGAGTATCTAGCAGGACAGGTGGGGTGTCTGTGCGGCGGAGGCCACCCCTCCCGGGTGAGATCTGGAGCAGGCCTGGCACCTGAGCCCCTGGGAAAGCAGCTATCGGGGCCGAAGGGTGACCTCTGGAGAATTGGGACCCTTCCTCTTCCCTTCAGCCCCACCCAGGGAGAGGGAATGGGAGGGAGGGGCGAGGCCCCACAGCCTCCCAGCCCTGTCTGAGCTACGCAGACACAGTGCCCCATGGAGAACAGTCCAGTGAGAGGAGGCTGGAGGGGCAGAACAGTGTCCACTTCATTCACAGCCCTGCCTCTGCATGGCGGACCTCAGGGCAGTCTGTGCCTGGCTCTCTGCCTGCTCCCAGGCTTCTGCCCACCCTCTGGCAGTCACTAGCTGGGCCACCGCTCTCCCCACCCCAGGCTCCTCCCAGATGCCTCAAACCCCCGGGGGGGGGGGGGAAAGAGGGGATGAGGTCAGGGGGTGAGTGCATTCACATGTGTGTGCATCTGAATGAGAGGATGTCTCTGTGTGTGTGTGTGTGTGTGTGTGTGTGTGTGTGTGTGTGCATGCAAAGTGCGGAATGTGCAGGAAGGGCACATGTGCACATGTGTGGAGGCGTGAGAACGTGTCTGCAGACACTCTCGGTGTACATGATGGTGCATGTGGGTGTGCGGCGATGAGGTCAGAGCTGTGCTTCCTGCAGCGATTGTGATTCTGCTTGGTGGCTGGGCTGTGTGGACAGCCTTCCAGCCCAGGCCTGGCCTGGATTTCCCTCCCAGGCCCGGGGAGGGGGAGGCGCCTCCCAGCCAGATTGAGTTATTCAACCAAGTAGCAAGTTCAGTTTGCTTCCTGGCCAACTCTGCTTCCCGCCTCACTTTCTCATCTAGATAATAGGAATGGCCAGGACGGGGTTCCTTTCTCCCTAGGGCCCTGCCATTGGCCCAGGCCCTTGTCCTGACAGGCACACCCCCTGGCCCTCCGCCAACCCTCACCCCAACAAGGGGGGAGGATTGCATCAGCTGTTCCCGCTCCAGCTCAGGCTTAGGCCTGGGCCTTCCCAGGGAGAGCTCCCCCACCCACAACCTGCTCCCTGAAACACCCAAGCAAGTGCGTGCGTGCGTGCGTGCGTGCGTGCGTGCGTGCGTGCGAGCGAGTCGGTGTAACTTGGCCTGGATGCTGTCCCTGAGCTTTTCTTTTCTTTCGCTCAAATCCGTTGCTCTACCATTTGGGCCATACCTCCACTTCTGACTTTTTGGTGGTTAATTAGAGATAAGGGTCTTACCAATTTTCTTGCCTAGGCTGTAACTAGGACCCTCAGATGTGAGCCTCCTGAGTAGCTGGGAGTACAGATGTGAGCCACCACACCTGGTTAGATGTGAGTTATGGTGTGAGGATGGAAGGTTCTTGGGTGAGCTGCTGGCCTTGGCTGCCTCTGGCCTCTGGGGCCTTCGCTGTGGTCTACAGGTGATGGCAGCCTGGGGGCAGGCTCAAGTGTGCTGGAACACTGGCTTCTGGGAGCCAAGGCCTTCAGCTTGGCTGTGTGCTTGACCACAGCATAAGTATCCACTCTGCCTTGGAACTGGGGACAGAGATGGAGAAGGCCCTGTGGGTCCCGGTTACCAAGGGAGCTCTTCCACCAGGGGTAGATGGGGCTGGGGGAGAGCTTGGCAGTAGATCATTGTCCTAGCTTGTCTCTCCCTCGTAGTATATTCATTCATTCATTCATTCATTCATTCATCTGTCCATCCATCCATCCATCCCAAGTTATAGGACTGTCAGCTAGGTACCGGGTGTCATGCTAGGTCCCAGTGAAGGGGCCAGTGGAGCATGTGCCATCTAAGCTGGTTCTTGCTGGGTGAGAAGAAGCTGGGCCTGGGAGGCAGGGTCCAGGCAGAGGGAGCAGCACACATATAGCTAGGAGCCTTTGAGTTCTTGAAGGTGAAAGCAGGGAGGGGGTGGTGGCTGTGACTCAGAAGAGCAGCCTGCCGGGAGCTGGGGTAAGACTTCTTATCTTGGAGGATGTTTGGAGATTTCACTTCTGTGGTGGAAGAGAACCCCCACCAAGTGTCATCACTCAGAGACACACAGGAATGAGAAATTCTGCGGAATCCTGACGTCACTGGGGTATTGGGTTGGGGAAGGACCAAGCTGCCGGAGGACCTGAGAGCCTCCCCACAGGCTTCTTTCCCCAGTCCATCACTCTCTGGTCCCGTTCAGCATTCTTCCTGTTGTCGCAGCTGAGTCTTTCCTGCCGCAGTCTTGCACATCCTGCTCTGTTGGCTCTAATAGGGGTCTGTTCTGGCTGTTGGGCAGGACCTCTGAGTCTCGGTCCACAGCCTGGGGTTCACCTTGAGAGGCAAATGTCGCCTTGTTCTGCAGCGCTGAGCAGGCCTCAGACCGCTAGACAGGTGTAAGGGCCTAAGAAAGCCCAAGCTCTTGCCTCTATCCCTGTCTCATTCTCTTCTTGCCCTCTCTCTGTTCTTCCCTGGCATTCCCTCCTCTATTTCCTTTTGCTTCTGCCCCTCTCCTTTCTTCCCTCAGTTCAGGGTTCACCTTTCTCCCTTATCTCTTTCTGGCCATGATGGAGATGAGGAGGCAGGACTTCAGGGGTGCAGGAGCTTGGCAAGGGGCTCATGCACAAAGCTCTCTTCTTCACTGGCTCCAGGGATACCAGGGGCTTGTAAGCAGGCCCTGGAGGAGAGGGTGATGGAGGACAGGGCACCGTGAGGCTGGGTGTGCAGAAGCAGCCGTGCCCCCATTGAGCGTGTGGCCCCACTGGGGTCGGCTGGGTATTGGCTGCTGAAGATGGAGGGGAGAGGGCTGCATGGGCCGATGGCGGGCCACAGGAGGACAGGGTTTGTCAATCCAGGTGGGGCCAGCCTGCAGCCCCACTTATTCTAGGAAAATGGCCCCAGCCAGCACCACTGTGGCCTGCACCCTGCTTCCCTCTCTAGGCCTTTGCTCCCATCGGTTCTCCCCATCAGGTGGCTCACCTGACACAGGCAGGATGTTTCTCTCTGCCTGCCTGCCCGCCCTGGCTGGGAACATGCAGGACTGTGAGCTTCAGGAGTGGCCTGGTACCCTCTGTCACCATTGCTGACACTGCAAACCTTGGTCTGTGTCAGCGAGGATCTGGCCCAGCTGGTCTTCCCTGCGTCCCCACCCCAGCTTCTTTCCCATGAGACTGCAGAGGCCAGGCCTCCGGGCCTCTTTTCACCCTACCTCTCAGACCCCCCCTCCCCCGACACTTGTGGTGGAGTTGCACCCTGTCTGGGAACCCTCCCTCGATCGTTCCCTTTTCATCTGCCGTACCCATCTCAGGCACAGTGGAAACACTGCTTCCTAGATGGCATTTTCTGTCTGGAGCCAGGGGACCAGGCATGCCAACCTCGGGGCTCTGCGTCTCCAGGCACCTCACTCAGAGTGCTTCTTACTGGCCCATTAGCAAACTAAATCTGTCAGACACGAGCCAACTTGTCACTCAGCAAACATCCAAACTAAAAGACGCTCCGAATGCTGCGTGAGGGGCAGGGGCTTCCAGGAGGAAGCGAATTGGGCCCCGAGAGAATTAGAGAGTTTTCTGAGGCAGGTCACCCTGTAGTCTGGGCTGGCCTCAAACTCCTGACCCTGCCGACCGTCCTGCCCACCTCAGCCCACAGACTGCAGGGTCACCATCACTGTGATCATATATTTTATCTTTTGTTGGGATTCAAACTCAGGATCTCACACTCACTGGCTTGCTTGCTTGTCTAGTGTACCCCCAGCCCTGCTTTGTACTGATTGTTGTTGTTGTGATCATTATCATCCTGTCGGTTGTGTGGCTTGAACTCAGGGCCTAAGTGTTGTCCCTGAGCAGTTTTTGCTCAAGGCTAATGCTCTACCACTTTAAGCCACAGTTCCACCTGTGGTTTTCTGGTGGTTAACTCAGATAAGAGTCTCTCAGGTTGTCTCAGGTTGGCTTTGAATTCTGATCCTCAGAGCTCAGTCTCTTGAATAGCTAGCATTATAGGCATGAACTATGCTCACCCAGTTTGTACTGGTTATTTTGGAGCTAAAGTTTCATGGGTTTATCTGCCCAGGCTGGACTTGGGTGGGTGTCAAGTGGTTCTGGAAAGTTGTCCTCTGTTACCTCTGTACTGTGTGGACTTTGGTCTCCTCTGACACTGCTGCCCTTGCTCAACTTCCTCTCTTTCCCCTGAAGAAACCTTTCCTTTCCCTCCCTTCTCTCCTCCCCTCCTTCCTTTTTTTTTCCCTCCCCCTCACTTTCTCTCTTCCGTCTCTCCCCTCTTTTCCTCCCCCGCAACCCCTTTCTGTACTGAAGTTTGAACCTAGGGCCTCACTCAGGTATTCTACCACTTGAACTAAGCACTTAGCTCTTTTGCTTGTAGTTTGAATTTCAGATTGAGTCTCATGAAAGCCTTGGCCCAGGCACCCTCAGACTTCAACCCTTTTACCTCTTATCTTGGCCTCCTGAGTACTGAGCTTGCAGGCATGAGCCACAGTGCCTGGCCTCTTCCTCTGCCCATCCACAAGCCTCTCCTGGGGGCCTGGGCGGAACGGTGCATGGGGGCCCTGGCCCTCTTTGGCTTTGGCAGATGCTCCCCCTCTGTGTAATCAGACCCTGAACATTGCGTGGCGTAGGAGTAGCACCCCTATTCCCTGCCCAGCACGGAACAGGGTTCCTGCCCCAGTGGGGGGGAAAAGTGAGTCACATAAGGAAATACTCATGGGAACCAAGCCAGGAGCCTGGCAAAGGACCCCCTGATTGAGCTGGAGGAGAAGACTGGCTTTAGTGGAGGCCATGGCCCCTGGCTCCCCGGCCTGGGCTCTGTCTTCCTCCTTGGACTCCCAGCCCTCATCTGGCCTGGTCTTGTGTCATGAAGCCAAATCAGAGCTTTAGAAATGAAATCTATTTCCTCCCCAGGCCTGTGGCCGATGCCTCACCGGTTTCCCAAAGGCTGGCTGTACCATCAAGAGCCCTTTGCTGCCAGTAAGAGAAACCAAATGCAAAATGGATTAGACAATTCAGGAAGCTCTTATTTCCTAAGGAAAGAAGTTCTAACTGGGTGGGTGCCAGTGGCTCACGCCTGTAATCCTAGCTACTCAGGAGGTTGAGATGTAAGGATCATGGTTTGAAGCCAGAAAAGTCTCTTATCTCCCATTAACCCCCCTCAAAACTAAGGGCAGAGCAGTGGCTCCAGTGCCAGAGCACTAGCCTTGAGTGGAAAAGCTAAGGGGCTGAGTTTAAACCCTAGTACCAGCACAAACAGAGAGGAAGAAGAGAAGAAATCTAGAGATGTGGTAGCTCTGTGTATATGTGGAGGGAGAAAAGGAGGAGAGGGGAAAATGTGTGCAGAGGGAGCGGGAAATGGTGTAGATTTGTCACAGTGTCACTGATTCAGTCCTGCTCTACAATCTTCAGGTATCTTCTGGTTTGTTCCTCAGGTACTAAAGCTGCCCTCGTGGCTGCAAGGTGGCTGATGAGGTTCCAAACATCACATCCCCACGGGATGTGCCTTGAGATTGAAGAGGGGCCATCTCTTTCCATGTGACTGTTTTTAAGAAAACTTTTCTGGTAGGGAAAAGTTTTCTATAGGTCTCACTGGATGAGGTTCAGCTACATTTCCCTCCCTCCCTCCCTCCCTCCCTTCCTTCCTTCCTCTATTGGTCGTGGGCTTGAACTCTGGACCTGGGCGCTGACCCTGAGCTTACCACACGAGCCACAGCGCCGCTTCTGGTTTTCTGGCGGTTAATTGGAGATTAGAGTCTAGACTTTCCTGCCCAGGCTAGCTTTGAACCATAATCCTCAAATCTCAGCTCTCTAAGTAGCTAGGATTACAGGCCTGAGCCACCAGTGCCTGGCCTACATGCTCTTTCGTTTAACTTCCGATGGGGTCAGTGAGCAGTTCTTGACTGGAGGGTGCCACAGACCTTGTGGGTTGCCCAGAGTGGACACCTGTCCATAGGTAGGTGTAGGGTGGCAGAGCTGGCCCTCTAGAGGGAGAAGATCCGAGTGCTTGGCTCTGTAGTGCCTCTGGGCCTGAGCTTCAGCCAGGAAACACTTGGTGAGGAAAGAAGACACTGGCTGGCCATGGAGGAGACTGCTGGAGTCTGGGGGGCGGGAAGGATTAGGGTTGGGGTACAGGAGAGAAAGCAGAGCACACTGCCAGCGTAGCCTTTGAGCAGGGCTCCCCTGGGCTGGGGGAAGGAGGCTCAGGGGCAGGAGGCAAGGGGTAGGGAAGCCTCATGCAAACCCAGTGGGTGACCTTTCTCCTGGTCTTTCTGAACAGGTGGACCTAGTCTGATCCAGAGCCACAGACCAAGGAAGTGCTCTGAGTCAGGCAGACCCGCGGCCCAATTCAAACACAGGAAGTGACTCAAAGCCTGCAGGGAAGACAGGTGGCCAGCGGTGACCCTGGAGGAGTGGGCTAAAGACCAGGGTCCACCACCCAGAGGCCACCAGTACACAACATTCTGGCTATTTCTGCCAACCGCAGTACCCAGAGGCCTCCTCCTCCCCTCCAGCCAGCTGCCCACACCCAGTGTCCCGCATGGCATTGGCTGCCATCCAGCCCCTGCATCCGGAAGCCGCCTTACCTCCGACCCCACACCGGGGGCCGCCCCTTCCCCTGCCAGGTGGAGGGACAAAGTAGGGGCACCCAGGCCCTGGCTGCTGCTAGGTGCAGGCTTTGGGACTCCACAGGCTGGGTGGGAGCTGGGGAGGAGCCCCCGCTGTGGTGAGATGGAGCGGGACTGCTGAGCCAAGGATGACGTCAGCAGCTTCTTTCCAATGTTATTTTTTGAATCTTACAATGGGGTTTATTGTGATATCTTCATACGTGCCTATAAGATATTTTGATCCAGTTTACACATCCCTTTATGACCTCATCTCCTCTTCCCCTTTAAATTGTTTTTGCCTGTGTAAGTTATAATATATGTAAGTATAATAATCAGACATCTTTCCAAAACCGTAGTTATATTGGCACTAGGTATTTGTATTGTGTTGGTGCCAGGGCTTGCACTTAGACCCTGGGTGCTGTCCTTTAGCTTTCTCACTCAAAGGTGGTATTCTACCACTTGACCACTTGAGCCACAGCTCTACTTCCAGCTTTGTGTGTGTGTGTGTGTGTGTGTGTGTGTGTGTGTGTGTGTGACGGGGCTTGAACTCGGCCTGGGCGATGTCCCTGAGCTTTTCAGCTCACGGCTACCACCCTACACCTGGGCCTGGGCATTGTCCCTGAGCTCTGCAGTTCAAGGCTACTACCCTACCCTTGAGCCAAGCCCCACTTCCACCTTTTTCTTCTTCTTCTTCTTCTTCTTCTTCTTCTTCTTCTTCTTCTTCTTCTTCTTCTTCTTCTTCTTCTTCCTCTTCTTCTTCTTCTTCTTCTTCTTCTTCTTCTTCTTCTTCTTCTTCTTCTTCTTCTTCTTCTTCTTCTTCTTCTTCTTCTTCTTCTTCTTCTTCTTTTCCCAGTCCTGGGCTTAAACTCAGGGCCTGAGCACTGTCCTTGGACTTTCTCAAGGCCAGAGCTCTACCACTTGAGCCTCAGCACCACTTCCGGCTTTTTTCTATGTATGTGGCACAGAGGAATTGAACCTGAGTCTTCATGCATGCTAGGCAGGCACTCTACCACGAGGCCAAACTCCCGGCCCCCTATTTCCAGCTTTTTGATGCTTAATTGGAAATAAGAGTCTCACTGATTTTCCTACCTGGCCTGGCTTCAAACTTCAATCTTCACAGCTCAGCTTCCTGAGTAGCAAGGGTTATAGGCATGAGCCCTGGTGCCCAGTGTACCCAATACTCTTATTCTTTTCAATAAAGCACAGTGTTTTGCTCTGCTTCACTAATTTCCTATAAACAAAACACTGGCTTTTTCTCCCCTGTCCCCTCTCCACCGACCCTCTCTCCTCTTTTTAAAATTTATTTTTGAAATGCTTCCACATTTTGTCCCAGGGTGGTCTTGAATCCTTTCTCCTCCTGCTTCTGCCTCCCACGTGCTAGCATTACAGGGATGCATTGCCATATGAAGCCTTGATTCCCTTTGCTAGGATTAACATGCTCAAATTTTCACAATTGTATTTGCACGATAAAATCCTAGATAAAAAGAGTAAAACTGATTGGGAAAAGGTACATTTAAAGTTTAAGAGAAAATACCAAGTCTCCAGGTGGACTGTACTGATTTTCCTTCTTTTTGTGTAGTTTGCTTGTGTAGTTACATTGCCTACAACATTGCATTATTAACCTTCATAATCTTTGCCAAGTTGAGAAGTCGAAACTTCAATTTTCTTTTCTTTCTTTCTGTTTTGTTTGTTTGTTTTTAGTTCTGAGACTGGAACTCGAATGTAGTATCTGAAGCTTTCACTCATTGGCTAGCGTTCTACCAATTCAGCCACATCTCCAACCCTAGAAACTTAAGTTTTGTTTTCATATCCAGTTAAAAATTGTATGTGAGATTGAAGGTTGTCTGTTTTTACTATCCAGTTGTGCTCTGTTGTTGCATGCCTTGCTTTTATTCTTTACATTTCCCCCTGTCCCTTTGGTCTTTTTATTACTTCAGAAAGTATATCTTTCAAATTAAACTTTGAAAACCAGCCCATATTTGTCTTTTGCAGTATATTGATTTATCTCTTCTGTTAGTGATGGGAATCTGAGCTGCTCTCATAACTCCATGTTGCTCCCTCTCAGCCCATTCTTTTTATGTCTCCAAAAATCCCATATGAAGGACATGTCTCTCCCTTGTGGGGTTATTCTCTCTATGTATCCAAAGATGGAATGTGAAGGATTGACTCCCACCCTGTTTTCCTAGGGGCATGCATCTGCAGGCAAGCCACCAAAGACAGACTGCCCAATTCCAGCCATGCCATCTGCCTAAGCCTAGCTGGAAACATCTCATTGTGGGCTCAACCTGGAAGTCCACCTCCCTTGACCTTGGCTTTTGGATGGTAAGTGGAGTAGGCCAAATGGCAGAGAGCCTTCTGCCTGGAGATCAAGAGTCGGGACAGGGAGAGGGAGAGAACAGGGGACAGATCAGGCCTTTGCTGGGTTTACACAGATAACCAACACTACCTCAAGCCATGTGGGTGGCCATCCACAGGCATGCACAGCTTGTGTAGGCAAAAGCCACGAGGGTGGGCCAGGCAGCTGTTTTGCCAGTCCTGGGAGAGAGTCTGTGCCCCTCACCATTCCTCAATTAAGAGTCCTCCCTGCAGAGGTCAGGGTCCAGCCCATTCTTCTTCTGTTCGCCTCCATTTCCCTAACATTAGAATTTGTGTTGTGTTCTGAGACTAGGAAACAAATTGTCACCCCAAGATTTAAAAAAAATTATGCCTATTTTCTTCAGATACTTTTATGACTTTTTTTTTTTGCCAGTCCTGGGCTTGAGCTCAGGGCCTGAGCCCTGTCCTTGGACTTTCTCAAGGCTAGAGCTCTACCACTTGAGCCTCAGCACCACTTCTGGCTTTTTTCTATGTGTGTGGTACTGAGGAATCGAACCCGGGTCTTCATGAATGCTAGGCAAACACTCTACTACTAGGCCAAACTCCTGGCCCTGACTTTATTTTTCAAAGGCTTTTTGTTTCTTTACCTCTTTGATTCTATTGAGATTTACTTTTGTGTTAGGAGTAAGGCAGGGAATCCAGATTTATTTAGTTCTTGATCCAAAAATCTGGACAATGACTCAATTTATTGAGTTCACATGTTTATTTGGAGCTCGGAAACGCCTTTCTTCTTTATAATGGGTTTGTCTGTGGGCTCTGGATCTCATGCTATTTTAATTATTGTAGCTGTGTAATATTATAAAAAAAAGTTTTACAGACCTTCTCCTCCTGTGTTAATACTCCAAGAATTTTCTGCCTATTTTTTAATGTTTACTTTCCCACATGGATTTGTAAATATTTTTAAATCAAATTATTCTTTTAAAACAGCTGGTATTTTATATTGAAGTCCATTGAATTTACAGTTGAACTACTATGACATTGACAGGGTCGCAATATTACTGACTTTTTCCAGGAAAAAAGTATTTCCTCATGGGAATTTTTTTTTGTCTTCTATATTCTGTAGTCTCTTTTGTTGGTGTTACACAGATCTTGTGCTTCTGGGGCAGGTGCTCCACTACTGGAGCCACATTCCCAGCTTCAGCTTCAGCTATTTTTCAAATAGGGTCTCACATTTATGTGTGGGCTAGCCTGGATTATGAGTCTCCTACATACACTTTCTGGGTAGCTAGAATGACAGGTCTGCAATATCTTGTCCAGCAGTGGGTTGAGAGAAGAGAAGAAGTTAGTGAACTTTTTTTTTTTTTTTGCTAGTCCTGGGCTTGAACTCAGGACCTGAGCACTGTCCTTGGACTTTCTCAAAGCTCTACCACTTGAGCCTCAGCACCATTTCTGGCTTTTTTCTATGTATGTGCTACCGAGGAATCGAACCCAGGTCTTCATGTATGCTAGGCAAGCACTTTAACCACTAGGCCAAACTCCCGGCCCCTAGTGAACTTTTTTGCTGACCTTGAGCCATGATCCTTCTGACCTCTAAGTATAGTTGTGAGCCAGCCACTGTACTTGGCCAGTTACTCCTTGTGTTTGCAATATACTGTTTTTTTTAAACTAGCCATTTTGCTAAGTTCTGAGATTAATATTAACTTTTTACCTGTTTCTCTGAGAATATCCAAGTAAAGAATAATATGATATAGTGGTAATAATGGTGCTTTCTTCTTAGCACATGTATATCTATCTCTTATTTCCTTTTTCTTTTTACTGGTTCTGGGGCTTGAATTCAGGGCACCCATTTAGCTTTCTTACTCACTTCCAGTGCTCTACCTCTCAGACCATGCCTCTAACCTGACTTTTGGCTGGTTAATTGGAGATGGAGTCTTGTGGGCTTTTCTGGCTTGGTTGGTTTTGAACCATGGTCCTCCAGGTCTTAGCTTCCTGATTAGCTAAGATTACAGTGAGATGAGAGCCACTTGAGACCTGGAATTACTTTATTATTTTCATCTAATTGCATTGTCAATCCCAGAACAATGTTAAATTGTAATGGTAATAATTTACTAATAGCTGATAACTGACTTTAGTAGGACTACTTCAGAATTTTTCCATTAATTATGATGGGGAAAATTATATTATTAAGTGGGTTCTATTAAGTTCAGTATTAATATGTATATATATATATTTATTATTGTTGTTGGTCATGAAGCTTGAAGTTTGGGCCTGGTTGCTGTCCCTGAGCTCAAGGCTACCACCCTAACCCTTGAGCCACAGCACCATTTCCAGTTTTCTGGTGGTAAATTGGAGATAAGAGTCTCATGGGCTTTACTACCTGGGCTGGCTTTGAACCTTGATCCTCAGATCTCAGTCTCCTGAGTAGCTAGGATTACAGGTGTGAGCCACCGGTACCCAGCTAGTATTCAGATATTTTTGTACTTCTGGAAGACACTATACTTAGATTTGCTGTTTTTTATTTTATTTTAAACTAACACAATCCTAATCAATACTTTCTTCCTGTGTTAGTCAGATTTTTATCACTGACAGAATCTATGGAACAATCACATTAAAAGGAGGAGAGGTTTATTTTGGCTTATGGTTTGAGAAGTTTCAGTCAGTGGTGACTTGTTCTGGGCCTGTGGTGACTCAGTACATCCTCTTGAGAGCTTGTAGTAGAGCTGGCTGGGAAAGCAAACAGAGAGGACTGTGCGGGGCTGTGTTCTCAGGATCTCCTCCAAGGGCACACCCCCAGTGATCTAACTGCCTCTCCCCAAGCTCCACCTCTTAAAGGCCCCACCATTTCCCAACAGCACAGGGCTAAGGGCCGAGTCATAGGCCTTTGGGGGACACTTGCTGAAATCATTGCCTTTCCTTGTGCAACTTCATTTTTCACTGACCAGTTCTCCCCAGCAAGACCAGGACAGGGGCCTGAGTTGGAAAGCCCTGTGTTTTGGAGGAGGCCTGGCCTGAAACATAGGGCCTCTCCTGGGCTGCTGGAATGGACACAGGCGCAGTTCAAATGGATGTTCCCACACAGGGGACAGGAGGCCGTGTCAGAGCAAGGACAAGGTCCAGGCTGGTGGGGCTACATCTCCACACAGGCAGCAGGTCCTCCACTCAGGGCACTGGCTGACATCATCATTGTCCTGGAAGAGCACTGTAGTGCCTAGAACTTGTTGGAGAGGGAAGGGAGCTTGGGGTGAAGAAGAGGCGGACTTTGTAGTGTGCAGGACAAGAGAAGGGGACTGAGCTAGCCGAGGCCTCTGGCAGGTGGATAGAGAGGGGGAGCGCTTTCCCATGTGTTCTCTGAGCCACCTCTTCTCCTCTCCACTGCCATGGTGGCTTTGTGAACACCAAAGGAGCAAGCTCTCAACTCAATGCCCCTGGGCCCCTGGCTTTACAGAGAAGGGAAGTGACTTGGTGGCTTCGTCACTGGTATGGGTTTAGACGTGTGACTTCTATTCTCATGAGAGAGGATGGAGAGCATGTGGGCAGATGTGGGGGGTGGGGTGGAGGATGGAGGGAGACTCCAGGCAGAGCAAGGAAGATGGGGTGTAGCCACAGACGGAAGTATGGCAGGAAGGGACTGAAGAGATGACCTCTGGGTGTCAGCCATACTGTGATTCCTCTGGAATCTACCCTGCTCTCAGCCATAAGAGGCCAGGAATACAGTGTGTGGGGATGAGTAAAGAAGGGCTCTTGCCTTTATCTGGGGCTCATTTGGGACTCAGGACAGAAAGGTCGGGGCCAGGTGGGTCCATTTCGGGAGCTGGATGGCACACTAGGCTGAGACTTGGCCAGAAAGAAGCAGGGTGGACTCTGGAGGCTGGCCCTGGAAATGGAGTGAGGACTGGGCCATCAGAAGAAAGTGGGGTGTGTGACAGAATGGGGAGCCTGGGGGCACTGGAGTCCGCCTCCACCAGCCACAACCCAATACGGCTTTCCTTGGAACTGTCTTGCAAAATCATGGTGGCTTCTTGACTGATGTGGCTTCCTGTGGAAAAGTAGGTACTGCTGGTGGGTCCTGTTCAATGTCCTGGCATGAGTATTACTCATTTCCAGTCTTCTTAATTTCTGCACCAGGCCCAGGCCTTTGGGAAGAAACTCCTAGTAAACGTATCCCAGATGTGTTGTGTGAGATGAGGCCAAGAGCGGGAGATGACTCTTTTTTGGAAAAAACAATGCAATTTTCCTTGAGAAGCCTTCTTCCACTTGGTGCTAGCTGCTTAGGGAGAAAAACACACTCTATACTTTCTCCTCCCCAGAGCTGGGGACCCTTTCCAAACTACTGGAGGCAGAGGCTACCACTGGGGAAGAGGAAAGCAGAACAGTGAGACTGTTCTCTCATTGGAGGATTCAAGAGACCATCGTCACCTGGGTAATCCAGGAACCTCTGCTGGCTTTAACATCTGTAACTTTAATCCCATCTGCCATGCCTGGTAGCATGACATACAAGTCCCAGACATTAGGGTGTGGATAAGGTGGTGTGAGGAGGGGAGTTATTTGTCTTGCCACAATGTTTATGAACCCAGCCTTCTCTCCAGGCCCATTATCTTCATAAAGAAGTATTTGTAAACGTGTTCAGTGTTGTCTGTTGGCAACTTCATAGAGTTTCCCCCTCTTTATCTATGCTCCTCTGCCCAGCATGGGCTGCAGGCCAGAAAACTACAGTTCTCTGAATCCTTGCCAGCCAATCAGAGTGCACTTCCGTGAGATGGGGCAGGTGGAAGACAAGGAGCTCCGTGGTCAGAGCATCGCTTACTTGGCAGCCGAGGCAGATGTGTGGGCTTCTGTACGCAGAGGGGAGATTTTAGAGAAGCCTCCCGGCTTTTTCTCTGCTTTGATGCTGCAGGCTCAATGTCCTGTGGTTTTTAGCGACTTCCTGATTCCTTCCTTGCAAGGTAGCAACACATTGGAGCCAGTTTTTTAACCTAGCATTGTAAGCATCTAATTCCCTAGACCAAATCCCTTTCAGTTTGAAATACCTGGAGTGGTCTCCCATGTTTCTGATGGACTGATGCAGACATCTGGTCCACTATACAGCTTTGTAATGTGTTTGTTTTCATTTAATAAGGGATTGCAAAGGCAGCCTGTGCACCTGTGATTCAAGGTTTTTCACATGTTTGGTAGAATGTGGATTTCGGTTGCAGTTTGTTGTTTTAGCATATAGATTCATCAAGATATATTGAACCAACGTATATGTTAGACACAAGCTATTTTTCTGTATACATGGGGTTAAGAATAGTCTTGACTGTGATTCTTTGAGCAGCCAAGAGTATTTATTTAAAACATATTCTTTTTTTTCCTTTTGGTCAATCATAGGGCTTGAATTCAGGCACTGTCCTTGAGCTTTCGTGCTAGCACTCGACCACTTTGAGCCACAGCACGACTTCCAGTTTTCTGGTGGTTAATTGGAGGTAAGTGTCTCACAAACTTTACTGCCTGGGCTGGCTTTGAGCCACGATCCTAGATCTCAGCCTCTTGGGTAGCTAGGATTATAGGTGTGAGCCACCAGTGCCCAGCTAGAATATATTCTTTTTGCTTTTTAATTTAAATTGCATTGTAAAGGTGATATACAGAGAGCTTACGGTCACCTAAGTAGGTAATAAGTACACTTCTTTTTGAGCAGCACTCCCCCCTCCCTCATGGTCTCCCACTTTCCCCGCTCCCTTAGAAAATGTTCTTGAAATGTAATTTTTATTGAAAGACATTCACGTATTTTCAGGTCAATCGGCTGTGTTGTCTTCCCTCTACCTTCAGGACCTCCTACCCCCTTCTCACTGCTCTGGCTGCACCTTCTCTGACTTAAGGGCTATTTCCTTATCCTCTTGCCCTGTGGACACTAGACAGCCTCAGGACTGTGTCCCTGGCACGTCTCTCCCCTCCTGAGCCTGTTCACTATCGTGGACTTAAATGCTATTTATCTGAGATGACCCCTTCCTTTGTATTTCAGGCCTAAGTGTTTCCCGAACTCAAGACCTGTGCATTCAATTTGGCTGCTTCACGTCTTCATTTGGATGTATAATTAGCGTATGACAACCAGCATGTCCCTCAGGGAGCCCCTTCTCAATCTGCTTTCCCCACGGGGTTCCCAGCTTGCTGAGTCCTCAAGTGTTGGAGTCATCCTTGGTCGGCCCTAAGGCCTGGCAATGCGGGCACTCCCTTCCCTTCCAGCCTTGACTTCCCTTAACCTCATGTTCTGTCTAACCCGAGAGCATATTCTATTGGCTCAAGCTTCCAGAGACATCCACATCTGGCATGCCTCCACATCTGGCCACTTCTCACCAATCCCACAATTACCACATGGCCCAGGCCAGCATTCTTATTGCAAAAGTCTCAGCTGGATTAATTACAACCATCTCATTTCCCTTTGCTTTGTTGATTCTCAGCAGAGCCAAGGACCCTACTGTTATAAACCAGATCATGTCACCCCAGGACAGGCCCAGAGCCCTGGGTGGCACTCCTCTCCTTCATGTCAAGAAGTCCTTCTGCCTTCACCATCCCTGCAATTTGTCCTCTGACCTCCTGCCTTGGGTCTCCCCAGGCACTCTGGCAGAGCAGATACCCTAGTTGTGTCTCCATGTTTCTTGTGTTTGGGAAAAACGAGCCCTCTCCTGTTAAGCCTCTGAGGTTGGGGAAATATGAAATATCCACCAGTAGAAAAATAGTTAAATAAATGATAGTCCTTCTGCATCACGCAATATGATGGAACCTTGCTTGAGAAGTCATGTGTTGATGACCGTTACTTAAGGCAGAAAGTTAGTGTTAAAAAAATATACATAAGCTGGGCACTGGTGGCTCATGCCTGTAATCCTAGCTACTCAGGAGGCTGAGATCTGAGGACTGTGGTTCAAAGCCAGCCTGGGACTGAGACTCTTGTCTCAGCCTGAGACTCTTGTCTCCAATTAACCATCAGAAAAATGGAAGTGGTGCTGTGGCTCAAGTAGTAGAATAGTAGCTTTGAGTAAAACAACTCAGGGACAGTGAGTGCCCAGGCCCCACGTTGAAGTCCCACGACCAAAACGAAAGAGTATGTCCCATCAAGTTCCAATTTTGTTAGAAGTGTATACACATGACCCCTTCCTCCCTGCCTTTCCTCTCAGGTGCTCCTCCACCCCCAGCAGCTGCTGGGGTGCCCATTGGAAATGAAGGGCAGGATGGACCCTGCCTCTCCTTCCAAAGCCCCAGGGCCTCACCCATGCCCCAGCCTGGTGAATATGTGATGAATGAATGAGTGGAAATTGGCAACCAAGACTCCATGAGGCCATCGCTCCTGCCCAGGGCCCCTGGGCACTGTGGGACTCCATGGTTCCTGGTCCTGTCTGGTCACTGGCCAGGCCCTGCCTCCATGCTTGCAGTGGCCCCTCAGGCAGAAGACGGAGGCCCCGCCCTGCTGTTCAGTCTCCTCACCTGGGCAATCTAATGAACTAATGAAGATTCTTGCCAGGCAGACCCACGGGGGACTTCACACAAGGCACAGGCTTAGTGGATCTGCTCACCCTGGGCCTTGCTGGGCTATAACACTATCACCCCTGCCCCAGGTCGCTGCAAACAGGCAGGGGCCCTCAGGTTCCCTCACCAAGGTGGGTCCTCCTCTGAACTTGGAGACACAAGTCAGGGTGTGCCCTCCAACTTTTCCTGGATGGAGGGGGGTTCGGAATGGGGCACAGAAGCCTTGAATGCTAGACAGCAAGTTTATGAATCTAGCAGCTTCAATGTACTGAAGACATTTCTACAGAGCAACGGGGCCAGAACTCTGAAGGGAAGGAAAGATGGAAACGTATCCACAAGGCGTAAGAGTAATGAGGATCACATGTTCTCCTCATTCTTTCTTGGCTGGATCTTGGGGTGCACTTTATTCCTGCTCTTGTTCCCTTCTGACTCTGCCTTGTCCTCTCCTCGTCCTTCTGAGGACCTGCCCCTTGGCCACAAAGAACATGAACTCCTTCAGAGAATAGGGCTGTAATTGAGTTACTGCTGTGTCCACTTGCCCCGGCTGCCGGATGCAGGTGGGCACTGACCCAGTGGGTGAGGCCAGGGCCATGGAGACAGATGGTACCCAGGGAGGAAGATTCGATTATGTGCTTCTTCCCCCAAGCCAATCCACTAGTAACTGTGTTATGGCCCATTATTGATAGGGTTCTTTTCGGCCACAGCTTGAAATTTGGTTTGTCTTTGACCTGTTCTATCCGCTGGAGTTCCAGGATCAATGTGCTGGCACAGATCAAAAGTCTGGAGAGAAGGCAGGCGGAAGGCAGCAGGAGATGGAGCTGTGGGGTAGAGGGATGGGAGCCAGGGGGAGAGGGGTGGGAGCCAGAGGTAACTGGGGAGACCTTCAGTGAGGGCCCCCTGGGGGAGTGGAGAGGTTGTGGGGTTGGGGGACAGAGGCAGGGTGTTGAATACCAGGCTTTGTGTTCAACAGTGGGCAGCTATGGTAGGCCCCTGAATAAGGAAAGTGACAGGTTTTGGAGACGAGGAGCAAGAGAAGTGGCATAGAAATGGGTGAGGCAGTGGCTGGGAGTTTGGCCTAGTGGTAGAGTACCTGCCTAGCATGCACAAAGACCAGGGTTTGATTCCTCGGTACCACATACATAGAAAAAAGCCGGAAGTGGTGCTGTGGTTCAAATGGTAGAGCTCTACCCTTGAGAAAGCCCATGGACAGTGCTCAGGCCCTGAGTTCAAGCACCAGGACTGCTACACAAACAAACAAACAAATAAAAACCGAAAAGAAACGGATGCAGCAGAGCTGGGGATGGTGCTGTGCTCCTGGAACCCCAGCGCGGAGGCCAGCCGGGGACAGAGTATCAGCCTGCGTCTCAGACGCCTGTAGTCCTAGCTACTCAGGAGGCTGAGATCTGAAGATCCTGGCTTGAAGCCAGCCTGGCTGGGAAAGTCTGTGAGACTACTCAGAAAAGCTGTGCTATGATTTAAGTAGTAGAGTGCTAACCCTGAGTAAAATCAGAGTCCCAGAGTTGAAGTCCCAGGACCAGCACAGAAGAAACAAAACAACCCCCCCCCCCCATAACCAGATGAGACAAGGGACAAGCCTTACCCAATCCCTCCTCCTCTACCCCTCCCAGGAGAACAGGGAATAGAAACAGGACTGGACTCCATGCTCGGAGAGTGGCTGGAGAAGTTGGCAGCAACAGGCAGTGCCTGCTTCCCTCCTTCCCGCGCTCTTGGGGCTCAGGAGAGCCATGCGCACAGCCCCTGGACCTGTGAAGGGCGCACCATGTGCTGGGCACATACCCTTCCACAAGGGAGGGGCGCAGAGCAGCGCGGGGAGGTCCGTGGACCACAGGCTGGCCTCCCCACCGGCCTCCCGCTTGCTTTCCCTCGAGGCTCTGTTCCAGCGGCTTGCTGGCTTCTGTATTCCCGAATCCACTTACTCTAATCCCGGGATTAGTGAGGGTGGAGCTGGCTCAGGACAAGCTGCTTGCTCAGAATAAGCTGCTCAATGTGGAAACTTTCTCTGAGCATCCCCAGGCTCTCAGCTTTGTTTGCCTCCACAACCCAGACCTCAGTCTCCTCGGGCCTCCCGAGAGGGCCTGGGGACAGGCGGGACAATGCACTGTGAGGGCCCCTGTAAGTGCCAAGAAGCATGTGGTGGTATTGAGGAAGGGAGGGCTCTGGTGAGTGTGGTGCATTTTCCTACAGGGACGCCAGTTTCAGACAAGGGCCAAGATCGATGGCCTCAGGCAGCCCCTAATCCTTCAGCACACACACCCTTTCCTAAGAGTCTTTCTCTAAAGCCAGGCGCTGGTTTCTCACGCTATAATCCTAGCTATTCAGGAGGCTGAGATTTGAGGACTGTGGTTGGAAGCCGGCCTGGGGAAGAAAGCCCATAAGATTCTTTGTCTCTAATTAATTGCAGAAAAAGCCAAAAGTGATATTGTAGCTCAAGTGGTAGAGCTCTAGCCTTGAGCAAAAGGAGCTTAGGGACAGTGCCCAGACCCAGAGTTTAAGGCCCAGGACGGGTAAACAGTATTTTTCTCTGGAATGATCTGTCCAGTTTTTCCAGCTGGAAGAAATGGAGGATTTGGAAGTGGGGTGAGGACGGCTGATGGGGAGGAGAAGCCCATGGAGTTTGTCATGGGGAGGATAAACCCAAGGGAAAACCAGACTCAATACTCCCCCTTCAAGGACGAACTCAGCACAGCAATGCCTCCATCCGCAGGCCTTGTCTCCCTTCCTCTGTGGGTTTATGGGATTGCGTGGATCTTCTTGGAATAGGAGACCCCTGGAGACACAAGTGAGTGCATCCGGTCCAGGAAGTCTCGTGTTGGTGACTATAATTACTGTGGTGGGGAGGACAGTGACGTTAGTGGAGACCAGGGTGGGTGTGATAATGGTGGCGAGGTATTTACGGTCATGGGAAACCTTGAAACCATGACAGGAAAGGGGGCTGGGGAGGGATGGGTTTGTCACTTCGCAGGCCAGGCGCGCAGCCCGGCTCATGGGTGTCCAGGGGTCACGTGGGCAGGGCCACTTCTGACTCTCACTTTCCTCACTAGGTAGAAGAACTGCAAGAGAGCTGTTGGGGGACGTTCGAGGCTCTGAACCCCAATCCTGAAAGTGGAGGCTGACCTCCTGGGTTTCTCTTCATCTCCAGGGGTTCTTCAGTCCCCCTGCATGCTCTGGATCCTTCCTTTCCACCCACAAACTTCCTTCAAGTCTTTCCCACCGACTCTTCCCTGAATCACTATCTCAATTGCTTCCTTCAGAACCCCACATGTTCTAAAAACGACGGCTGCGCCCTGCTCTTCATCCTGGCCTCCCACTCACCCCTCATGCTCAGCTGCCACCTGGATCCTGACTCTATAGAAACTTGTCTCCAAGTGGGAAGAGGCCTCCCTTCCTCTCAGCCTCAACTTCTTGGGGGTGGGGTGGGAGGTTTGGCTCCAGGGCCTCCAAAGCTTTGGAAGGACCCTTCTCAGGGCCTTCAGGCCGCAGCACGGGGAACTCCTTATGTGTCCACTGGGGACCCAGCCTCCTGGCTTCTGCCACCAGAGGTTAGAGCCCCCAGTGTTTATTCAGTACCTCCTGGGCTCCACTCCATTTTGGCCACAGTGACAGCAGGCCATTTCCCAGGCCTAGCAGCTCATGGAGCTAGAACCATGCTGCTGGCCTCTGACACCTCCCTTGGGCTCTGCGACCCTGCAGATGTAGGCGGTCTCTCTCAGTCTGCAAACCACAGCTGCCCTCTCCCTGCCTAGCGCCCCAGAATGTCCACAGCCTTCTTCCCTCATCACCAGTCCAGTCACTTTTCCTGGGCCACGAACCTCTTGAACCCAGAGTCTAATCCTATTTTCAAAACATGAAGACTCCTAGTCATTTACATTTGCCCTTTTAACATGGACTATCCTGACCCCTCTTCTTTGATATTAAGGCCAATAAGCTATATAAATCTTGCATCTTTTTCTAACTCAGAAAAAATAAACTCGTTAAGATGATACATGATGTATCAATTTGTGCGGTATAAAAAAACATGAATACTTTTTAACAGCACTGCAAATATCTCAGGATGTCTTGTCTAATATTGTTTCTTACAGTATCAGCAGACCATGGGAAGGATATCAGCCTTCCAGCTAAGAACGAGGAAAGCTGTGTATTCAACCTCGGCAGCCAGCTGTTGGACACATCCAAGTGAGAGGCTGGGACTAAGGAGGTGCTCTGGCTTTGGAAATGCTTTTCCATCAGGACTGGAGGAAGTGACTGAGAGGCGGAAAGGGTTGGACGGAGCTTTTCTGGGGGTGGGAGGAGGAAGGCATGCAGCTAGCAGGAGTGTTTGGTGTCTCTTCTCTGAGACCTTGGAAGGCTGTGCCTGAGGATCAAGTATGATCTGAACTAATCAGGTCTTCATGGAGCAGTGGTTGCTTTTTTGACTCATCTTAATTCCTGCAATCAAATTAAGGTGATCCAGGCCTCCACCGCCCTCCTCTCCCATGCATCCTCTTTGGAAGAAGATATCACCCTGGTATCATACAATTTTAACAAACAAGTTTGCCACCAGTGTCCAGGACACACACACACACACACACACACACACACACACACACACACACACACAGCTACACCTACCTCAAACAAACCACAAAACCCAAGACAAATACAAACAACACACATACAACATAAATCCAGAAAAGGAAAAAAAGAAAAATCAGACAACATGAACAGAAATAAGAGAAAGACCTACACAACAGAAACAACAGAAACTCTGGATGTTGGAGTTGCCAGAGGCATATTAGATAGATGCTTCCTCTGTCCAATGAGATAAGATACAAGATAGAGATAAAAGTTAGGATTGTGTTTTAGCAGAGAATTGAAACTTTCTTTTTGGTCAGATATGGGGTTTTAACTCAGGGCCTGGGTGCTGTCCCTGAGTTTTTTTGGCTCAAGTTTTTTAGTGCTCTACCACTTTGAGCCACAGCTCCACTTCCAGGTTTTAGTTGGTTATCTGGCTGAAAGTCTCATGAACTTTCTTGCAAATTTCAGCCCCTTGAGGAGCTAGGATTACAGGCATGAGCCATCAATATCAGCTGAAATATATTTTTTTAAGGTGTGAATTCTAGAGCTGGTGATTATATTTGAAAGTAAGAGTTTGAAAGATTTGACAACCTATTACACATAGCTGAAGAAAGAACTAAAGAATTAGAAGCTAGATCAGCAAAAAAAAATCTAGGTGAAACATGGAAAAAGTACAAGGGTGAAGAATATTGGAGTGTAAGGGAGATAGCAGGAAAGTTGAAATGCACAGGGCAAAAACTTTAAATCTTTCTAAACCTGATGGAAGAGCTTTGAGCCCTAAGAACCTAAATCAGGACAAGTACAAAAATATACACACATAGGTCTGTCAAGGAAGCCCACAGAATGCACCTGGACTACCAGGACTACCAACAGTCGAAAATCAAAGACAGCGAGACCTCAAAGATGATCAGAGCAAGCAGCATATGACCTCTGGAGTGGCAATGACGCGATGTACAGCTGATTTCTTCCTAGCCGCAGTAGAAGCTAAAAGACGATGGAATCCCCTAGTGACAGGAAAAAGTATTTTTCCCCATATCTTTTAAAATTGTAATTAATAGAAGGGTTACATTATATTCACCAGATAGAAGATGCATTCCTTCACAAACATTGATACCCTTTTTCATGTTTTGGTCCTCATTTCCCTCCCTCCACCCCCGCCCCTCATCTTGTAACAAGTGGTTTTTTGTTAGTTTGTTTTTGTTTTCCCTACCTAGGACATTTCTGACAGGTGTGGAGGGCTCTCCCTGCCCACAATTAGTCCTCTAGGGGATGACACTTGATGTCCTACTCTTTCACTCAGTTCTAACAGTAATCAGAGTTAGTGGAGACCCCTAGATCACTTCAGATGACATTGGCAAGTTCAACAGGTTAACTGTAGGTGCCTTCCTCTCCTGGGATTCATGGAACTCAAGGCAATACTTAACATTGCTGTTAATTACAAAGGTTATTTTATTTATTTATTTATTTATTTTTGCCAGTCTGGGGCCTTGAACTCAGGGCCTGGGCACTGTCCTTGGACACTTTTTGCTCAAGGTTAGCACTCTGCCACTTGAGTCATAACACTACTTCCAGCTTTTTCTGTGTATGTGGTTCCAGGGAATCGAACCAAGGGCTTCATGCATGCTACCACTAAGCCATACTCCCGGCCCCATAAAGGTTATTTTAAAGGACAAATAACCAGATGATGATTCACATCTGTAGAGAGCTTCCATCCCTTCTCTGGATGCACAATCTTCTGGATACTTCTGTATCTCTGGAAATCTGGGAGGTCTCCAAACCCAGTCCTTTGGGGTTTCTGTGTAGATTCATTACATAGGTGCAACTGGTTTTATCACGGGCCATTTGCGAACAGCCCAATCTTCTGTGCCTCTCTTCCCCCGAGGAGGGGGCTGGGATGGGGATGAAAGACCCAGCCCTCTACGTACTACATAACTGGTTCCCCTGAAAGCTAGGCCCGCACCCCAAGGCTATCTAGCACCTCCTAGTTGCCACCTACATGACACTTGTCACATAAGAGATTCCAAAGCTTTTTAGAAGCTATGTGTCAGGAGGTTAGGATGAAAACCGGATAGACATTTCTTCTTACAAATCAAAATGTCATAATGACTTAGATAAAATGACATACTGCTTATGATTCAATACCAAGAAAAAAAAAGATTCGAAAGTGAAGGTAAAATAGGCGTATTTCAAAGAGGCAGTCATGATGGCTGACACATACCTGTAGTCTCAGCTACTCGGGAGACTAAGACAGAACAGTCCTTGTGCTCAGGAGTTCATGACCAGCTTGCGGAAGATAATCCTATCTAATTTAAAAATAGAATTAATTACTGGCAGACCCACAGTGATAAGATAATTTTTAAAGGCAGAAATGGAAGAAAAGCAAGAGAGAATGAAAAACCATGAAAGTGGCCAAAATGTGTATAAATATTAAATAACACTGGAGATATATAAAATGATGATGGGTGTTTAGGGGGAGAATTAAGATTCTGAGGGGGAAGAAAGCTTAAAAAATAAGATTTGTTACAAATGCATGTTGTAATCTATGGAAAGTTATTAAAATTATAAAAAAGTAAACAACTTATAAATTAATCAAGGGGATAAGGAAATAAAATAACTTAAACAGAAAGCAAAGCAAGAGGAGAAAAAGGATCTTGTGTAATGTAAGACATTTAGAAAGCACTTTGTATTTGGTTTAAATCCAAGTTTAAAGGTAATTTCATCATATGTAAAATGATGAAATTTACCCATTAAAAGGCAAGTGTTTTCGGATTTATTTTGGAAGTATACATTTGCAAGTATACATTTTTTAAATGTAGATGTACCTGCAATACAGAGGTAAAAATAAAGGATGTAAAATGGTCTAACATACAATACTAACAAAAGCAAAACGCTAATATAGCTATATTAAAATCCAGCTAACTAGATTTTAGAGTAAAAAGTATTATTGGGTATGGAGACATTTCATAATGATTTAAGTTCAATCTACCATGATTACATAAAAAAGTCTACATTTGTATCCATCTGATAACCTGGCCTCAAAAACATATAAAGCAATACCAATAGAACCATATTGTACTGCAGGTTCTTTTTCTTTCCTTCCCAGGGACACAGCAGCTCGCCATCTCAGTGTCAGGGTCGTTTCTCAGAGATAGATAACCCCTCTGGTTCACCTAAGGAATCATACCGAAGAGAAGCCATTTCAGCTCTCTCCACTTGCAGCTAAAGTATGAATGTAGCAGACAGTGCCAGTGTACGGTCCTATCATTTGTGGCTTCCAGTTGTGAGATGCCAGTGCACTGGCCCATCTGTCGTGACCTCCAGTTGTGAGATGTTATAAAGGCTCTTCTGGTTGCAGATCTTGCTTCTGCATGTAGACATGTGGGAAGTGCCAGGAAGATCAAACTCTCAGCAGCAGTCCCCAAATGATGACTCTTACTCCCTCAGCTCCTTTGTTAGGGACTTGAATGGGGCTGAATTGCTCTGTGTTTATTCAGCTGGATGGAGGAAGCTGCTGCCTTAAGACCAAATGGCCCCCAGCAGACCATGGGGACAGGAGAGCTGGAGAGCCAGAGGGCTGGAAGGGAATGTGCAGGGTATGGCACAGAGGCTGCAGCCTCTGGGCCCTCTGTGGTCCTTGTAATAGTAGTGTCTGTCCCTGTGTGAGACTCCACTGCTTTCTAGAAGTCTGCTTCTATGGTCAGTGTCCTGGAATCTGCCCACTAGTGACCAGGGTGACAAAAATTCAAGCTTAAAGCTTACTATGTAGCCCAGGTTGACTTCAGCTCCATCTCCGACCTTCATCAGCTGAGGGCTGAGGATTGTACGTGTGTGTTACCACACCTGGATAGCTAACACGTTTTGAGAACACAGCATTTCAGATATGTGACTTCTTTTAAGGCTCACAGCAGCTTAGGGAATGAGACTCCATGGACAGCTGGGGACACACCAACCCAGAGACCAAGATTCCTCCCAGCTACATGGCTTCTGAATCCCCTGAAGAGGAGGGGAGGGGATTCCTTGCAGCAGAATGGCCCCTGAAATCAAGGATGGTTGCATTGGGGTTCTTGAAGTCTGTGGTCAGTTCCTGGCAACACCACCAATTTGCTGAATGACCAAAAACACATCACTTTCTACATTTCCATGATCTTCTGGTTGAGGGAAGGAGATGAACTGGGTGATGCCTCGCTGTGTCATAGGGTTGCTATTTCCAGAGACTTCGTTGGGCTAAAAAATAAACAGCAGGAGTCGGGCTGTGGTTAGGAAAGGGGCAGCCTGGGACATGCGTGCGTGGAATCCCGGAGGCCGCCGGTGGTAAGGGGGCGTAGAAGGCTAATTGCGAGGACATGAGCTCAGTGGGGGGCCACTTTCTCCCCTTGGTACCCGCAGCTGGCTGTGAGTCACTGATGGGTCACAGGCCACAGCAGGCCTGCTGGAGACAGGGCAGGAGTCAAGCCCAATCTGGTGCCTGCTTTGGTGCCTCCAGGGGTCTGTGCAGTCCTCCCATCCTTCTAGATGCTCCTCTCTCTGGCTATGGAAGTGCTCCCTCACCACCTTCCTGCAGAGACCACCTGTTTCTCTACCACTGGTTCTCTACCACGTGAGCCATACCTCTTACTATTTTTGCTGTTTAATTAAATATGAGAATGTCACCAACTTTCTTCCTTTCTTTCTTTCTTTCTTTCTTTCTTTCTTTCTTTCTTTCTTTCTTTCTTTCTTTCTTTCTTTGTTTCTTTCTTTCTTTCTTCTTCCTTTCCAGTCTTGGGGCTTGAACTCAGGGCCTGAGCACTGTCCTTGAGCTTTCTCAAGGTTAAAGCTACAGAATCACTTTCGGCTTTTTCTATGTATGTGGTACCGAGGAATCGAACCAGGTCTTCGTGTATGCTAGGCAAGCATTCAACCATTAGGACAAACTCCTGGTCCATGTCACCAACTTTCTTGCCTGGTCTGGCTTGTAACCATGATCCTAAAATCTCAGCCTTTTGAGTAGCTAGGATTACAGGCTAGAGCTACCAGCACCCAACTGCATCTTCTGCTTTTGACCTTTCCACTGGGGCACTGAGCAAGGGCACCTGCCACCATAGCCAGAGCTAGGGCTGTGAGATGCCTGCCCCTGGTGCCTGCAAGCTAGACCACTGCCAAGTGATGCCATATGCCAGTCCACCCCCTGGAGGGGGCCGTGAGTGGGCGTGGACATCAGGGTGGCCTTGTGTCTCTGCGTGACTCCTGGGAAGGTGGCTCATGGGTGTTCTGGAATGTGAGCTCCACTGGAAAGCAGGGGAAGGGTAAGAGGAAGGGGGGTGGGAGCTGAGCTCCTGCCAGCTGTGAATATCAGACAGCATGATTTGCTGTTTGTCTGTGGCTGTGCTTTCAGTGCTGAAGTGATTCAAAGGTGCTTTCCTGCAGGTGTGTGTTGTGTGCCCTCCCCATTTTGCTCTTGGAGGTAAGGAGTCAGGGCTGGTTGAGTATCTGAGGTCTCGTCTCTGAGCATTCTATAGCTAAAGACACTGGCTAATGCTGCCAGTCTCTGCCTACCAAGTGAAAGCTTTTGTAGTAGTCACTGGTCCCTATGCATCCAACCATCCATCCATCCATCCATCCATCCATCCAACCATCCATTACATTCCCTCATTCATCCTCCATCTATTCATCTATCCATTCCATCCATCCATCCATCCATCCATCCATCCATTACATTCCCTCATTCATCCTCCATCTATACATCCATCCATCCATCCATCCATCCATTACATTCCCTCATTCATCCTCCATCTATACATCCATCCATCCATCCATCCATCCATTACATTCCCTCATTCATCCTCCATCTATTCATCTATCCATTCCATCCATTCCATCCATCTATCCATCCATCCATTACATTCCCTCATTCATCCTCCATCTATTCATCTATCCATTCCATCCATCCATCCATCCATCCATTACATTCCCTCATTCACCCTCATCTATTCATCTATCCATCCATCCATCCATCCATCCATCCATTACATTCCCTCATTCACCCTCATCTATTCATCTATCCATTCCATCCATCCATCCATCCATCCATTACATTCCCTCATTCATCCTCCATCTATTCATCTATCCATTCCATCCATTCCATCCATCCATCCATCCATCCATTACATTCCCTCATTCATCCTCCATCTATTCATCTATCCATTCCATCCATCCATCCATCCATCCATTACATTCCCTCATTCACCCTCATCTATTCATCTATCCATCCATCCATCCATCCATCCATCCATTACATTCCCTCATTCATCCTCCATCTATTCATCTATCCATTCCATCCATTCCATCCATCCATCCATCCATCCATTACATTCCCTCATTCATCCTCCATCTATTCATCTATCCATTCCATCCATCCATCCATCCATTACATTCCCTCATTCACCCTCATCTATTCATCTATCCATCCATCCATCCATCCATCCATCCATCCATTACATTCCCTCATTCATCCTCCATCTATTCATCTATCCATTCCATCCATCCATCCATCCATCCATCCATCCATTACATTCCCTCATTCATCCTCCATCTATTCATCCATCCATTCCATCCATCCATCCATCCATCCATCCATTACATTCCCTCATTCATCCTCCATCTATTCATCTATCCATTCCATCCATCCATCCATCCATCCATCCATTATATTCCCTCATTCATCCTCCATCTATTCATCTATCCATTCCATCCATCCATCCATCCATTATATTCCCTCATTCATCCTCCATCTATTCATCTATCCATTCCATCCATCCATCCATCCATCCATTACATTCCCTCATTCATCCTCCATCTATTCATCTATCCATTCCATCCATCCATCCATCCATCCATCCATTACATTCCCTCATTCATCCTCCATCTATTCATCTATCCATTCCATCCATCCATCCATCCATCCATCCATTACATTCCCTCATTCATCCTCCATCTATTCATCTATCCATTCCATCCATCCATCCATCTATCCATCCATTTCATACATCCATTCATTCATTATATTTAATCATTCATCCATCCATTATATTCACATATCCTCCCTCCATTTCATTCATGTATTCATTTATCCTTTCCATCCAGCTATCCGTCTGTCAGTCCATCTGCCTATCCATCCATCCATTACATTTATTCATTCATCCATCTGTTACATCCACTCACTCATCCTCCATCCATTTCATTCGTTTATTCATCTGTCCATTTCATCCATCCATCCCAGGAACAGTACCTGTGATTCTCCTAGGTCTCTAACACAACTCTTAAGAAGGTCTGGCTGTCTCAGAGCCCAGAGGTTTCTTCCTCCTTTTTGGCATTACCACAGTGAGTCTGCATACTGGTGTCAAAGGGACACATCTCCTCCTGGGCCTGTGTATGCCCAGAGTTTACTCCTCCAGGCTGTGTCTGCTCTGTGATTGTTGATTTTGAACTCCATTTCTACTGCTGGTCCTGTCTGTGAGCCCTCTTCTCTTCACTGCAGCCCATTTACGTTGACAGCCAGGTCTGCTGTGGGCCTGAATTCTTCTGCTGGCTGTGAAGCCTGGAGCTGCAATCCCCATACTGTGACCGGTGAGGTGATATGCATCCTGATGAGAGAGGAAGAACAGGGCAGAGTTCAGACACCCGGCCGGGCCTGTGGCCCCGTCCTTCTGAGGGGAGGCTCTCAGCCTACCATCTCCCTCAGGGGCTTAGCCTCCTATGAGCTTCCCTGGCTTTAGAGGAGGGGGTTGAGGGAGTGCGTAGGCTGTAGCATTGGGCCTGGCATTGGACCTGGCATTGGACTAGTCCCTCTTTAGAGCTGTCAGCACCTCAGCTCTGGGCTCCCAGCCCTGTCAGGACCCCAGATTGCTGGGGCAGGAAGGGATTTCAGGTCCAGAGCTCTGTGAAGTGGTCTGTATAGCTCTGACCTGTGGATACTTGTATTGCATGGATCGAACACTAGGACACTGTACTCTACTTCTACCTAGTGAGAGGGTTAGCTCAGGCTGGTCTGGAAGACTCTGGATCCTCCTTATCTCTGCCTCTTCTGTGCTGGGATTACAGGCAGGTACCACTGTGCTTAGCTGGGCCCCACTTCTGCTTCTGTTGTCAGAGAACAGAGATAGGATGTAAATGATTATTTAAAGAGAGGCTTAAAAGAAACCTTGAAAACCACAAAAATGAATCAAAACTCATTTTACACCCAGGGAAACTGAGGACCACAGGAGTAATGGCTCCTTGAGGTCACTGTGGCATCCATGGTAGAGCTGGTTCTGCCCAATAGAAGTACAGGAAGGTACTGAGTAGAGAAGTGGGTTAAGGTCACAGCCTCTGCACTCCCCAGGGGCCTTGCAATGCTCCTAGAGGACAGAAGGTGAACCGGTCTTTGACCAGAACCTCCATAGTGGAGGCAGGGAACAGCTATCATGCCAGCCACCGAGCGCAGCCTCCCAACCCACTGTTTGCACCCCCCAGCCCCCATTGCCTCCGCTGGGGCAGGACGAAGAGCCAGTTTGTGTCTAGGCCTGGAGGTCTTGAGATGACAACTGTTACGGTGGGAAGGCTGTGGCAGAAAAGGCTGGGACTTCCACCTCAAGGGTCTTATGGACATAGTCCTTGGTCACTGGGTGTCTGCCAGTGCCTTCCTGGAAACACAACTAGATGAATGGGCCGTTTCCTTTTCTTCACTCAGCCCCTCTCCAGCCACCCACCCCACCCCTGTCCTTCTGAGACTTAAGGGATGAGTTATTCTTAGTAGGTTTCATTCATCAACGTGTGACCCACAGTGTCCCCAGAGGAATGCTTGGGTGGCACAGGGAGCTGGAGGGGGACAGGGAGTACAAAGAATGCATGGCCTTCAGAGAGCCCCAGTAAGGAAGCTGGGTGACTTCTGGGAATCTCCATCTAGGTGTGGGAGACAGTTAGGGTTCTGAGTGCGCCCCAGTCTGAAGGGGAGAGGCACAGTCCAGGCCCTGGAGGTGTGCCCCGTGGTGCTTTCCCAACTCCTCTCCATTTCCTGGCCCAAGAACCACCAGTCTCCTGGGTGGGGGCACTTCCATTGCTGTTAGCGGGGGAGGTTCAGACTCGAGGCATGGATCTCAACTCAAGATGGAAAATGGGGTGCGGGAGCAGCAGCCCGAGCCTGAGCAGCGGGAGTGTCCTCACCAGTGGGACAGGGACGTGGAGCGGGGATTGACGGGTGGGGACACTGGGACATGACCTGGGCCAGGTAGCCTGCAGACTCCCAGGAGGTGTTCACAGTGCTCACTGAGGCCCCAGAGGGAAAATCTCAGGACCACAGGAAGGTGGGAGTTTGGGGTCTGTGGTGGAGGCCAGCCAGCTGCGCGTGCGATCTGTAGGGTCCCCTTCCTACCATCCACGCATGCACACAGATCCCAGAACAACCTCATGGCCCACCCAGCTTCAGCCTGATGGCCGTCCCCCCGAGACCGGCTGTGGATGAGAGCTGGGGTTCACGCGGCTCCCTGGCTCCCGCCCTGGGGGCCCCGCCTGAGCCCCCAGCTCCCCAGCTCTCCGGAGACGGCCGGGCCCCAGCCGGTCCTCAGGGGCCCGGGGTCCCCTCGGGAAGGACATTTCCCCGCCAGGCAAGGCGCCAGCGGCACTGTCGTAAAGCCAGGGCCGGAGGCGGCGGCGGGGGAGCGGCCTTCCCTCCCCGGACGCCCTCTAAGAGTGCCTGCCCAGAGCGGGGACACGGGGCCTCAGGGATCGGGTCCCCGGCCTCCTCTCGCCCTCGTCACCCGGCCCAGGAGGAGCTGGGGTCTCGGGGGAGATTGGGGGTCAGTGCGGGGGACGGGATGAGCGGGCGGAGGGAAAGGTTCAGGGGCCCGGGCGCCGCTCTGGGCCGGGGAGGGTGGCGGCCGCGGGTCCCTGCGGTGCTGTCACTTCTTCTCGCGCTCGCTGGGGCAGTGTGGTAGGAGGACCAGCCACGCCGGCCCGGCTGTGCAGACACGCGGACACAGAGGCGTGGGAAGGGGAGGTGGCCGGGCCTGGGGGCGTGGCCGGGACCGGGGGGCGTGGCCGGGACCGGGGGCGAGGCCGGGCCTGGGGGCGTGGCCGGGCCTGGGGGCGTGGCCTGTCCCGGGGTGTGGCCAGGACCGGGGGGCGAGGCCGAGCCTTGGGGCGTGGCCGGGCCTGGGGGCGTGGCCGGGACCGGGGGCGAGGCCGGGCCTGGGGGCGTGGCCTGGCCCGGGGTGTGGCCGGGACCAGGGGGCGAGGCCGGGCCTGGGGGCGTGGCCCAGGGGGGCGTGGTCCTGGGAACCTACCAGGCTCGGCCTGGAACGTGGCCCGCGTCTCCGGCCTCTAGGGGGCGCTCCGGCAGCCTGGCTTGGGGGGGACCCGATGGGGGGTAGGGGTGGGGGCTCCGTCCCTGGCCCCGCCCCCGCTGCGCAGGTGCTGCAGGTGTCCCCGAGATCGGAGCCCGCGGCCGACTTGGGACAGCAATAGCCAGCAGCAGGAAGGAGTAGGGGTGCTCCCGCGGGGCTCCGCAGTCGATTCTTGGGGAGCGGGCGGGGGTGGGGGGACTGCGGCGGGAGGGAGTTTATTTATTAGCCAGATTAGCCAGCATTACTGGGGGAGCGGTGGCGGCGGGCCGCGGTGGGGACATAGCTGGCATAGCGGCGGGGCCTCCCGCAGCGGGGCTCTGGCGGCTTCAAAGGGACTTAAAGAGGCCGGTGGTGGCACTGCCACGACCCGAGGGGGAGAAGGCAGCCATTGTGCACGGAAGGATTAGAGATCCGGCCTGGAAGGAATTTTAAACTGCTGCCAGAGGAGCCCCAGGACTCCCCCTGCCCCCACTCTGCCCTCCAGGACTTGTGAAGTGTTACCTGCTTTCCCACCTGTGTGTGGGGGGGGGTGGGGGTCCTCTTCCTCAGAATGGAGATATCTGGGGTTAGCAGATTTGGCAAGTATATAAAAATATAGGCCTTCCAGTTAAATTGAATACATGGTTCGGGATAAGTATATCTCAAAGACTGCATGGGATATACTTATCCTAAAATATTCTATATTGTTTATCTGCTTACCTGGATTTTTGCATTCCCCCCTTCTGGCTGGCAGTCTTATAGCTATTGAAATGTCGAACCTGTGTCTTGAAACACATTGTGTCCCTGAAAAATCAAGCCTGGTACCCACATCTGAGAATTCCCTGGGGACGGCGGGCCTCTTCCCTCCTATGGGATGCTGGGCCTTCAGAACAGGATCTCTGAAGACAGTGGTTGTTTCCTCCATCAGACTGGGAGCTTCCTGAGGACAGGGGCTGATTTTTCCCCTAGAGTCCCCAGGTCAGTGCCTGTGGATTCCCCTGAGATAGGCTCTGAGGCTTCACAAGGGACAAGAGTGTCTTCTCTTCTGCCCTGGGACTGGGCTGGGGGGCGGGGGTGGGGGGAGGACTGTCAGTATTTGTGTAGCTCCCTGCCTACAGGGGGCGCCAGGGGCCTGGAGGACTGACCTTCAGATGGATGGAACCCTTGTCTTGGATCCAGCTCTCCAGCAATGATTCCCCCTGGATTTAGGGCGTGAATCTCGATCCTCCTCACCTGGTCCTCTCCCCTGCTCTGGTAGTAGAAGGCCATGCCTGCTTGGACCAGAGAGTCATAGCTGCTGTGTAGGAGACTCTCCAGGTGCTAGGTACTCAGGGTTTTGGTTGGCAAGGGATTGCATGGTCCTTGGTACAGGGGGCTCCTGCCCACCATCTCTCTTTTCCTAAACCAAGCCCCAGCCCTTCTTGGGCCTCCTCCCCTCCCCCCTCCCCACCCCACCGTCCTTGCTCTTGATGCTGTCCCCTCTGCCACCTCTGTTTGAGGACAGGTGGAGTGGCTCCTGGCTGCTGGAGGCTTGGACACTTGGTGGAGGTGTGGCTTATATTGGTGGAGGGGAAGCCCCATCTACTGCAAAGAAGGAGGGAGGGGGAGACAGGCAAGGAGGGGGGCAGGAACAGGAAGCTTCTGCTGTGCCCCCTCGCTCCAGCAGGCCTCTGGGGCCTCAAGGCTCTAAACTCTCCTGAAGCCCAGAGGCCCTGGGAAAGCCCTTTCCCACGGTTGTCGCAGCCTCAGTGCCCCACCCCCTTCTCCTTGGGCTGTGGCCACCCCACGCTTGCCCTCCGCAGGATGCACCCACCCTGTCGCCAAAGGGCCCCTCCTTGGGCAGAGTGCCTGCTGCTACCCACCCTTGGCATCGTCACCCCACTCCTCAGGCTGCCCAGTCATCAGGTCAGCAATTAGCTACTTCCTCCTGGCCACATGAGGCCACCGAGCGTCACAGCCCCTCCTCCAGACAGCATGGGCAGCCAGCGGTGAGGCGACTGACAGCCGACGGCGACCCAGGGAGAGCCGGCTGGGGTGGGCCCTGCCCTTTGTAGTCAGAGCCAAGTCCTGGCTCAACACCCCCTCCCACATCTACCGAGTGCCCAGTAATGAGCTCCCAGCTAGACTGCTGGAAGCTGGGCTGCCTCCTTCTACCCCCTCCCCTCACCCCAGCCCATGGCCTGGGTGGGGCAAAGCCACTCAAGGATATCAGCTGCCCAGCTTGGGCTGGACTGGACACTCAGGTGTTTCTGTGCCCATCCGACCCTTCCCTGGGGACAGGATGGTAGCAGTGGTCTGGGAAGGGGGGAGGGGAGCGTCCCTCTCCAGATGTGTGGTACACAGCAGGTACACTCACCAAGACCTTCAGGAGCTGCACAGTGCTGGGCAGACCTGTGCCATACAGGTGCCCGCTGTGCTGGTGAGACTCCCTGCAGCTCCCCCCACAAGCGGGCTTGGTGGGTGAGTACACTGCGTGGGGATGGACCCTCACTCCAGTCACAGCACCAAACCCAACTGTAGACTCAGACAATCCTGGCCCACGCGTGCTAGAGGAGCCAGTGAGGTGGCCGAGGAAGAGACCACGCAGAAGTCCCCCTCCCTCCGTGTGGGCCAGGGACTCTTCTGGGATGGATGGCGGGAAGACTGTAGTCGGAGGGTGTGTATGGTGTTGGTGGGGGGGGCGATGGTGGCAGCCGAGGTGGTATGAGTTTGGAGTGGGGGCGGATGACATATTTAAAAAGAAGAATCTGCTTAAATCCTCCAGAGGCTGAGATTGGAGGATCACACACAGTTCAAAGCCAGCCTCCGCAGGAAAGTCTTAGCTCCTAGTCTTAGACTCTTAGCTCCAATGAACTACCAAAAAGCCAAGCCCACTTGCTATGGCTCAAGTGGGAGGGTGCCAGCCTTGAGAGAAAAAGCTAAGGGACAGCACTGAGTTCAAGTTCCACATGCATACACCCCCCCCCGCCCCACATACACATGCAGAGACTCAGCAAATGGCAGCAAATGTGTAGACTCATGCTGACTGCCTCAGCGCCAGCCTCTGCCCAGCGGGCATGCTGGTAAGCATTCCACTTGCACTTGATTTGGAGGTTTCAATGAGACAACAGGCTTCGCGCCCACCCTAAGCCCACATCACTGAGACTCTCCTAGTCCCCAGCTGCTTGGTGGTGGCTTGTCACCTACAGGACAAGCTACCTCATCTTGGATCTTCCCTGGCTATTCGCTTGCTCTGGTCTTTCTCTGAATCCTGACTCAAGGATGCAGGACACAGGTGAGAGAGAGAGAGAGAGGTGTGGCACTTTGGGGGTGTGATTGGCTTGGAGGTGGGGCCCAGGAGGGGCTGGTACCCTGCTCCACCTCTGCCTGGCTGGCACAACAGGTAACCCAGTATTGGCTTCTGGCCCTGGGAAGAATGAGTCAGTCATGTCCTCCTTGACCAGGCAAAGGGCGAGCAGGGGGTGGGAGCAGGGGTGGACTGGCCTTCTAGGAACCTTCCTGGAGTGGGATCTGGGCACAGGCACGGCTGTGGGCAGCCTGGCCTCACCTGCCTTCCTGCACTCAGCTCAGTGGACACTCTTGATCTTGCCTCTCAGAGCCAGCCTCCACCAGCCAGCCTCCAGACTCATGAGGGGATGGCCTCTGGATGGCTGGCCCCCTCTTCCATCTGCTGTCACCATCCTGCACTGCCAACCTCCTCAGCTTGTCTAGCAGGGACTCCAAGCCAAGACCAGGAGCCCTCGGATGCATATCGTGTATATGGTCACAGTCAGGGCCACCACGGCAGCTGCGACCAGACTCTCCACACAGAGGAGACATCCCAGCACATGCCCGGGCACATGGCACTGCCTCGGGCTGATGCATATGGCGCACGTCCACACAGGGACATGCGTTCACAAGCAGGTGGCTTGTGCTGTGGTAAGTTGGCAGCTTCCTCACCATGCCTGGGAATAGATTTGGAAACAGGCTTGTTTGTTTGTTTGCTTTCTTTGTGTCTTACCTCTGCCCCTCCCTCCCTCTTCTCCCTCCCCTCCCCTTCCTTCCTCTCTCCCTTTTTTAGCTCTTCCCTTTTTAGATTTTGAGAAAGCGTCTTACTCTATAGCTCAGGCTGATCTAGACCTTGTGGTTCTTCTGCGTGAGCCTCCTGCCTGGTGATTCCAGGTGTGTATCATTATGCTTGCAGAGCGTTTCCTTCTTTAACTTAAAATAGGTTCACGTTAGAAGGAGAGCTTTAGGCAGGCTCCAGTGCTCACGCCTGTATTCCTAGCTACTCAGGAGGCTGAGATCCAGGCAATTTTGGTCTGAAGTCATCCTTGTGAGAAAAATCTGAGCATCTCCATCTCCAATTAACCAGCAAAAACCTGGGCTGGAGACATGGCTCAAATGGTAGAGTGTCAGCTGAATGAGAAAAAGAAAAGAAAAAATAGAAATGAGAACTTACTGGATTTGAGGGGGTCTAATTCCAGTGGTTGGGGTTGACTCTCTCTCCCTCTCCCCCTCTCCCCCTCTCCCTCTCTTCCCCTCTTCCTCTCTCCCTCTCTCCCCCTCCTCTCCCCTCTCTGTTTGTATGCTCATCCTGGGGCTTGAACTCAGGGCCTGGGCACTGTTCCTGAGCTTATTTTGCTCAAGGCTAGTGCTTTTCCATTTGAGTCACAGCTCCACTTCCAGGGTTTTGGTTGTTCACTGGGGATAAGTTATCCCCAGTGAATAAGACTTGGGAAGGAGGGGGGGGGGAGGGAAATGGGGACAAAAACATGAGAAGGGGTATCAATATGTGAGAAGTAATGCACCTACTACTTGGTGAATGTAATTTTAACCCCTGTATACATTATCCCAACAACTAAAAAAAAAAAAAAGAATGTCGCAGACTTTCCTGCCTGAACTGCCTTCCAACGCTGAACCTCAGAGCTCAGCCTCCTGAGTAGCCAGGATTACGAGTATGAACGACAGGCGCCCAGCTGTCGTTGTATTCTTAGCAGGAGAGAGGGCTTGGGAAATAGGGAGAGATGCAGAAAAAGCCATATAAAGAAGAGGAAAGACTGATACAGTCACAAGCCGAGGGATTGCAGCAGCTGCCAGGAGCGAGACACGGGACACGCCCTCTCAGCGCCCCGCGGGAAAGCCCTGCCAACACGTTCAGTTCAGTTCTGACCGAGAGAAAATACATTTGGCGCTGGAGTAAGCCTCTAAGATGCTGCAATGTGCATGACCACCCTAGGACCCCCCCCACATGTTCATGAGGCTATAGAAAAGATGTTGTGGCTGCTTTCAAGAGCATAATTAAAAGTGGGAAGCGACCCAAATGTCCATCAACAGAACAGACATGCGAACTGTGGCAGACCCATTCAAGGAAATATTACTCAGCGGTCAAGAAGAACTTGGCAGGAGAAACTTGGTAGACCTCAAGATATGACATTGAATGACCCCTGGCTAACACAGGTGGCATACGATGGTCAGGACAGGTAAAGCAGGTCTAGATGGATAAAGGTGACATGGCTGTCCCCTTAGACTGGGACTCCTTGAAGCTGTGACCCCTCACTTGGCACTGTATTCTATGGGCAGGAAGGTAAGATGGGTCAAAAGCTGTCCCCAGCTCCCCTCCGCTTCCTGTTGGGGCCACTGGTAGTCACTTTGAGCTGTCTGGGCTCTTCCACTCCCAGGAGATGAGCCAGGCAGGAGCTCCTCTGGAGGGGCAGAGCCCAGTGTGGCCTCCAACAGAGTACAGGCCCAGGCCCTCCTGGCTTCGGCCCAGGCCTCCCGGGCAGGAGCTGGGTCACAGGGCCACAGGAGGGGCAGGAGTGGCAGGTGAAATCATACATGTGTATTACGTTCAGTGTCTCTCTTGCCCTTAGGGCTGCTGCTGTGCAAGCTGAGGAGTGTTGTCCCAGTCCTAGGAAAGGGACAGGGCCTCATGAGGTCAGGGCCAGCAGGTGGAGAGGGGACCCCTGGGCTGTGGATGCTAATGAGCTGCAGAGCTGGTGCAGGGAGACCTTTTCTCTGAGTGGCCCACTCGTCACCTAGGCTCACAAGGGCACAGGCAGAATTCACTTGCCAGTTTACACTTGCAGGCAGCCTCTAAACACCCCTGGAAGCTCCTTATAACCTCTCTCTGGACAGGCCCACAGGCATGGTGCATGATTGTAGGCCATGAATCATCCATACAGCATCCGCACACCCTGAACCCTTGCCTCGAAGCCCCCAGACCTTTGGCTCGTACAGAGGGAGCTCCAGGGCTTCTGGAGGGAAGCGTGCTTTGGGAGTACAGGGCATTTGGGCCCTCTACTTAGATCAGAGTTCAGTCTCTTGCCCTCACTCTCTCTCCAGACCCATCCCCACTCCCCTGGCCCCGGGCAGGGGGAGGGCAGAGACGGGGTGTTATTAATAAACTCCTTCCTGACTGGGAGCACTAGGCAGAAGGCCCAGCCTCGAGCCAATCAGAGCGGAACTTTCCAGGAATGGCAGCCCAGAGAAGCCTTTCTCTGACTCCAGGAATATTTCCCACTCCTGACTTCACCCCTCTAGTGTGTGTGTGTCCCCGGCCAGGCTCCACTGGCTCTGCCCTGCAGGCCCGCTGTCATCTGGCAGCTGACATCTGCCTTGGCTGCTGCTCAGGGAAGGTCACACAGCTTGGGGGCCGTGGGGCTGAGCTACGACCGCTTCCTCTGTCCTCCGGCCCTGTTCCTCCCCAGCCCCCAGCTGAGGCCCTGTGGGTGCAGGGGGTCCCCCGTTGCCAGGGCCCATGGCATGAGTGCAGAGCTACTCTGGCACCTCCCCCACCCTGAGGAGGAAGCTGAGAATCATAAGGGCAGAGAGCCTAGGACAGTCGGGCTTTGGCCACTGGTGGGCTTGGTGACCTTGGACAAGCAGGATGTGGCTTGCTCAGTCAGTGAGTTGGCTCCCTGTATCCCCCTGTAAGGGTTCCCAATGGGAAATCACAGGTGAGCTATGAAGGTCTCTGTGAAACAGCCAAGGGGCCAGTGGGTGCTGGCACTCTGTCTCTGTCTCTGTCTCTGTCTTGCCTTTCATTTCTTTTTTGCTAGTCCTATGACTTGAACTGAGGGCCTAGGTGCTAGCCCTGACATTTTTGCTCTGGCTAATGATCTATAACTACTTGAGTCACAGCTCTACTTCTGGCTTGCTTGGTGGTTCACTGGAGATAAGAATCTCAAGAACTTTCAAGCCTCAGCTGGCTTTGAACCAAGGTCCTAGCTTTCAGCCTCCAGAGTAGCTAGGATGCTAGGTGTGAGCTGTTGGTGCCGACTTTCTTTCTTGTCTTTGTCATCACGACTGTCCACCACGGGAGATTACCCTTGGGATCCCGGAGGAACCTGCACTGGTGGGGATGGGCTCCATTCTCCCTCCCACACATCCATGTCCCATCTCTGTCAAGAGCCTGGCCTTCCTTCATCCTGCAGTACTGGGCTGGGCTGTGACTCCGCTGGGCATGTCCCCTTGTGGATCCCTGAGTGCATGTGTGCATGTGTGTATTTGTGTGTACACTGTCACACTCACACACATTAGTCTGCACTGTGCCAAATCCATAGTATACATCATCAGCTTCCATCCCTTTCTCTTGGCTCTGAGTTCCAATCTTTTCTTTCTCTCTTTCTCTCTTTCTCTTTTTTTTTTATTGGTTGTGGGGCTTAGACTTTGGGCCTGGGTGCTGTCCCTGAGCTCCTCAGCTCAAGGTTACTGCCCTACTCCTGGAGCCACAGTGCCACTTCCCATTTTCTAGTGATTAATTGGAGATAAGAGTCTGTCCTTCTTTAGTGCCCAGGCTGGCTTTGAACCGTGATCCTCAGATTTCAGCCTCCTGAGTAGCTAGGATTACAGGCGTGAGCCATCGCACCCAGCTCTGGGCTCCGATCTTGACTTTGCTCTTGGAAAAGCTGCTTTAGCTCTTTGTGCCTCAGTCTCTCCAACTGTAAAGTGGGTTTTCCAATGGTGGCGTGTCTCGTAGGGGTGGAGTGAGGAGTTCCTGAGACACTGTGCACGTTGCCCTCAGTGCGGAGGCCGGCAGGCTGAAGAGTTCTGTTCACATGAGCTGTGTTGCTGCTATGACGTGAGGACACACGCCAATGGTCCTCTCTGGTCTCCCAAGGTGACCTTCTGCAGGCAGCACGGCGCTCCCTGCACGCTCCCAGGAGACCCCCTGGCTCCTGGGGGAGAGGTGGGCTGTAGGTAGAAATCAGAGCCAGAGCTCAGCTTGAATCCTGGTGCCACCAGCAGAGCACCTGTGGGCATGTCCCTTAACTATGTCCTGGGAGTGACTCAGCCTCAGTTTCCCCCACCTGCCAAGTGCGTTATGTGGAGGCTCTTTCCCTATGTGAATGCCAGTAGTGTGGCCTGGGCTGTCTCTTGTGCTGGTTTGTTGGTCATCGTAAGAACCCTAAGGAGCTCTGGATGGGGCTTGGGACCAGGTGGGACAGTGGAACTGAACTCTTGCAGGCTGTCCACACGGTCTGTAGGAAGAGGCTGAGATGAAAGAGATGGTCCAAAAAGGCAGGTGCCAAGACAAGCTCAGAGGAAGCATTAACCAATGTCAGCTAGCAGGGCCTGGCCTGACCTCGAGGTGCCCTGGAGTCTGAGCTGAGCCCCTGGAAGGGCTGAGAGTTAATGGCTGAAAGTCAAGGGCTGAGGGAGGCCCAGGGCCCCCCCCCTCGCCACGCTTGGGAAGACCTCTCTGTCCTCTGACTCCCAAGTGCAAAAGGCATCATTCAGCTGGGCACTGGATGGCTCCTGCTTGTAATCCTAGCTATGGAGGGTGGGGCTGAGACCCGAGGATCACCGTTCAAAGTCAGCCAGGAAAGTCCGTGAGACTCTTATCTCCAATGAAGCAGCAAGGAGCTGGAGGTGGAGATGTGGCTCAAATGGTAGTGTGCCAGCTTTGAGCAGAAAGAGCCAAGCAAGGATGTAAGGCCCTGAGTTCAAGCCCTAATATGAACACACAAGCACCCAAAAAAAGGCATTCTCTGTGGGTAGGAGGGCGTGACCTGTGATGTCTACAAGCTTCCTTGCGGTCAGAGCCATCAGCCAAGGATTCCCTCTGCCTCTGTCCTACGGTGGTGACCTGGTCATGAACTCCCTGGGGATAAACAGAGGTGGCTGGCTGACTGCTGTGTATTCCTGCCTCCCCCCCCCCATGTAAACCCCCCAGACTTATTTATGTTGTTTAGGCCTGGCCTGTGTCCCCTGGTCCAGCTCTGAAGTGTCACATCACACTAGACATCACAGGTGCAGGAATCTGGGCTCTTCCATGTGGTCCAGGGAGAAGTGGGGGTGTTGAGGGGGGAGTTCATAGGACAGGGACTGGAGGTGGCTGGAGCTGGGGACTGAAGTCAAGGCAAGGGCCACCCCTGGCTGCTCCCATTCTTAGAGCTACAGGCTGGAATCTGAGGAGCTGGCTGACCTGGTCAGTGACCGGGGTCCCTCTGTGGCCATCCAGGTCCCTCGTCTATATTGATGGGGCCTAGAGTGACCAGAGAACTGGCCTCTCTTTATTATCTCCCATCTGTTCTACACTAGATGTCTCACTTAAGCCTTAAGCAGTCCTTGGAGAGTTCTTCGTGGCCCCAGATACAGTCTGTGTGGGAAATGTAGAGACTAGAAGTGTCCAGGCATGGGCTTGAACCTGGCTCTGTGGACCAAGGCAAGTGCTGGCACCCAGCTTCTGAGCTTGGGATGAATTCCTTCCCCCTGTTCTAGAAACAGGGAAGTTCTGCCCTGAGACAGCCCCAGACTGAACAGGGAGATAGAGTCCCTGTCTTCAGGGACCCCCAGGTTGAGGGGGAGCCCCAGACCACAAGAAATGACTTGACTTACTGGGTGCTGGTGGCTCACATAGGTAATTCTAGCTACTCAGGAGGCTGAGATATGAGGATCACTGTTTGAAGCCAGTCCTGGCAAAAAGTCTGTGAGACTCTTGTCTCTAAAGAATTAGCAAAAAAGTCAGAAGTGGAGCTGTTGCTCAAGCAGTAGAACACCAGCCTTGAGCAAAATAGCTAAGGAACAACACCCAGGCCCTGAGTTCAAGTCCCATTCCAGGCTAGGGAGACAGGTGGAGCTAGAGGGTTTCTGAGAGCGGGGAGGGGGTTGGCAGCCCCCTGTAGAAGGAGGAGCTTGGCAAGTGGCTGGTAGCTTTTGGTGGCCCTGGAGACTGGCACGGGACTCCTCTGAAGTCCCGATTAGGAAATAAGGCTCATCTCTGCTGCCCTTCTGCCCCCGCCTCTGTCTCTCCCCCCCTCCCGCTCTGGGAGGGGCTGGAGGAATACAGCCGTGTGACAAGCAGGCTTGGGAATTGAGTACTTCTCAGGAATGACACCCAGGGAAGGCTATTTTGGGCTGGGAAGTCTCCTGCTCCTCCCACCTACCCAAAAATAACCTGCAGGGACCTGCCCCAGTGCAGGCTGATACCCCTGCCCTGCCAGCATTCTCCCGAGACTGAGCGTGGCTCCCATTTGGCTCTCTTACGTATCCGACCTATACTCTTAGGGGACAAATACAAAGGAGAAGCATAGGTGCCTCTGATCATATAAAACAACATTTATCTACATGAACTCCAGCAAATGGAAACTAGAGGTTGCTTTTCCTTTGTTATTGTCTTTTTGTTTTCTTTTCTTTTTGTCTTGTTTGTTCATTTATCTGTCTTGGGAGGGGGTGAGCAGCAGTAGAACTCACTAGATACTATGTGGAACATGAACTTTTTTGGGTGGCGATGGAAAGGGAAAACTGGGGGAGAGCTAGGGAAGAGGTGACCTTGTCCAAAAAGAAATCTACTCATCACCGGACTTAGGTAACTCTAAGCCCTCTGTGCATCACCTTTACAATAAAAACAAAAAATCAAAAATTACAAATAAGTAACTATCAGCCCTATCTCCCCATTTGGGCTGGGGGCCCCCAGACATCCTCATTCCTGGGGCTTACCTCCCAGCAGACTTTGGGGTGGGGGTCATGGCCTTTCTCCTTCTGGACTGTCCTTGGGGCCAAGAAATCAGATCTCCCCGCCCCTGTGCCTGATGGGCCCCGGCAGGGTCTGGACTATGCCGGGCAGTGCCAGGCTGCCCTGCTGCTGGCCACATGGTTTCCGAAGGGAGGGTTCACATGTCTCAGTGCCAGCCAGCCACCTGCTGCCTCCTGCCTCCTAAAATAGGGAAGGCTGGCCTTCTCCCCTTACCATCCTGTCCCCACAGGCACGGGGCTCTCACCTCTCACCTGCTCCTCACTAGGAGACGGGGAGGGATTGGCCTTCAGCCCTCACTTGTCCTCGGAGGCTGGAGTCTGAAGGTGACTGAAGGCTGCGGGCCTGGCTTGGCTGTAGAATGGGGTGCATCTTCTTAGGTTGGCAAGAATCAGTGTCCTGGACCTGTTAGGGTGGCTCTGTGCCCCGCTCCTTTCCCCATCCCAGGACATGACACGACCGCCGACACAGGGCAGGAGCTGGGGCTTCCCACCCAGGAAATACCATTCCCTGCTGCACACTCAGACCACGCTCCTCGCACACCCAGTGCACGTACACACGACACGCTTGTTTTCTGTTTTCAGTTTTGCTGTACTGGAGGGTTGAACCCAGGACCTCACACATTCAGGCAAATGCTCTAGCACTCCAGCTCTGCCTTTGTTCTGTTGTTGTTGTTTTGTGTTGGAGACAAGATCTCTAACGCTGCTGAGTCTGACTTTGAACTTGGCATCTTCCTACCTTCATAGCTCAAGTTAAAGGCAGGTTAAACATTTGCCTAATGTCACCCAGCAGTGTCATGGAAGGGTTGGCATCCGAAGCTCAGGTTAGAAAAAAGTTTTAAAAAAGATTTTATCATTAGAAAAATATCAGCATCTAAGTAAAGAGAACAGAGAACAATACAGCAAATGTAGAAGCATTCCTCACTAAGACAGAACAAATCTTCTCCTTCCTTCCCTTTTCTCCCTTTCTATCTTCTTCCTTCTTACTTTCCTTTCTTCTCTTTCTTCTTCTTCTTTTTTTTTTGCCAGTCCTGGGCTGAGCTCAGGGTGTGAGCACTGTCCTTGGACTTTCTCAAGGCTAGAGCTCTACCACTTGAGCCTCAGCACCACTTCCAGCTTTTTTCTATGTATGTGGTACTGAGGAATCGAAGCTGGGTCTTCGTGCATGCTAGGCAAGCACTGTACCACTAGGCCAAACTCCCGGCCCCCTTTCTTCCTTTCTTGTGCTGGTACTAGGGCTTGAACTCAGGACTTGGGTGCTGCCCCTTAGCTTTTTCACTCAAGGCTGGTGCGGCCACTTGATCACAGCTTGAACCACTGCTCTATGTCTGCTTTTTGGTGGTTAATTGGAGATCACTGCCGTCTCAGCCTGCTTTGAACCTCGGTCTTCAGGTCTCAACCACCTGAGTAACTAGGAGTACAGGTGAGAGTTACCAGCTACTGATGGTTTTCAAATCTGGCTCAAGCATTTTAAAGGGAACTGTCACCCTGTGCCCCCCCCCCACCCCCAGCCAGCCTACAGTCTCTAAAGCACAAGGCCTGTTCTCAGATTACTTCCCATCTTCTGATTCCTGGCTTGTGCCAAATGGCCCCACATTGGGTTACAGTAGATTTGGGTTTTTCTGATCCTTCCTTCTCCTCCTCCCTTGTAGGAGGTCAGGTTTCTAGACAGGGGATCCTCCCCCCACCCCCTGCAGTGGGACCTGATGGACCACAGGGTGGCACAAGTTGTTGGGGGGCTCTCAGGTACTGGGCTTCCTGCTATGTCCTGAGACATGGCCTGTCCCCTGGGCTTGCGAGCCCAACTCACAGGCCCTCTCCACCCTGAGCTCTCAGACCAAACAGCCGAAAGAGGAGCCCGGGCAAGGTCAGCTTATCGGTCGCCCTCCTCCCCCACCCTGAAGGCCTCCTGTCAGCCACTATCAATGTCTGGGGCTCGGGAAGGCCATTCATGCGGTCACCCCTGCACACACGGGATGCTCACTAGCAGGATTCTGGAAGGAGTTAGGGCCCCACAATATAGGGGCCTGCTTCCTAAAGGCCAGGTAGGTCCCAGCCAGCTCCAGCCTGTCCTGTCCCCCCCCACACTTTCTTGGGGTAAATGAGAAAGACCTGGTGACCTGGTGACTTCTTGCTCTTCATATCACATATAGCTCATGGCCACATTAGGTCAACCAGGAAAGGCCAGGAACTGGAGCTTCTGCCCAGGTGGAGTCTGCCAAAGGACTGGGGCTATGTTCCCCCATCCCACCCCACCCCCCCCCACCCCCCCCAACAGTGTTCTACACATCAGCTGTGCATGTCCTCAGGGAGCCCCAACCCCAGCCCGAGGTCCTTTTAGGCCTGGGAGGTTTTGTGGAGCTCATGCCTGGCACAGCCACGTGCTTGGCACTGACAGTTGCAGGGTTCTCCTTTGGTGACATCAGGTGGGTTAGCTTGGGTAAGTGTCACATTACAGATGAGGAAACCCAGACTGGGAGACTTGTGCTGAATTCTGTGGTTAGGTCTTGCTGCTCCCCAGTGCCCTCTTACAGCTAGGCCCTGTCCCACAAATGGCCATGACCACCATTAGGCCCCACCCTATGGCTAGCCCCGCCCCGCAAAGTCCCCGCCTACAACTGGCTCCGCCCCATGACAGGCCCCACCCCATGGCTAGGCCCTGCTTCTTCCCTGTGCCCTCCCATGTCCTTTCTTTTCAGTCCTGGGGAAGGGCAGTGAGCTGCCCTTTTGTCCACGAGGGGACAGAGTCTCTCAGACCTCAGCTTATGCAGAGCCCTGAGTGACGATCCACAGGGGACAAGAAGGCTGGTGGTACAGTTTCTGGAGGTCTAATGTGAGGGCACTGGGAAAAAAAACCCTGTGGGGCTGGTAATGTGGCTTAGTGGCAGAATGCTTGCCTACCAAAGCATGAGGCCCTGGGTTCGATTCCTCAGTACCACCTAATAAATAAGTAAAATTAATTTAAAAAGTACACTGTGGTAGTTGGAAAGATCTCAGAAAGGGTGTGAGTTAGAGCTGGGGTAGGGCAGGAAACTGGGCTGGTCTCCTTTGTCAGGGTGGGGGGACTTCCAGAGCAAAATCAACAATCCCAGTTCCCCCCCCCCCACCCCTCTCCAAATAACCCAACAGGCTCTGGAGACAAGGAGCTCTGCAAATACACTGCCAGGGGCTGCAAACTATAGCTGCCAGGCCTCTCAGCGAGGTGGGACATATAGCACTGTGGCAGGCAGGCACAGGGGGAGGTCTCTCCCCTGTAGTGAAGACAGGAGCTTGGCTCTGCCTCTGTGAGGGAGGCTTGAAGCACAGCCAGCCCAGCTCCCCTCTTCCCACAGTGCTCTTTTGCCTGGTGGACTCCCCATTAGCAGGCTAAGGAGATGAAGACTTGGGGTTCAGGGGTGACACTGTGAAGTAGGCTAATGGGGCAGGCTGAGGAGGTGGGGGCCTAGTCAAGCCAAGGGTTACAGGTAGCCACAGGTAGGCCAGGCTCACCTGGCTCCACCCAAGGCCCCTGAGTCCCAGACCTAAGCCCTGGTTTCAGGGGAGCAGCGGCTGCAGCAAACTTTTCTGGATGGAAAATGACGAAATCTTTCTGGAAAGCTGGCTTTCCCAGGCCCGGGTGGGGAAGCTGACTAGGAGAAACCTGAACCCTGTGGGCAGGCAGGGGGTCCGGTGGCAGAGCTGTGGAGGCGCCTCTGTGACACGGCCATGGAGGGCCTGCCGGGTCTATGGCTAGCTGGGTGGGGCGGGGAGTAGGCTGCTGAGTTGGCTCGGGCCCTGGTCTCCTGCGGTCTAGGCCAAGCCCAGCAGCCTGAGTGGTCCAGGATAAAGAAGTCAGAGTCAAAGCCAAGGCCTCTACCAGGAGCCACACAGGCCACTGGATCCCACCTTGCTACTGCACTTGCTCTGCTCCTCCTCCTCCTCCTCCAACTCCAACTCCTCCTCCTCCTCCTCCTCCTCCTCCTCCTCCTCCTCCTCCTCCTCCTCCTCCTCCTCCTCCTCCTCTTCGTCTTTCTCCTTCTTCTCCTGGTTGGTGGGCCACTGCTACCTCAGGACCTTTGCACTTCCTGTACCCTCTGTCTGAATGTCCTTCCTGCAGCCAGCCATGTGGCTCACCTCTAGATCTTTGTTCAAAAACCACTGTTCTTGGACCTGTGAGCATGGCTCAAGTGGTAGAGATTGCCTGTCTGGAAAGAAGCAAGAGTCTCTGAGTTCAAATCCTTGGACTACCAAGGTCCCCATCCCCCCTCCCAAACTCCCCTAACATTAGAAACGTTACCTACCCTCTTGATGCTGCAAGTTGACCTTCTATCCCTAGTTCAGCATTGCCCAATTTTACATTTTTCTACTATATTTGTTTTGGGTCAAATGGTGGAACTCCTAAGTAGATCCTATCTTCATTTGTGTGTGTGTGTGTGTGTGTGTGTGTGAGAGAGAGAGAGAGAGAGAGAGAGAGAGAGAGAGAGAGAGAGTCCTGAGGCCTCAATTCAGGGTATGGGCACTGCCCCTGCACTCTCTTGCTCAGGGCTAGTACTCTACCATTTTAGCTACAGTTCTACTTTCAACTTTTTGCTGGTTAATTGAGATAAGAGTCTCATGGACTTTCCTGCCTGCGTTGGTTTTGAGTTACAGTCCTCAGATCTCAGCCTCCTGAGTGGCTGGGATTACAGGTATGAGCCAGCAACTCTGGGAGACTCTTATCTCCAGCAATAAGCTGGAAGTAGAGATATGGCTTGTGATAGAACACGCATTGAGCATAGAAACAGTGCTGGCAATATTGGGTGATCCCAGACTTAGCCTGAAGAGGCCTACATCCTTTCTGTGCCCTTTCCCCCAAGCCTTGCTTGAGAAAACATGCTGTTCTGCTGCCAGAGGGGCCCTGGAGGACGGGGCGCCAGCTGGAGGTACCCTCTCCACAGTGAGCCATCAGCTGGCTGGAGCTGGTGCTGTGGTCTCATTCCAGGTGAGACCTGCTGAGCAGCCAGAAGAGCAAGGTGCTGTCACCATTCTTTGAAGGTACCCAGTTTCAGGAACATGTCATTTTCTATGGAAAACTAGAGAATCTTGCCAGTCGTCAGGGGTGCCCTCCTGTGCCCTAGCTACTTGGGAGGCTGAGATCTGAGGACCATGCTTCTAAGCAAGCCTGCTCAGGAAAGTCTGTGAGATTCACAGCTCTACTACACTACCCAAAAAGCCAGAACGTGGAGTTCCTGGTCTGGCATCGGGAGGCTGGGAAGCCAGGCCTGCCCTGCCATCTGGGATCCGGCCTGGGCGTAAGCACCGAGGACTTTCCACTTGAGACTTGCCCTCAGGGGAGGGGGACTGTTATTTATTTAGTTATTTAAATTTGGAACAGGCTCATGGACGCTCAGCTGGCTTGCTTGGCAGGAGCTCTACCACTTGTACCAGGCCTCAGTCAGTTATTTTTTCTGGTTATTTTGGAGATGGGCTTGTGGACTTTCCTGTCCAGGATGGCCTTGAACAGTGATCTTCTGCATCTCATGTCTGACCTGGGCACAGGCCATTGAACTTGACCCAAAAGGACATCGCAGACTCTCAGGGTCTCAGTGGCAGGGCCATCCCACCACAGGTGAGGGTCACACAGCCCGCCTACCCCAGGGTGCCCCAGACGCCTCTGGCCTGGAAGAACTCAGTCTTGGGCATGTCCGATAAGGGCCTCAATGCCCAAATTAGAGGGTCATGGCCAGGACTTCTAAGCTGGTAGGCAGGGAATGGAGAGAGCACCCAAAAGCCATAGCTGAAAAAGGATCGGATCCCAACATCCTCATCCACAGATTCAATCACCCACAGCTCCGAACATTTCCTCCAAAAAGCATGGTTTGTACCAACACAGGACATCAAATATTTGCAAGGTAATTGCGTTGTATTAGATATTACAAACAACCCGCATAAGATTTCAGTACGCAGAAAGATAGGTGGTAGGGTTACATGCAGACAGGCTGTTTTCTTTTTTCCTTTTTGTGCTGGTACTGGGGCTTGAACTTAGGGCCTCAAGAGAGCTTGGGACACCCTCTCACTTGAGCCATGCCTCCAACCCAGATTTTTGATTGTGCTACCACTGGGGCTTGACCTCACGACTTCGGTGCTGTCCCTTTGTTTGATTACACAGGGTTGGTGCTCTATTATGTGAGTCACAGCTGTTTGTTGGTTAATTGGCTCATGGACTTTTTCTGCCTGGGCTGGTTGTGAACTGCAGTCCTCTGATGTCAGCCCCTTGTGTAGCTAAAATGGCCGGTGTGAGCCACCAGCACCAACTTCTAATAGCATTTTCTAGAAGGGTGTTGGCGGAACCACCCCACTGTGGATGCTTGGAAATGAAGGAGAGACTGCCTGCCTGCAGGTCTGACCCGACCCTCTGCGTCCGTTCTGTGCCCTGCACAGCTGCTCTCACACCTAGCATGGGAGCCGTGGGCCTGGTTGCTCAGGCCATGGTGCAGCGCCATGCCTCGCGCGGAGCAGGAACAGGCAGGCTCTGAACATCCTTCCTCTGCCACCACATGAACACCACGCTCCTGTGAGTGGACAATGGCCACGTTGTGTGAGTGAGGGGGGAAAAGTGGGTACTTGTGGATGCTGATCTGGGCTGAGTCCCAAACACTTAGAAAGGGCCAGACAACAGGGGTCCACGGAGGCCCGTGCCAAGGTCTGGGCAGGGGATGGGCGGACAGGAGGGCGCCGGGGTGCGGCCCGGGGGAAACAGTGGACATTACGAGCCAGGAGAGAGTAGAGGTGCTGCCGGACAAAAACAAAAAAAGAAAGGGGGAGGCTGGGCAGGAAATCAACGTGGGGAGCGGGCCCCGGTGGGGCTGGGAGAGCGGCTGGCTGGCTGCAGATCTGGGCAGAATGGGCTCTGCTTCCTTCCGGCCCCAGGCCCCCTGGCTAGGGAAGCACTTAGGATGGACGCCAGGCCGGTCCCCAGGCTACACAGAGTGGCTTGGAGCTCAGAATCCTTGCTGTGTAATTAGGACTTTTCACTTCCACACTGGTATCCGGGCCCTGAGCTTCCTACTAAGCCAATACTTTCCAGACTCTGAAAAGAAGGCCATGCAAGATGCTGCTGTGGATGGCCTAGAGAGGGGGCAGGTGGCCCGGCCTGGACTCAGTGCCAGCTGCCTGCTCCAGACAAAGGTGCACTGAGGTGGTACCTGCTTCAGCTTGAGACCTTCACTTCCTCACTCCATCAAGGGAGCCTTGGGGGACACCGTTGCCAAAATAGGGAGGTACAGAGCCAATGGATACACTTTGCTCTCCTGATGGCGTAACTCCTTTTCCTGATTATAAAAAAAAAACCCTGTTATTATAAAGATGATGTACAGCGGCGTCACGGTTACAAAAGTTAAGAGTACATTTCTGTTTGGATAAAGTCACACCTTCCCTTGCTCTCTTCCAGTTTCTCCTTCCTGTCCCTACCCACAAGTTGAATAGTTCATTTTCAACGTACAGTCCAGTGGGTACCACTGCTGCATTTGCTCATACTTTGTCCTTCCATTTCTGTGTATAAGTTTAAAAAATTTAGCCTATACTTATCATACAAGACAGGGTGTTTCATTGTGACATTTCCACACATGTATACAATATATTCCAATCCACCTCACCCCCTTCCCATCACTCTCCACTCCTCTTTCTCCTCCTACCAAAACAATCTCAACAAATTTCTCTGTTTTATTTGCATATACGTGACCAATCCACCACATTTATGCCCGTTTACTCTCCTTGTTAGCTCAACCCCATTGAATATCTGAATATGTACATATACAAATACATGTAATATGCATATATACATAGGCACCCCCTGCCCCCCACAACTGTTTTATCCATTAGTCTATTGTCGGGCATTTTCTCTGATTCTGCCATTTGGCTACTGTGAACAGGGCTGCAAAAAGCACAGGTACGCATGTGAGTGTCTTTCCGGTGAACTGAGTTTCCCTCTCTCAGGTATACCGAGGGCATAACTTCCAGGCATCTCCTAAGACTCCTAAGAAGACCTGTGGGACCAGCACCAGTACCCACAGCATGACAAATGGCTGGCACAACTCCCTTCCTTGTCCCCCTTTCCCCCATCCTCATTCCTCATCCCTGCCCCCGTTTCACTCCTCAAGTCTATAAGCTACAGCTTGAGCCCTCAACCCATTGGGACTCCACTTAAGGGAAATCAGGCTAGGAAAGGAACTAGATTCTTGGGGCCAAGGAGGGGGATTGGGAACATAGTCTGGGAGAAATCCCCTCACCCCCCTCCTAAGGGGGGGTGTTAAAACCCAACTCTAGGTCTGTTCTCTCCTGCTGGGATGTCCTGGTGTGCGCCACAATGTCAGTGAACTCCGTGAAGAGCCTCTGAGCCTGGTGTCTGGGGGCGGGGCTTGGGCCTTCTTCCTGGCCTTCAAGTCATTAGCATGTATAATTAGCTTATGGGAACAAGGCATCCTATGTCCATGCGAGGAGTGTCAGGCGCCTCCTTTTGCCCATATCCATCTCTGGGCAGGAGATCACCCGGTCACCCGTGTGGGAATGGGCTGGCACCTGGCAAAGTCAATGCCCCTTGGTGTCTAATGACCACTGTACACCTGTACCCTAATCTTACTAAAAGCTACAAGATCATCCCCTCTACACAGGACTCGGGAAACCGAGGCTCAGAGGCCCAGTAGCCAACAGGCAATAAGGCTGCGTTCAGATCTGCACTCTGGGGCTCTTGGCCCAGCCTTCACATGCTCTTTAGTGTGAGTGGAGCCATTGTTAGTGAGCTGCAGTGGTTGAAGCCTGCCCTCTTAGCTACTTGAGAGGCCAAGATCAGAGGATTGCGGTTTGAAGCCAGCTTGGAGCAAACAGTTTCTGAGAGACTATCTCAAGCCAGTGGTTAGGTACTGTGACACATCCTGTCCTCCCAGCTAGGTGAGGAAGCACACATGGGAGGGTCGCAGTCTAGATCAACCCAGACATAAGACGAGACAGCATCTAAAACAAAGCAAACAACCACAAACAAACAACAACAACAACAACAAAACACGATGCTGGAAGGACGGGCGAAGTGCTTCAAGTGGTAGAGCGCCTGCCTAGCAACCCCAGTTTTCCCTTGCAACCTCTTACCACAGTCATTGTCAGCCATTGTCCTGGGTCAAACTCTCTCAGCTCCGTAATTCTTACGAGGAAGGTCTCAGGAAGCATCGAGCTGAACCTTCAGATCCCCACTGGGCACGCCTGGGCTCCTTGGAAAGCTCTGTGCGGTGATCCTCTCTCTGACACCCATCCCTGGGGCCAGGCCAGGCCACTTGTGTCCCTTACTTCCTCTGGTTACCTGTCACAGTCCTGGCGTCTTTAACCCCCATCTGAGGGAGGCGTGCTTCCTTCGGCTGCTTTAACCAATGTGGGAACCACACTTCCCAAGCTTGACCTCAATTTGTCTTCTTCAATCCATCAGCTGACCAAAAGAATTTTCCAAGGGCTTCCTTCCCGCCCCCCTTCCTCATGCAGAGGGTGGTGCGGGGAGGGATCCAGGTTTGTACACACTGGGAACCAGGCCTGAGCTTGGGTACCTCTGGGTCAGAGGTAGCCTCTGTGCTAGCTGGCATCTCTCATGCTGTCCTCCCCATGGCCATTTTTTCTGTGCTGTCTAGCCTCTCTCTCTCTCCCTCCCTCCCTCCCTCCCTCCCTCCCTCCCTCCCTCCCTCTCTCTCTCCCTCTCTCTCTCCCTCCCCCCTCCCTCCCTCCCTCCCTTTCCCCCTGCTGTGTCTCTAGGCACCTGGAGCCTTATCCCCACTGCTGGTCTTAGCCCAGCCAGGAACAAGAAGTTGGGGTTCCAGGAAATATGGGTGCCAGATGTTATTTTCTAGAAATCTCCCATTCAAACATGTTCTTCTTCTATACCTGCCACACCTTCTCTCCACAGGGCAGGTTCCCTTCCCCTTGGATCTGGGTGAATTTTTGACAATGCAGTAGATGAGATGCTGCCAGAGTCTGCAGTGAAGCCAGAAAAAGTGAAGATGTCCTTGGCTCGCCACACTTCTGCTCTAGCCCCGAGGCTACCAGGCTGTGCGGAAGCACAGATGGGTCTGTGAGGACAGATTTCCTGGGGGGGGGGGGAGCTCTGAGACATCCCTGGGGAGAGGGACAGGCTGCCCCAGTCTAAGCACTGTAGGGAAGAAGCTGCAGGTGAACCCCACCGCTGAGCCCTTCCCAGCTGCCTGCTCGCAGGCCCCAGAGAGGCCACAGAATGGCTGGTGTTAGGCCACTCCTTTCCGGGGTGATCCCCTGCTCAGCCACAGATGCCCAGGCAGGGAGCTAGAAGCCTCACGTGCATGTGTGGTGCATGTGTGGTGGGGCGACTCCAGACCCATGGCTCCTTCTCTCTCCCTGCTCTGGTTTTGGGAACAGTGGTAGGTCATGCTGTGTTGTCCAGTCCACCCTGTCCACTGAGAACAGTGGTGAGTCTGGGTCACATGCCCACTGCCCTCCATGTATCACCCCTTCCTCCTGAAGCTGCCCAGCCTGCAGGCCACTCCCACCCCTCCTTTGCCCCTCCAGAGAGTTGGGTCCCAGCAAGATGCATTCTCCCACATCCTGCTCCTTGTGCTGGCTTTCTCACAGCTGGCTCCCCTCACCCACCCACACCATAAAGCCAAAGGGAACAAAGACACACGATGGATATGGATCTGCACTCTGTTTCTGAGCACCTACTATGTGCCTCAGACACCACTGGGCTTTTGGCAAACATCACCTGTCAACTCTACAAACCTGTCAGTCCCATTTTACAGCGGAGGAAATGGAAGCTCAGACAAGTCAAGTAACTTGTTCCAAGCCACACAGCTGATGAGAGGTACCACCAAAGGACTAGAGGCCAGCGAGAATGCTCTTAACCAAGACCACCGTGGTGCCTTTTATTTTACTAATGGGAAGATAGTTACAGAGCTGGGAGTCACTGGCTCACTCTTGTAACCCTAGCTACTCAGGAGGCTGAGATCTGAGGATCATGGTTCGGAGCCAGCGTAGGCAGACACCGAGAGCCCTACCTCCCAGTGACCAGCAAGGAGTCAGAAAGCAATGATGTGGCTCAAGTGATAGTGTGCCAGCTGTGAGCAAGAAAGCTAAGCAAGAACATGAGACCCTGAGTTCAAGCCCCAGTGCTGGCACATGCGTACATGTACACGTACATGTACACGTACACCCCCCCCACACACACATACACTCCTCTAACAAGCGGCCCAGTTACCCCCCCACACATACACTCCTCTAACAAGCGGCCCAGTTGCCTAACTGACATGAGAAGGAACTGAGATCTCAGTTTCGACAAAGGATGTGTTTTGTCCCTGACTGGAGTGGAGTAGATGGAGCCTCTCGGGTTCTCTCAGCTCCTCTTGAGAGGGTAAAATGAGAAGAGACCGCAGCCTGGAGACAAGGCTGGCACCACCCTCTGACTAGTGCTCTTTGGGGCCCTGCAAGCATGTCCTTCTGCTCAGCCATGGGCAGAATTCTCTGGCAGTCATCGGAGGCTGTCTACCCTCTAACCTGATGGGTGTCAGAGCTCCAAGCTCTTCAGATGGTTACCTCCCTGGGGACCCCGGGAAGACACGCTGGCCCAAAAGGTTGGTGAATCCATCTGGATCCCCAATGAGGCCTGGCAGGACAGGGGCGAGCCTGGGCTGTGTCTCCCTTCTCCTTTGACTGCTGTTCTATCTCAATGTCACTGCGAGCTTTCTGTGGTCTGGCTTGGGGGGATTCCAAGGGCACAAAGAGGCATCTTTGGGGTCATGGCTGTTGCCCTGCCCGCTGCCCTGCACGAGAGAGGTCCCTGTGGTGAGTCAGCTTCCTCCACCAGCTCTGGATGTGGAGAGCCAGGGGGAGGCTGAGCACTGGGGTGGGCGGGTGGGCCCTGAGCACTGGCTTTGGGTATGTGAGGTTGAGGGCATTCGCATGAGCGCCCTGGAAGCAGCGGCCCAGGGTGGGCACAGCTGAGGGCGGATCCCTAGCAAGAAGTTTCTTTAGGCTCCCGTTTCTCCTGTAACAGAGAAATACAATCCTTCCCCTTTGGTTTATTTAGGCAGAATTTGACTCTGAGATGTAAACTATGGAGCCAGGAGACTCGTATGAGAACATTGAGCGCAGCATTGCTCACAGGAGAGAAAGCCGGGCCCAGCCAAGGCCCCTCGGCAGCCCCCGGGGAGATGGACGAGCTGTGCTGTGGGCTCACATGGTGAAATGTTAGACAGTGGCCCAAACCGAGACCTCATCCACACACCACAATCTGGATGCTGCTGCTGCTTCTTAGTTTTCCTTTTCGGTGCCAGTGTTGGAGCTTGAAGAGGAGTCATACCCTTGCTTGGCCTTTCTTCTCAAGCCTAGCTAGCACTCTACCACTTGAGCCATGACTCCACTTCCAGATTCCCCATCCCCCCCCCATTAATTGGAGATAAGAGTCTCTCAGATTTGTCTGCCCCGACTGGCTTTGAACCACAATCCTATATCTTAGCCTTCTGAGTAGCCAGGATTATAGGCCTGTGCTACCAGCTTGTAGATGAGTCCTGACAACACCAAATGGAGAGAAAGGAGTCAATGTGGCTTCAAACAATGTTACTATTTTGTAGAGCTAACACCTGTGTGGCACCTGTGTGGAATGCTGGATGGTGGATGGGCCTGGTCCCCGGTGCTCGTGGGTTAGATGTGGGTTACTGGCAGGGATGGCTGGTGTTTGGCTTCTGGATATTTACTGCCTTAGTAAAACCAACTCACTTAACCATGTGAATGAAAGTGGCTCAGCCATTTCATTAAGACTGCAGTGCTCCGAGGATTCCGTAAGCCTGAGGTCCTAACAAAAATAAATAATAAAGCAAAAGGCGTGCTGAACTGCGAAGGCTCTCACAACGAAGGCCATCGGAAACGCATGCGTGGTGCAGTGCTGGGGCCTGGCAGCCCCCGGGCTGTGGGTCCCGGAGCTGGGAAAGGAAAGGGCTGTGTTTGTTTTCTCTTGCTATGTAACGGATTACTACCATCATCTCCAGCATCTGTGAGGGATCTGTTCCACAAACCCAGACGAAGTCACGGCCACCACGTCCCTTATACAAAATGTTGTGCAATTTGCACATATCCGGCCTCCTTCCTGTCTCATATTTCAAATCATCTGTAGCTGACTTAGCCGCGAAGCACTGCTGCTCTGTTTTGCAGAGGGGACAGAGACAAACAGGCCAGGTCTGGACACCTCCTGGACAAAGGTGGCTTCTCTGCCTGAATGCTGATGGCCCTCCCTGCATGGCCACCACCATAAGCGTTGCTGCTTCCCCTTCAGGCCAAGCCCACTTGCTGGCTCAGGAGCTTTCTCGTCGTTTAGCTATAATGTAGCTGTTTATGCTCAGGGTCTCTTATTTGCACTTCTGGGACTGATGGTTTGAGGTCCTATATGTGCTGTGTCCGGCACCATAACGCCTTCCATGTCACCTCCAAGGCCAATAGAAGAACAGCTCTGTTGCTCCAGATCCATATTTATTGTGTTTCTTTTTTTTGTTAAAGAATTTATTAACATTGATTTTTGACATAATATTTCAAACGACGTGTTTAACAAACAAATATTCAAGAAGGGACAGATGCATATTTAAAAGATGTACCTGACTAGGTCAGGCCCACTTCAGAAGAATCTCCTTGTGATTAATTCAGAATTTAGAATTATGCATATGAAATCCCTTTCTTTCTGCTGTATCATATGATATTTCACTCCGTTCATGAGTCTCCTGCAAGGCGTATTTGAAGGATCTGCATTCCAGGGGCAGAAACCCTGGGAGTTTTCTTAGAATTCTATTTATTTCTCTTCCTTCCCAAGGCGTGGCTTTTCTCCTCCACGGAGTAAAGATAGTAATCTCTACTAGGCAGAGATTGCAGTAGATTAAATGACTTGATAAGGGAAGGGAGGAGGGATCAGTTGGGGATATTTGATGAGGGCTTATGCAGGCCCCGTATGTGACATTGACATGGACCAGGCATGTGACATAAACCCCTGCCTGGCAGGGCTGACAGTCAGGAGAAAGCAGGGTGAGATGCAGAATCTGGATACTGAAGGCTTTCAGTATCCACACAGTGGTTTTGTAAGTAATAATAAAGGCCTGAATAAATGCAAACGTATACCATATTAATAGAATGGAAGATTCGACAGAGTAAAGATGTCAAATTTTCCAAAGCAAACTGCAGATTTTAGTACTATATGTCTGGTTTATGTCCAGCCTACATAAAGAATTCTTAGAATTCAACAATAAGAAAAGAAACCACTCAACTAAAGGATGAGGAAAGGAGTTGTTTAGATTTGTCACCAAGAAGAACAGAAAGGTGACAACTGGATACAAATAACTATATCAAGGAAATGCAAATTGAGTGCACGATGAGATAGCACTACTTGCCAATCAGAATAGCTGTAACAAAACCCACCAGGTATAGCAATATCTGCTAATCAGAATAACTGTAATAAAAACTGCCAGGCATTGTGGCATTTGACTCTGGTCCTAGCTACTGAAGGAAAGAGGCAAGAGGATCACTTAAGCTCAGGAGTTTGAAGTCAACAAGAAATTAAATTAAAAAAAAAAATACTGACCAGAGCAAATGCTGGGAAGAATGCTTTGGAATTGAGACTCGCATATTGCTTTGAAAAAAAAAATGCTTTGTCAGTTTCTTGTAAAGTGGAACCCACACTTACTGTCTGACCCAGCAGTCCCACTCATACATGTGGTCGTGTACCACCTAATGATGCTTAGCGTGATTATAGACCAAGCGTCCAGTGGTGGGCCGGGAAGACTGTGGTGCCGCTGGGAAATTCCTACGGCCTAGTGACTGTGGTCACCATAGTAACGCTGCAGCACAAGGCGTTAGGCACGTGCTGGCTGCAGTGCTGGGGCTCACCTGAGCTGCTTGCATGGCCGTGGGTAGTGAAGGAGAAGAAAGCATGTCAGGGAGGGTTCACCACACAAGGGCCTGGCCACGATCCCTTAGCTTTTCCACTCAAGGCTGGTGCGCCACCACTTGAACCACACCCATTTCCCACTTTTTTTTTCCCCTGGTCGCTAATTGGAGATAAGAGTCTCAGGTTCTTTTGTGCCTGGGCTGGCTTTGAACCTTGATCCTCAGATCTCAGCCTCCTGAGTAGCTAGGATTACAGGTGTGAGCCACTGGCCCCTGACAACTCTGTCTTCCATATTGCACCCACACTGTGCCTTTCCTGTGTTTAGACACGAAAGTCCACCGTGCTCTAACAACTATGGTACTCAGCCAGGAGCTCTGCTGGGCAGCATCTCAGAGCCACGTGCCACGCCATGGGAATCTGGGCGTTGAGGGCTACACACTCAAAGTTGGTGTCATCACACTCCACGGTGCATTTTCTAAACAACACATGACTGCATTTACTCAGGAGAAACAAACCCTCGCGCCTCCGGAAGTCAGGTACACACGCGCTCAGAGCAGCTTAATGGAATAGCCCGTCATTGCCGACAACTCAGGGGCCTTCTCCTTCTTCCATGGACGGATGGTTAGCACAGCCAGCCACAGTCCCACGATGGACTACTACTCAGTAGCAAAAAAGGAAGCAATGTTGGCACAGGCCCAAACCTGGAGGAGTCTCAACAACACTAATACCTCCTGAGAAAAGCCAGCCATTGTATCATGTCATCTACTTGACAGTCTTGGGAGGACAAAACTCCAGTGATGGAAAATATTAGTTAGTGGTTCCAAGAGTAATGGGCAGGGCGAGGGTGTAACTATAGAAAGAGCCACAAGGGAGTTTTTAGAAAGGATGGAATTGTGGATTCTGGTGGAAGTTGTAGTTACACAAATATGTCCATGGGTGCAGACCCATACAACTAGGCACCAAAGGGAAAAAAGAAATGAATTTTAGCTTATGAGATCATTTTATGTATGTGCCACTACTGGAGCTTGAAGTCAGAGCCTGGGCTCTGTCCCTTAGCTTTCTATCGTTGGAACCAAAGCTCCACTTCTAGCATTTTTTGGTAGTTTATTGGAAATAAAGAGGCTCAAGGATTTTCCTGCCCAGGGTGACTTCAAAATAGAATCCTCAGATCTCAGCCTCTTGAGTAGCTAGCATTACAGGCATGTAGGTTCTTGGAGAAATGATTCATATTTCAGAAAGGGTTTTTTTTGGTATTTTTTTCCTATTGGAGAGAGGTTACCACAGTGCAGAAGACTTAATAAATGCTCAATAAACTATAGCAGCGAAGAGATAAATGAATCATGAACTCATAAATGAATCATGAGTCCTGAACGTGATATCTCCAAGAAATCAAGCTCTGAGATCCTTCTGGAAAGTGGATTTCTGCCATCCAGGCAGGAGGCAGATGGTGCCTGACACACCAGCTGGGAGAGGAGACGAAGGGCGGCCTGCAGGCCTGGAGAACTGGTTCCAGAACTTTCTGCCTTGCTACATCCTGTTCAGAGGTGCCTGGAGCTGGATGTTTGTGACCAGGGAGGCAGTGGCAGACTGAGAGGGAGCTCTCATCATCTCTGTGCACCTCCCCTGGCTCAGTCATGACCTACTTTCTCTACCTGTGATTCAGGTGAGTTTTCCACCCATAGCTATTTTTATCCTAGTGTGATTCTCAGCTTTTTTTTTTTTTTAAAAACCAACTGTGGGATGGCTGACTGGTATGGCTGGGGCTCCTTTCCCACGAGAGACCTGACCAGTCACTCCCTTTTCTCTCCTGACCATCCAGGACCAAAACTTCAAGGGCTCCCATGGCCGGCCAGATCCAGTGCAAGCACTGAGCAGCTGAGATTACAGGCATGAGCCACTGGACTCGGCTTCTTCCTTGCCCTTGCAGGAGCAGATGAGCCTCCTGTAATTGCACTGGGCACTGGTGCCAGCATGGCAAGTGTGCCTCTGCCTCTCCTCCATCCTTCAGGCTGCGGGGGGTGTCTCCAGGCTCCCTCACACCCTACAAGATCCCCAGTGGCTGCTGTTGGAGGCATGTGGAGGACCCCACACACAAAAGGGGATCCTAGGAACTGGCCCTGGAGCCCCTGGGGTCACCTTGGCCCTCTTCCTTCCCCTCCCCACTGTTTCCTCTTCTGAGAAAAACTCCCCCCATTGTCTGCACTAGCAGATGGCAGCAGCATGCCCTGGGTGCCAAATCTGGGGTGTGGCTGAATTCCAGTTTTTTGCTGTTCGTGCACCCCATGTCTCTCCCTCCGTGTCCCCTCGGGGCCTCTTACCCCTTCTGTTGGTCCCTAAGAAGTGGACATTCTGGGGAGTGAGAGGGGTCTGTTCCTCTGCTCTACCCTGAACCAAGTCAAGACACAACAGGTGGCACTGTCCATTCTGAGTGCACGCCATGGCCTCCATGGTCCTTCCTGCTGCCCAGGCCCCTCCCCAGTGCAGGGAGGCATTTCTCTCGACTATCACAGGATTTGAACTCAGCGCACCCCATCTTTTGCTAGCTGGGTCCTCCTCAGCTGCACCCCAGCCAGCAACAAGCCACCTGTGCCCGTGCTCAACCTTCTTCCTGCCCTGCTGACTAAGTGCCCTTGCCTACGAGCCAGGCACCTCTTCTCAGCCCTGCTGCCGGCTACCCGGCTCCCTGCTGGCCTTCTTGTCTCCATTTTCCATGGCACAGGAGCCTCAGAGAACTTTCCAGAGTCCACGTGGCTGGCCCTGCTAGACACCTGCAGTCTGTGCAGTGAAGACCAGGGAGCTGTGAGGGTCTCTCTATAGAGTCCAGGCTGGCCTCAGACTCTCCAGCCTTCCACTGCTCTCAAGTGCTCAGTTTGCAGGGTGTATCACCATGCCTGCCACAGATGTGATTTTTTGTTTTGTGCTGGTACTGGGTCTTGAACTCAGGACCTCAAGGTGGGTGCTCTACCACTGGAGCCACAGCTCCACTTCTAGTTTTTTTTGCTGGTCAATTGTAGATAAGAGTCTCATGGAGAGGCTGGGAGTTTGGCCTAGTGGTAGAGTGCTTGCCTAGCATGCATGAAGACCCTGGTTTGATTCGATGGTGCCACACACATAGAAAAAGCCGGAACGTGGTAGTGTGGTTCAAGTGGTAGCACTCTAGCCTGAGAAAGCCCAAGGACAATGCTCAGGTCTTGAGTTCAAGCCCTGGTACCGGCAAAAAAAAATAGTCTTATGGACTTCCCTGCCAGGGCTGGCTTTGAACTGTGATTCTCATATCTCAGCCTCTTAAGTATCTAGGATTACAGGTATGTGACAGAACCATAGATTTTACAGATGCAATTAAACAAAGAAAGTCAGTTCTCTGAATATTTAAGTGCAGAACTTGTAATTACAGCAGGCTGACTACATGTGGAGAAATCTGCCCTGCAACAGCTCTCAGCCACCATGTCCTCAGACAGACATGAAGGAGACTTCCCAGCCAAGCGCCTGCCTCATTGCTGGGTTGGCAGTCACATCCCTCTGCCACAGAGAGGGAAAGACCACAGATGCAGGAGAACTGAGCTCCCCATCCAGGTCCAAGGCTCACCAGGCTGCTCTGAGTGTGGCTCATGGTTCCCCTGTAAGCAGGGCCTGAGGTCCCCCCTCCCACCCCCCCCACCCCCATCCCTTCCTCTGAGGGCACATGACATGGCCTTGCTCACTGTTAGGAAATCCTCCCCAGGTCTGATTTCAGTCTCACTAGCTGTAGAGCAATCCCTGTATCTAAGGAAGCCCCACAAAGAGTGGATGGACCTAAGAAGCTGGCAGAGTGGGAGAGAGAGAAAGGGCTTCATATGAGCTACAACCCGAGACTACTCTCTCTCTCTCTCTCTCTCTCATGGTATTATGCTTTGAAATGAGGGTGTCATGCTTGGTTAGTACTCTACCAGTTGAATTATGCCTCCAGCCTAGCTTTTTGCTGGCTAATTAGAGATGGAATCTCAAGGACTTCCTCACCCCCCACCAACTGGCTTGGAACCAGGGTCCTCAGATTTCAGTCTCCTGAGTTTCTAGGATTGTAGGCATAAGCTACCAGTGCTTAGTTTGTACTCCTCTTCTTCCTCTTTCTTTTTGATGGTACTGGGGTTTGAACTCAGGGTCTCAAGCTCATTTAGCTTGGTTGCTCGGCTGGCACTCTAACACGTGAGCCACACCTCCAGCTTATTTTTTCTTCTTGTGCTGTTGGGATGGGACCCAGGGCCTCCCCCAAGCTTGGCACATGCCCTACCCTGAGTGACACCCCCAGCCCAGTTCCAGGGCTTCTCCTGTTTCCTTCCAGGCTTCTCCATCCTCCTTGTTGGACAGGACTGAAGTCCCAGCTGTGCCTGGCTCTTGGCAGGGCCCCTGTGGTTATACAGGGGTGGGGCTCCGTGCCAGGCAGGCAGGCAACATCATCCAGCCCTGGAAGCCAGGAAGGCCTATAACCTATACCAGCAAAGCCTGGGAGAGCTAGGCTGCCCAGTGTGGGGGTGGAGGGGTGGGAGGGAGGAGGAGGGGTGAGAGGAGTGGGGGGAGGGGGTGGCAGGACAGACACTGAAGCCAAGTCCCTGGCCAAGAAGACTGGCTGCACTGGAAGTCTAAAGCACTCCTGAGCTGGAGCTGAAGTGGGAGGATAAGCACTGATTGTCAGGTTGTACTCGGACAAGGACCAGTTGCATCCTTCTTGTCTCCGTAGATCCAACATGGGGACTGAGTGAAGTTCTAGAGGACCTGTGGCCAGCCAGGCACTGGCGCCTCACGCCTGTCATCCTAGCAACTCAGGCAGCTGAGATCTGAGGACTGTGGTTTCAAGCTAGCCTGGGTAGGGAAATCCGTGAGAATTTTATTCCCAATTCACCATCAAAAAGCTAGTTTAGGGGCCTGGAGTTTGGCCTAGTGGTTAAAGTGCTTGCCTAGCATGCATGAAGACCCAGGTTCGATTCCACGGTACCACATACATAGAAAAAAGCCGGAAGTGGTGCTGAGGCTCAAGTGGTAGAGCTCTAGCCTTGAGAAAGTCCAAGGACAGTGCTCAGGCCCTGAGCTCAAGCCCAGGACTGGAAAAAAAAAAAAAAAGCTAGTTTAGTGGGTGCTGGTGACTCACACCTGTAATCATAGCTTCTCAGGAGGCTGAGATCTGAGGATCAAGGTTTGAAGCCAGACCAGACAGAAAAGTCCCTGTGAGACTCTTATGACCAGTTAACCACTCAAAAACGGGAAATGGAGCTGTGGCTCAAGTGGTAGAGTGCTAGCCTAAAAGTAAAACGCTCTGGGACAGCGCTCAGGCCCTGAGTTCAAGCCCCAGGCCAGCACACGCACATGTGTACGTACACACGCGCACACACACACACACACACACACCCCAAAACACCAAACCAAACCAAAACTGTGGCCAGTAGAAAGTAAGAGGCATCGTGGAATCCACTGTCTGAGGGGACTTGAATGACTAGCTTGGGGACAGAGAGGACCAGTGGCTCTGGTTGTCTAAAGGGCAAGGGAGAGAATGCACAGTCTCCAGCTCAGCCTCTCCGCAGGGCTTCTGAGGGTGGCTTGCAGGGTAGCCATCTTCATGCCATGCCTGGGCCATGCCTGCCTGAGAGAACAGTGGACCCCCCCCCCCCCCCACGGTTACCTGGTAATACCATAATAGCCTCCCATCCTCCTTGGCTGCCTCAGGTCTCGTGATTGCAGTCTGCTGCCGCTCTCACAGCTGACCTTCCTGCCTGGAATTCAATCAGGAATTGAGAGCCCTTTTAATTTAGGAAATAAAAGGCCAGCTGCCTGTGATTGACAGGGCTGCTGGCGTGTTCATGCTGGCCTGGAGAGGGGGCACAGACCTATGACCTCAGCCGGCCTCTCTGGGGTAAGGATGCTCCCCAATACCTGTGGAACAAAGGCAAGCTTCTCCCCCAGAGACCCCAACAAAGTACATGATGGGGGGTGGCTGCCAGCCTGTCCAAAGAAGTTATGGAATGTTAGACTCTCATTGCCGCCTGGGGAAATTGGGGCAGACATGAGGTAGGACTTTCGGTCAGCTCCCGGCTCTCTTTCTCTTATGTGACTCTGGGAGGCCGCTCCAATCCTCCCCAGCCAATCTTTCTCCACCAAGGAAGCAGAAAAAGGCACCAGAGGAACTGCTCAGAGCTAACTTTTCTTGTACTCAGTTTCTCACGCATAATCACAGTCCCCTACCCCTTAGGTTGTTGTGTGGCTTCAACGAGACAATGAAAGCTGACAGGCACATAGTAACCTCTTATTAAATTACAGCGAACCACAGTCTTAATAACATTCTGCTAGAGGCACATGTTGGTCTCCATTTGTCCTTGTACGGTAGAGATCGGGTGGGGGTTGTTGGTTCCAGGGTTCCCTTTTCCTCCTTGGAGACAGCCCTATGCAGGTTCCCTCAGGGCCCAGATGCCTTCCAGGAAAAGCCACCAGTTCAGGGTTAGAGCTTTGTTCCCTGACCTTGTTTCCTCCTCAAAAAAGAGTAGCACTGAGACAGCTCACACCTGTAATCCTAGCTACACAGGAGCTGAGAACAGAGGCTTGTGATGTCCAGTGAACCACTGAACACTGGAGGTGGAGCTGTGGCTCAAGTGGTAGGACAGCAGACTCGAGAGTGAAAAAGCTAAGGGACATCACCCAGGTCCTGAGTTCAAGTCTCAGTACTCTGTGTGTTTCTCTGTGGCTGCGTCTCTGTCCCACTCTCTTACACACACGTTGAGCAGTAGCATTGTGCTATGTTCGGAGCCTGAGCTGAGGAAGGTGTTTACACGCGGCACCTCCCTCTTCCAAACCCTAATGAAGAGCTAGGTATAGCCTATCTGCGCAGCTTTGACCTTCTGGGACCTTCTGAAACCTTCGAGATGCTGTAGGAAGGCCCTCTTTCCCATTCTCAAACTGCCCCGTGGGGAGCAGGACCTACCTGGTTCTGGCTGAGGCTATGGCTGTGGTTGTGGTTGGCTCAAGTCATCATAGAACGGAGCCCTTAGATGGGCTGCCTCAGGGCAGAGCCAGGTGGCTGGGGAAAAAACCGGGTCAGGAGGCTCCCAGCCCTCTCTCCAGAGCCCCTGCCTCCCCGCCTGGCTATAAAACCCATGCCAGAAGAGGAAGAAGCCTTGATTCTTTGTAAGTAATTCCACCTGCAGGATGCATTTTGAAAATGCCTTTAGAGCCAAAGGTCATAGTCGTGGCGGTCTCCATCCAGCTGCCAGCTTACTTTGCTAGACCTGGGGCAGAGAGCTGGAGACACAGAGGGCCTGGCTCTGCTGTCCCTCAAGTCCAGGGCACCAGGCCCAGCCACTTCTCAGCTGCTGCAGCTGCGAAGGAGCAGGGGTAGAAGCTGAATTCACACCAGGCTCCAGCTCTGTAGACTCACAGAAGTGACCCCAGCTCTTGACCTGAGCTCAGGCCTTGACATAGCACTTCCAATTGGATTTAAAAGCTGTACTACTGGGTGAATGGTGCATCGCTTTTGAACTTAGGGCCTTTTGCCTATACATAGATGCTCTATTGCTGAACCAGTACCTTTTGTGCTATTCCTTTTTTAAAGAGAGAGTGTGTAACTGGACCATGAGCCACCTATTTTAGGCTTCCTTTTGCAGCTGGAATGACAGGCACGTGCCACTATCCCCACTTGCTTTCATTGAGAGGAAAGGTCACAGACCTTTCAGGGCTGGCCCTCATTCTGTCTCTAAAGTAGCTAAGATGACAAGAATGAGGCACCTTGGGACTGGCTGTATGGCCTAGTGGTAGAGTGCTTGCCTTGCATGCATGAAGCCTAGGGTTTGATTCCTCAGTACAACATACACAGAAAAAGCTGGAAGTGGTACCGTGGTTTAAGTGGTAGAGCGCTAGGCTAGCCTTGAGAAAGTTCAAAGACAGTGCCTGGGCCCTGAGTTCAAGCCCCAAGACTAGCAAAAAATAAAAATAAATGAGGTACCTAACTAACTTTTTTTTTTTTGCCAGTCTTAGTTCTTGAATTCAGGGCCTGGGCACTGTCCTTGGGCTTTCTCCAGGCTAATGCTCTACCATTTGAGCCACAGCACCACTTCTGACTTTTTCTGTGTATTGTGGTACTGAGGAATCAAACCCAAGGCTTTGTGCATGCTAAGCAAGCACTCTACCACTAGGCCATGCTCCCAGCCTACCATGCTTTTAAAGCTCTAAATTTCCTGCGAAGCATGCTTTATGCTATAAGTGCATTATATATATAATATATATATATTGTATATATATGTTTGTTTTCACCTAGCTCAAAATAGTTTTAAATTTGCCTAGTGATTTTTTGATCCATGAGCTATTCTTAAGTAATGTTGTTGGATTATTATTAATTACTGGTGGCCCTGGGATTTGAACTCAGGGCTTTGCACTTACTCAGCTTGCTTGATTAGTTGATGCTCTGTCTCTTGAACCATACCTTCAGCAGAAATGTGTTTATTTAATCCTCAAACACATAAAGATCTCCCAATTTTTTCTTCTGTGCTTGTTTCTAATTCAATCCTGTGTGGTTGAAGAACATATTCTGTGTGATTTTCAGCCTTTTCACTTCATCAGAACTTATTTTATAGCCTGGCACATCATCTGTTCTGATGGGCACTCGTGGTATACTTGAATGTGAACTCCTGATATGTCGAGGCAGTAGGTTTTGTTTTGTTTTTCACTCATCATGCGCTGTCCTTTAAGATAAGGGAAGATGCCAAGCACTGGGCTGGCAGAGGACGGGTTCAGGGGAGGTCAGCTATGGAGTGGCCCTGCTAGGGGGAGGGGCTGGGGCCCCATCAAATGTGATGAGGATCAGGTGTGGCGACACGAAGCTCAGGAGGCTGAGATCCAGAGGATTGCAGTTCAAAGTCAGCCAGGGGAGGGCAGCCCAGGAGACTCTAATCTCCCATGAGCCAACAAAAAGCCCCAAGGGGCACCATGGCTCAAATGGTAAGGTACCAGGCTTGAGCCAAAGAGGTTCAGGGACAGTGCCCAGGCTGGCTGAGGAACCACGGACGACTCTGCAGTAGGTGTTTTTTGTTAAATGTTTCCCTGGTTATCTTGTAATTACGTTATTGATGTTTCTTTATTATATATTTGATTATTATCTTAGTTCTTGTTCTAAGGATTATAATATGCATTATGATTTGTCACATATACTTCCAATTAACGCTAACATAATCTCAGTAAATTGTAGAAATTTTGCTCCAATATAGCATCATCTCACTCTCATTATTGTCATATGCCTGTTCATCTTATAAACTAAACACATATTATTGGGCTTATTATTTTATACTATTTTATATCTTTAAGACAATTTAAAAGAAAGCATGGGATATAGAGCTCAAAATCTAGTATCTTTAATATTTGCCTTTCTCAGTGCTCTTTATTCACTCATGGGCATTCAAATTATTGTGTAGTGTTAGTTAGATCCCTTAACCTGAAGAATTTCCCTTTTCAGATTTATAGGGGTATATCTGGAAAAAGCTTTATTTCAGTCTTATGTTTTTATTAAAGAATTTATTAACATTGATTTTTTTTTGCCAGTCCTGGGCTTGAGCTCAGGGCCTGAGCACTGTCCTTGGACTTTCTCAAGGCTAGAGCTCTACCACTTGAGCCTCAGCACCACTTCTGGCTTTTTTTTTTCTATGTATGTGGTACCGAGGAATTGAACCCGGGTCTTCGCGCATGCTAGGCAAGCACTTTAACCACTAGGCCAAACTCCCAGCCCTAACATTGATTTTTTACATCATATTTCAAATGACATATTTAACAAACAAGCATTCAAGAAGGGAATATCTATATATAATCACTGGCACTTAGATTTTTAGAACATAATTAAAATTAGGCTGAGGGTTTGTATGTCATAGATGCATATTAATCTATGTAATAAAACATTATGTCTATAGAGTCATAAATTTTTATGTCTATGTAGTTGTGTTTATATTTCCAATACCATGTCCATAGCATTGGGTATGTAAATATTGAGTCATCGCTCTTGTACTGTTTGGATCTAATAGCCACATATTAAGGATACCATGTGCCTTTTGTTCCTTTGGTCTTGACTTGTCTCACTCAACATGATTCGCTCTAGATTCATCCGCTTCCCTGCAAATGCCATTATTTTATCTTGTCTCTTGGCTATGTAGAATTCCATTGTACAAATATATATATCACATTTTCTGTATCCATTCATCTGCAGTAGGGCATCTGGGTTGTTTCCATCACCTGGCTATTGTGAATAGTGCAGAGATGAACATAGCTGAGCATGTGTCCTTATCATATCCTGGGTCATGATGTTCAGGATAGATGCCCAGAAGTGGTATGGTGGGATCATAGGGAAGGTCTATTTTCAGTTCTTTACGGAACCTCCACACTGCTTTCCAGAGTGGCTGAACTTGCTTACAATCCCACCAGCAGTGCAGTACGGTTCCTTTTCCTCCATAACTCCGCCAGCATCTGTCATTGTCTGAGTTCAAAATCTTGGCCATTCTTACTGGGGTAAGGATGTATTTCCTTTGTGACCATGGATGATGAGCATTTTTCTCATATGTTTTTCTGCCATTTGAATCTCTTCTTTTGATGAGACTCTCTTTAGTTCCTTTGCCCATTTAGTGAATAGCTTATTGGGTTTGGGGGGGGATTAGTTTCTTGAGTTCCCTGTAAATACTGGATATTAAGCATTTGTCTGATGTATTATTGGTAAATATCTTTTCCCAGTTGGTTAGCTGTCTTTCTACTTTAGTAGCTATGCTTTTATCTGCACAGAAACTTTATTTTTAGGTAGTCCCATTTGTCGAATCTCTCTCCAATCTGTTGTGACCCTGGGATTCTGTTAGGAAGTTTTTGCCTGTGCCTATGAGTTCCAGTGTCTCTCCTACTCTATCATGTAGCATTTTCAAGGTTTCCCGTCTGACATTGAGGTCTTTGATCCATTTTGAGTTAATGCTTGTGCATGGCGAAATGCTTCTGCATGTGGCTGCCCAGTTTTGCCAGCACCAATAATTGAATAGGCTGTGTTTGTTCCACTGTATATCTTTAACTCCTTTGTCAAATACAAGTTGACTATAGGTACATGGTTTTATTTCTGGATCTTCTATTCTGTTCCACTGATATTCTGGTTTATTTTTGTGCCAATACCATGCTGTTTTTGTTATTATGGCTCTACAGTAGAGTTTGAGGTCTGGTATTGTAATACCACCCGCGTTGCTCTTTTTGCATAGAATTGTTTTGGCTATTCTAGGTCTTTTCTTGCTCCATATGAATCTTTGGATTGTATCTTCTATTTCAGTAAAGAATGTCTTTGGGATTTTGATGGGGATTGCATTGGATTTGTATATTAATTTTGGCAGTATAGCCATTTTCATTATGTTGGTTCTCCCTAGCCATGAACACGGGATGTCTTTCCATTTCCTGGTGTCCTCCTTAATTTCTTTCGTTAGGCTTTTATAGTTTTCATTAAATAATTCCTTTACATCTTTGGTTAAGTTAATTCCTAAGTATTTTATTCTTTTGGGGGGTATTGCAAATGACATCATTTTCTTGATTTTGCCTTCTGTTTGTGTATTGTTGGCATACAAGAAGGCTACTGACATTTGCAGGTTAATTTTGTATCCTGCCACTTTGCTAAAGTGGTTTATTAATTCTAGGAGTTTGGGAGTGGAGCTTATTGGGTCACTCAGGTAGAGGATCATGTCATCTGCGAATAGGGATACTTTAATTTCTTCTTTCCCTATGTGGATCCCTTTGATGTTCTTCTCTTGCCTTATTTCTCTGGCTAAGGTTTCCAGTACTATATTGAAGGGAAGTGGAAAAAGTGGGCATCCCTGTCTGGTTCCTGATTTTAAGGTAAATGGTTCCAGTCTTTCTCCATTTAGTATAATCCTGGTTGTAGGTTTGTCATATATGGCTTTAATTATTTTAAGGAATGTACCTCTTATTCCTATTTTTTCTAGTGCTTTTAACATGAATGCATGTTGTATTTTGTCAAATGCCTTGTCCGCATCCAGAGAAATTATCATATGATTCTTATCCTTAGCTCTATTGATGTGATGTATTACATTAATTGATTTGTGAATGTTAATCCAGCCTGGCATCTGTGGGATGAAGCCTACTTGATCGTAGTGTATAATTTTTAAAATTTGTTTCTGGATTCTGTTGGCTAGTATTTTATTAAGGAGTTTTGCGTCTGTGTTCATTAGAGAGATAGGTCTGTTAGTTCTCTTTTTTGGTTGGGTCTTTCCCAACAAAATGATGCTAAGTATTAGCTTCATAAAATGAGTTTGGTATTGCTCCTTCTACTTCTATTTCTCGGAAGAGTTTCAAGAGTATAGGTGTTACTTCATCTTTAAGTCTTGTAGAATTCTGCAGTGAAACCATCTGGACCTGGGCTCTTTTTGGTTGGCATTTCCCTGATTGCTTTCGCCACTTCACTGTATGAAATTGGTCTGTTCAATTTGTTTACCTCTTCATTGTTCAGTGTGGGTAGCCTATATTTATTTAAGAAATCATCCATTTCTACTAGATTTCTTTGAATATAGTCCCTGGTAGTACTTATCCATAATGGACTGAATTTCTTGGATATCGGTCATGATTGTTCCCGTGGGGTCTCTAATCTTGTTTATTTGAGTCTCCCCTCTCCTTTTTTGGATTCTTTCAAAGAACCAACCTTTTGATTTATTCAGTCTTATTTTTGAAGTATGTTTTTATTGGATGTAAATTAGTTGGTTGACAGCTTCTTGGTTTTTTTTCTTTCTGTACCTTTAAGATGCCAGTCTACTTTCTTCTGTCATTTATTGTTTCTTTTTTTTCATTTTATTTTTTGTTATTGAGGAAATGTATAGAGGGGTTACAGTTACACTCGCCATATAGTGGGTGCATTACTTCTCACACATATACCCCTTCTGATGTTATTGTCCCCATTTCCCTCCTCCACCCACTCCCAGGCATCTTGCTTTCCCCACTTCCCTTTCCAATTTCAAATAAACATATATACAATATACCAGGTAACAAAGTCAGATACAGTAACAATATGAGATTGGCCTGCATTGTTTCTGATAGGAAAATGGCTGTTCATGGTACTATGGTTCCCTTGAATACAATGTTTTGTTTTTGTTTTCTTCTTGCTGCTCTCAAGGTTCTCTCTGTCTCTATATTTCTACTGTTGCATGATATTTATGGGGTGTTTTTTGTTTTTGTTTTGTTTTGTTTTTTGGTGCCTGTCTTACTTGGACTTTTGCTAAGCTATGTTAATCAGTGTTTCCCATTGAATCTGCAGACTTCTTTTGGCCATTATTTCTCCAAATATGTTATTCTTTTTTTCTCTTTTTTGGTCTGAGGCCAGGACTTGAACCTGCTATCTGATACTTCTTGTCCATTGGCAGGCACCCTACCACTGGACCCATAACTGCAAACCCCATTTCTTCAAATATGTACCATTTCTCTTGTCTGGAACTTTCATTAAGTATTCCATGACATGGTTAAAGACATTCTGCCAGCCTCGGAGTGCTGTTTATTTTTTTTCATTCTTTCAGTTCTTTATCCTGGGTGATCTCAGTTGATCTACTTTTAGATTTATTCATTCTCTATTCTTCCAGTGCAGCCAGGCACTAATGGCTCACACCTATGATTGCAGCTACTCAGGAGGATGAAACCTAAGAATCATAGGCAGACAAAGCTATAAGACACTCATCTCTAATAATCCAAAAAGCCAGAAGTGGAGGGATGGTACAAAGTGGTAGAGCATCAATTCTGAGCAAAAAAAGCCATGCAAGAGCACAAGGCCCTGAGGTGAAGTCCCTTTCCTAGCAGTGCACGCGTGTATGTGTGAGCGCAGACACACAGAATGCTGTTGAATATCCTCTCGAGGATTTTTCATCGTAGTTATTGTATTTTTCACCACTAAAATGTCCAGGTCTTTAAAAATATAATTTCTATCTTTTTATTGATGCTCTGTAGTAGATACGTCACTCGATGGTTATGTCCTTATGTCTTCAGTTATTTCTTGGAGCACGTTTATACTAGCTGCTTTGAAGTCTGTCTGCCAAGTGCAACATCTGGCTATTGCAGAGATGGTTTCTGTAGATTGTTCTTTTTCTTTTGAAAGGATCACACTTCCCTGTTCATTTGCATGGCTTGTGTTTTTGTTGTTTAAAACTGGATATTTTAGACAATACATTGAGCAACACTGAATTCTAATTTGTCACTAGCAGAATTAACATTGCCTGCTGCTTTTGAGTGTGGCTTGGCTGGCTGTCTAGTAAATCATTAGGCTAATTATATGAAATCTTTCTTTACAATGTGAAGTGCTTAGATTCCTAATTCTTGTTGTCTGGCTGATACTGGGATTTGAACTCAGGGCCTCCTTCTTGCTATGCCTCCAGACCTTTTATTTGCTTTAATTATAGTTCAGATAAGTCTTATATTTTTTCCCAGATAATAGTCACATGTCACCACACCTTGCTTATTGGTTGCCCAAGCTACATTCAAACCATAACCCCCTCCCCCATGTCTGCCTCCTGTATATCGCATTACTAGCTCCTGTTTTTTTTATATTTCAGTCTGGCTTCCTAAGAATCGACACTGGACCTGCAGAGTTTAGTGTCCAGAGATTGTACTTGATATCCTGGTGTAGAGGGCTTCTACCCTTCAACAACTGCCTGTGTGTGTGTTGAGGGGCACACTCGAGCTGTAGGAAGTTGTAGTTTGTCTTTTTCTTTCCATATATTTTTATTGTAATTAATAGAAACCAGATGAATGTGAAGCAATGCACCTTCGATCTGGTGAGTATAATGTGGTTTGTCGTGACCTGACCTGTCCTCTCTGTTCAACAGGCTGAGCAGTCTCCCTGAGGGTGCGAGGCTTTCCACATGCAGGGCTGTGCTTGATCTTAATGAGGTTCACGATGGCTTTCTTCAAGGAAATTCTACTTTTCTTGCTGTTCTGTTAATGTTCACACGCCCAGCAAGAATTGTATGTCAGGCTTATTGCACCATTGGCCGTAGAGTATGCAATTTGCTGTGTATATGCTGGTCCTGGGGCTTGAACTCAGGGCCTGGCCATTATCCCTGAGTGTTTTTGCTCAAAACTAGGATTCTACCCCTAGCCATAGCTCTACTTCTGGCTTTTTCTGGTAGTTAATTGGAGCTCAGAGCCTCATGGACTTTCTTCCCCGGGCTGGCTTTAAACTGACATTGTCAGGTCTCAGGCTCTTAAGTGGCTAGGATTACAGGCCTGAGCCGCCAGTGTTCAGTAATAGACATAATGTTAACTGATGAAATTACCTACACCAAGATTCGCTACTTATTGATAAGTAGACAATGGGGCACATTTGTAACTGCTGTTTTGGGGTCTCCCATCATCTGTCCTGGATGCCAAGCTCTGCTTCTGATTCTCTTTGGTGGGAGCGAGGGAACTACTGGGGCCCAGAGGACCCAGCAATCACCTGAGTCTCCAGAAGGGCCTTGCAAGCAAGGGCTGGTTCTCCAAGGTGGCTGGACTGGCCTTGCTGGGACATTATCCCGGCTGTCCTGGCTGGGCTTCTGGCCCCCCAGGCATGCAGGCCTGCCTGGTGGCTCCGTCAGCAGGCGAGGAGTCAAGAGCCTGATGCCCTCTGCACTGGCACCCAGTCACCAGAAGCCTGCCAGGCGCTCGGGAGGAAGGCCTAGCGGAGCCAGAGAACAATCAATTCCCCTGGTGGGGCTGCCAGCTAGGGTCACCCAGAAGGCAACTGGCTCCTGACCCAAAGCCCAGACGCCAGGGGGCTGAGGCCAGGGGGCTTCTTTGGGTCCCTCTCCCCTGAGGAACTCACCTAGAAGATTAGGAGCCAGAGCCCAGCCCCAGGTACCTCCCTATCCTTGGTGCGGGCACATAGAGAGAGACCAGTGCCTGGCAGTGAAGGTCGTTGTACTCATAGGCGCTGGGTGGGGGAGGGCAGAGAGGCCAGGGGCCAGTCACGTACGCCCATGTCACTGGGCATTCTGCCTCCCTGAGGGATCACTTTCCTCATGGCCAAGCCTGTGGCTGAGTCCAAGGGGGCAGTCACGTCCCCTCCCTGGCCTGGCTTCAGGCTGCCCGCCGTACCACCTCTGGTTGCCCAGGTTAGGGTGGCCTACACCACCTCTGTCCAGTGTCAGCTCTGCTCAGGGTGAGGAGAGTGGCAGGAACAGATGTCCTGGGTCCTTAAGAGTGCCAAGCAGCTGAGGAGAACCCCAGGGTGCCTGGGGGGGCTGCAGCTTGGGGGCACACACCTAGGGCTCCTGTTCTGAAGGAGGAGGCAGTGCCCGTGGCTCAGGGAGCTTGAACTCTGATGGGAGAGGACTCAGTGGTGGCCGAGTGGTAGGGGTACCGTGGTGGTCACCCCTCCCTGTTCTCTCCTCCACGGAATGTTTCAGAACACGTCCTGTGCAGGGCCCTGCCTGAAACACTTGAAGGACCCAACAGGTGCCCTCCATGTCTCTGCCCACATACAATGTGGAAGGGCTGCCAGAGACCGGCGTGGACAGACAGCGGCGTCCCTGGGTCTGAGCTGGTCCTCAGGCTGGGTCCAGCAGAGGGAGCTGCCAGTCAGCGGGAACAGAGGCGAGCTGTCTCTGACCCCTGAGGTGGCCTTGAGGAGCTCCTTGATGGCAGGGTGGCTGGAGCTCCAGGCCAGCTGGAGACACGGGGACCCAGCCACTGCAGAGACCCCTCAGGAGAATCGCAAGCTCTACCTGCTTCCAGCTGGGTCTCAGTCCTCTCCACAGTCTCCAGAGCTGATGAAAATGCAAAGAATCCAAGTCCTGGATGCAGATTCTCGTCCCCTGCTTCCTAGCTGTATGACTAGGCAAGTTATGTAACCTCTCTGGGCCTCAGTTTTGACATTTGTAAAATGGGCTGGGGCTGTGGGAGTCTCCTCAACACACACCTGCCCACCTCTAGTCCCTCTGAGGCTGTGTCTGTGAACCAGGCTCTCATGTCCTGCAGCTGGCATCCTGCTTAAGACCCTCCCTCCCTCATCTCCTGACGGGGGCCCCCACTCCAGCTGGGACCCTCCCACAAGACAGCAGTCCTGAGCCCCAGGCAGCAGACGTTATGTCTAGAGTTCAGTAACAATGCTCATGACCAGCCTCGGTGGTGGCAAGTCACCGACACTGAACACTGGCTATGTGCCCACCTCGATGAGCGTTCTCTATGAGCTGCCCTTGTGAGACAAGACTCAGAGAGATGGAGGGACTTCCAGTTCCTTCCTTGGATGGGGAGACCCTGCCTACTCTTGAGCTATCAGCAGAAGGGCTCCAGCCAGAGCACCCCTTCTTCTGTGAGGCCTGACTGGGTCCTGGGCTTGGGGGGAGACTTGGGTAGCCCCTCCTGTGACTAGCTGCACTGTGGGGACAGCAGAGTTGGCTGCTAAGGCTTGGGCTATCCCCAGAGTGTGCTGCTGCCCCTCTGGTGTGTCCACTCTTCACCTCCAGAGGGCTGGGTCCACAGGAGAGAGGCAGACCAGTGCCCTGCAGCCCAGTCTTATCCCACATCTCCCTCCTGCAAGCACGGGAGCCCTGGGCACACAGGAAGACATCTGAGCCCATGCTTTCTGTTGGGTAGGGATACTGGAGAGCAGGGCCCTGCTTCCACTCACTCCACACAGCCATTCTTCCACCGGTCTGACTCCCCAGGGCAGAGACAAGCCTGGGAGGGCAGCGCAAGAATCTGAGCGCATGCGCTCAGTCCTGGGGTTGGTGTGGAGCTAGTTCTCCTCTCTTCCAGAAACCAGCAAGAGGACAACGGAGCAGGACTAAGCCAAGGGAGAGAGATTGGTGGACGAGCAGAAAGAACCTGGCTGCGGTTTCATAGCAGTTTCCCTCTGGCTGTCCCTTGGAACTCCTCACACCCCAGCCTCCCTTTACATGAACTTGAGAATGCAAGTGGTCTGGCTTGGAGTATCTCGGGTATATGATTCAAGGCTGGGCTGAGTGGGGTCCTGGTCCATGCACACAACAAGACAGTGACACTGGCCATGAGTTTAACGTGAACTCACAGAAGCATCTTCGTGGGGCAGGCGTGAAGGAGGGAGTTATGGAGAACCCAGAGGGATGAGGAGTTAAGCAATAGATTCCTTCTTCAGTATCATGCTGGGGCAGGTAGGCAGGACAGGAGAGCAGTAGTAACAAGCTCCATTTTGAAAGGCAATGTAGAAAATCTGGCAAAATCTTGGTCAAATTATCAGTGCTGGGCTCAGCCTGAGGAGTCGGGATGGCACGGCGGGACCTCAGGGATAAAGAGCTTGAATGGCTTACTTCTTCAGCTCTGCTGGGAGGACAAGCGTGCGGCAGCAAAAGGCAGATCTGAGGGGCGGCCCCAGAAAAGACAACAGGAGATGTTAGGGTGGGGGAATCTGTCCCCGCCCTGGGGTCTATGTCCAGTGCCAGAAAGAGTTTTGTTTCTGGCTGTTGAAGCCTTCCTGCTCCTGAGCACAGAAATCTCAGCTTCTCTGAAGAAGTGATTTGGCCCAAACCTCACAGCTAGAATTCAGCGGTCCAGGATCTCAGGCAGCTCTGGGGACTGCAACTCGGGGGGGGGGGGCTCTCCACACTCGCTGCTCAGTGTCACTGGGAGTGAGTAGTGCCAGGACTCCAGCTTCAGTTCTTCCTCAGAGGCTGGACTGCTAGAAATGGGGAAGCCTGGGTTGGAGCCTGGAGGTGCGAAGGGCCTATTAGGAAATTTCAGTGTGTCTGGCTTCTGTGACAGCATCCCTGATGACAGGCAGATGAGCGCACACCTGGATGTGTCTAGGGATGGCCTTCAGGACCTGTCCTTGTCCTTATCTTTTTGAGACTTTTATCACTAGTTTGAATGGAAGCCCTCGGGGCTCCTCCTCCACCCCCTTGTTTACCACCTGGTGTGGACAGGCTGTGCAGGACAATGAGGATTACAAAAGAGTTCTCCAAGCCAGGAACAAAGGGCAAAACCAACCAGAGAGATCAATAGTCAACCCAGATGGCCAGTGCAGCTCTCCAGGGACCAGAGCTCCGTGTCAGCAGGCACATGGGGAAGGGACCTGCAGAAGCATACGCTTGTGTCAGTCCCAGCATCAGCATGCCCTCAAGTGCTGCCAATAGCTACAAGCATCCTAAGTGTCTGCCACCAGGCAGGACAAACTTGGGGAAATCCACAGGGTGGGGTGCTGGGGGCCGATAAGAAGGGTGAGACTGGTAGGAAGGTGTGCCAAGATGCCCAGGTGCGGTAAAAAGAAGAAAAGAAAAAGATACTCTAACCCCATAGGCTGTGTTTGCCTTGTGTGGTTCAGAATATGCACATGCATTTGTACGTGTACGTATTTTCAGTCAGATGCCCATGAAACCAAGGGGTTTTGTTCTACACTGTGTGTGTGTGTGTGTGTGTGTGTGTGTGTGTGTGTGTGTGTGTGTGTGTGCAGCATTGGAGCAGATCCCACACAATATTCTAGGAGAAGTTTGTTGCCCATGGGCAGTTGATGTTTGAAGAACACTGACCTGAATCCAAGGCAGCTTGACTAGGATGAGAGGGGGTGTAGGGGAGAGGCTGCACCCCTCCTACTTGTTGAAGGGCATGTGGAAGTGGGGGGGGAGGGGCCTGGATACTTGATTTGCTATGGAGGACAGAACTCGGGTGAATGAGTTTGAATGTATCAGGGGTTGAATTTCTGTGCAGGATGACAGTCATGGGTGTTGGAGAAGGGTGTTAATGATCACCAGGGCCTGAATTTTTGGGATCATTCCAGCCTGAGAAAAGTGAAATCTCTGCATACAAAGTCACTTTACTTATTTTATCTCTGCAGATGAATTGAGTTGATTATACTTCTTGGTTCCCAGTATATTATCAGAATTGGCTGACACAAAGTTTCCTTTAGCATTAAGTTTCATGTTCCCTGAGATGGACAGCTTACCTTCCTCCTCCTCCTCCTCCTTCTCCTTCCCCTCATCTGTCCTCTTCCCTCACCCTTCCCCTTCCCCTTTCCCTCCTCTACCCTCCTCCTCCTCCTCCTCGTCCTCCTCCTCCTCCTCCCCTCCTCCTCCTCCTCTTCTTCCTCCTCCTCCTTCTCCTTCTGCTTCTCCTTCTCCTTCTTCTTCTTCTTCTTCTTCTTCTTCTTCTTCTTCTTCTTCTTCTTCTTCTTCTTCTTCTTCTTCTTCTTCTTCTTCTTCTCCTTCTGGGCAGAACTACAGCTTAAACTCAAGGCAGGCACTCTACTACTGGAGCCATATCTTTAGCCTTTTTGGACCCCACCCTGGACCCCCATTTAGGTTTCTCATCTAGCTGGGATAACAGGTACATGCCACCATGCCTAGCATTTTCTTTTGAGATGGGAGGGGATCTCCTGAATTTTTTTGTGCTGTTAGTCTCAAACAGGGATCCTCTTGATCTCTGCCTCCAAATAGCTAAGATTACAGGCATATGTTACTGGCATCTGGCCCTCTACTCTGCCTTTTGTTTCCATGCACAACCCGAGTTAGAAATCCTCTTTCATTTCTCCATGGCCGTTTTCCCATGACAAATAACCATTTCTGCATGATTTGGGGATGCAGGGCACATACGCCCTTAGTTCATTAAGTGCAGCTAGCTTGCATTCTTATCCTTAGCACGCAAGTCCTGTTTCCCTGCGTTGAGCATGTTCCAGCATTGTCATCTGGGCCATTCAGCGGGATGCAGAGGAATTCAGTTGTTTGAAGCAGGCTTGTGTCTCTGGAGATGAGTGAAAGAGTGATCTTTTCAGATTCTTGAACTTCGTCTTTTATAGCATACTATCTATATATTTGTCATTCATCATTTCCTGTTGGGTTTCCTTTCTTATTAAATAATCAGTTTTTGATCATGTTTTAAAGTTGTGACTATTTTCTCCCAGGCTGAGACTCTCCCATTTCCTGGAGTACTAAGGATCAGCTAGGATCAGAGGCTCAAGGGTGGCCACGTACCGCCCCGAGCTTTCTTATTCTGCCACTTTAGACTTTTAGGATCTCCAGGCTTTCTGAGGCATTCCTTTGACACCTATGAAAAATCATTGATGGCATGCACGAAGACCCGGGTTCAATTCCTCGGCATCACATACATAGGAAAAAACCAGAAGTGGTGCTGAGGCTCAAGTGGTAGAGCTCTAGCCTTGAGAAAGTCCAAGGACAGTGCTCAGGCCCTGAGCTCAAGCTCAGAACTGGCAAAAAAAATCTTTGATGGAGTTGGGACATGGGCAAGAAGTTGGCATGTTACCTGTATTTCAGCATGCCTAACTCTACTGTGATAGGATCTGGCCAGTCAAAGGGTTAATCTATCTTTGGAGGGTGTAATGGATAAAGTCTAGAACATCCCATTGGGCAAAGGAAAACCCCAGTCTCCTGGAATTTCCCAAACAAGGTAAGCGTATCTGTTTCATCTCTTTGGAAGCTTTAAAAATTGGCTGCAGATTTTTTTCATAGTCCTTTATGGAGAGGTGGTCTGTCACCTGCTATGCCCAACAGAATGAATGCAGCAAACAATGGTGTGTGCTGTCTGATATTAGGCCAGACCAGGCCATGCATCCTCTGCTTGGCTTTTCTGGACATTCTTTCTGGAGGAAGACCCGAGATCAACATGCCCGAGTGGCCATACATAACTGCTAAGGTCAGCATCACCCACTGAGTTCCTAGCCAACAACCAATGCCACCTGCCAGACAGACTGAGGAAGTACTCTTGGCTCTGACAGAGACAACATGGGAGACCTTGAGTGACAAGATCTGCCCAGTCAAGCCCTTCCTGGACTTCTGGCCCACAGTTACATGACAACAAAATCTGTTGTTACATCACTAAGTTTTGGGTGAATTTATTATGTGCTAATAGTAACCACAATAATCTCTTTGAACATATGAGCATCGTTCCTTTAAATCTTTGGTGGTGGCCTCTGTGGTCTATTTATACTGTCTATTATTATTATTATTATTATTGTTATTATTTTTCAGTTGTGGGGCTTGAACTCAAGACCTGGGCACTGTCTCTGAGCCTTTTTGCTCAAAGCTAGTGCTCCACCACTTTGAGTCACAGATTAGAGTCTCATAGGGACTTTTGTGCCCTGGCCCACTTCAAATCTCAATCCTGAGATTTCAGCTTCCTGAGTAGCTAGCATTACAAGTGTGAGCCACCAGCGTGTCTATGATTTCCAGTGTTACAGATCGTGGTATTTGACGCCTGATGTGTATGGGTATTTTTGACTATGTGTTGGACGTTGCATTTATTTATTATATTTGTAGGAATACCATGACATACTTTCCTTTGCAAAGGTCACATCTGTACTAGCCAGGCTCCTGGGGCACCAACAATCACAGGATCTCCTATTTCTGCATTGAGGATTGAGTTGAAACCGCTGTTACTTTCTGGTTCCCACTTAACTCCTAGAATCCAGCCCTTTTGGGGAGCCCCTGTTCAAAGAGAAATATGTTAAGTTCCAGGCCTTGTTAAACCCAGGATTCCAATCCCTGTCCTTTGGACTCACAAAACTGACAAGAGTTAGGCTCTAAGCTGACCATCCAGAATACACAAACACCCTGGATGCGGATGGAGGAGTCTGTGAAGCTGGGAGGCTTCAAATGCCTCTCTGACCTCTGCAGGTCTTAGTCATAGCCTGAAAATTCTTCACAACCCTTTTAGCTCTTTGATGCTTTCAAGAAGATTTTTCAAATATTTTGTTCAGGTGTTCTAGTGAGGTTATCAGTCTAAACCATTTAGTCTGCTATTATTAACCCTTGCATATTTTTAAGCATCAAAAGAAGTCATGTTCTTTGAAGGTCCTTACGTAAAAATATGTCATTTACTTGCAAATATTTTTTAAAGCAGAAATTGATCTAGTCCAATTTCCCCTTTAAAGTCTTAGGATCCCCACAAAGACTATTCCTTCCTAGGCCAGTTATGGTGGCTCATGCCTGTAATTCCAGCTAGAATTAGGACGAGGTTCAAAGTCTCAGGATAGCCCCAAGCAAAAGCACTAAACCCTATGTGAAAAGGCAAAAAAGCTTAGAGGCAGTGCTTGAGTGGTGCAAGGCCCTGAGTTCAAGTTTGAGTACTGTCAAATATAAAATACATCCCTACTGTAAATAAAACATAGCAAGGCGCTAAAAGCTTGGGTATACTGTTTGCTTTACTTTTTATGTTTTGGCCTTCTGATGCCTTTATGTCAATGAGAATTTCCTATTCTGACTTAATTCTCATGATAGATGTAAATCACGCCAACAGTATTTGCATATGTAAATTCGGTGCCTGAGACATGCTCTGATTTGGGTGGGAGGGAATGGGTGACTAAAGCTCTAAATGATAATTGCCAGACTTTTATCAACAGTCACCGGTAGCATTTTTAGTCTGCTCGGAAGCCCTTTGGTCTCAGTGCTGGCCTAGATGGCGGAAGTGGTCAAGCGTGTGGGCCTGAACATTAAGTGTGCACTTACCCTGACTTAGCACTTACCCTGACTTAGGTCTCCGGGAAGTGGGGGGTTGAGGACACAGCCTTGCCTTTCCATAGCTTGAGGGCTCTAGCCAGCTGCACTTTCTTTGTTTCAGAGGTCCCACCCTGTCTCCTGGCCAAGGAGACATAAGAAATCCTGGCAGGGAACTGTGCTCCCTGCTGCCCAGCGGAGATGACCACTTCATGGAGAGTGGAGAGAGGGAGGAGGACGAAGGCAAAAAGAAAGGCCCTCTTTCAGGCTGGAGACCGTGTGGAGTGGCGGCCTCACGCCGGCCAGGAGCTGACTCACCGGGCTGGGACGAGGCACTACAGGTGCACTCAGGCTGGCAGACAATAGGCGCCTGTTGGAAACAGCCCCACACTCCAGATGGACCACGGGGCTCAGGCGGAGGCAGCCTCTGGGGGAGCATGGAGGCTGTATGGGTGGCAGAAGAGGGGGCCTGTACCGGGGCCTGGCTCTCAGCACCCCAAGCCATGGGTTCTGTGATTGTGGCTGAAGGATGGGAGCATGGAACCAGAGCCTGGGCAGTGTCTGATGTGGTGCTGTCCTTCAGCTGCAGAGCTAACTGCGGTGAGCATGCTGGGTGGCATTGTAGCAAGTATTCGCCTTTCCTGAGCCTCATTTTAGCCCCTTTTTGGGTAAATGCGTTACCTGGGATGTGTCATTGCCTTGTCACCATCTATTATGAGTCTTCTTTTATGGATCAGGAAACGGAGACTCAGTGGTCCAACAACACATAGGTGAGAGTTAAGTTTTAACGTCAGTCCCTGCCCTGTGCAGCCACTCAAGTAGACAGACCCCGGGTCCGGCAGAGCAGCGTCCGTCTCGTGTGCTCACAAGGGCTTGACAGAGGCTGCCCGAGACATGTGACAACATGGGCTGGAGTGGGAGATGAACAGGGCCTGGCACAGGCCTAGGCAGTGTGGGAGATGAGGGCCAAGGGTCTGGGGCCTACCTGGCCAGGTTGGCACAAGTCAGGCCTACCTGAGACCGAGAGGCGGGTGCCCCCTGCCTCTCAGCAAGCAATTATATCAGGCTTGGAGTGAGGATGGGTGGCTGGGGTCCTGGGGACCTGGGCCAGGATGGGAGGGCGTCAGAGGGTCCCTTGAGCCTTCGACATAAACCTGGCTATCTTCCTCCCTTAGGACGGGACTCCCATCCTGATCTCCCCCAGGGGCTTCTACCAGCTGCAACTGCCTTTGGGTTCTCCTGGAAGGCTGGGGTCAGGCGCCATAGCGCACACAGGACTGACACGTCAGTGGGTATGCAGTAGGCACTCAATACATGTTGAGTATGCCAACATACCACTTGTGTTCCAAATTTTTTCATGTATTCAGTTGATTTCTCCCTTCCCGTTACAGATTGTGTGGGGGGGGTCTGTAATGCCCCAATGAAGTGCATGACTAGAAGTGGAATTGTGGACCCTCTAAAGCTGAGTCCTGGAGCAAGTTACTTCATGCCTCTGTGCCTTGGGTCCCCATTCTGTGAAACAAGGAAATAACAGCTCTCCCTGGGAGAGTTGCTTGGAAAATTACGCGAGATATTCCATAGAAAACACTCCCAACAGGGCCCACACTCAGTGGATGTAGACATGATTGCTGCAGACTGGGGGTAGAGGGGAAAACACACCCTAAAGAGCTTTAATTGACTGTTGACATTTGCTTTCCTGAGCTCTCCGGCCCTTTAGGCCCTTTATCTCTCGTGCCTGCCACATCTCAGGGACGCAAAAGCATGTGTTGAAAGGAAGGACACATGCGCAAGTGAACTAGGGAGAGAAGAGAAGCTTCTGGACGGAGGCAGCACTTAGGAAAGAGACCCAAAGAGCAGGGCAGAGAGCCTGGGAGAAGCTGGGAGGCCTCTCTGGGCTGGCTTCTGCCAAAGCAATGGAGAGGCGGGAGAGGGAGGCCACTGCCTAAGTGGAACAGCCAGCCATGTCCCCAGGTCTGGAAGGGGCAGGAGGGCTAAGAGGGGGGCATCAAGGGCAGCTAGAACTCCCCTTCCCCCTCCACAAGGGCCCTGTGCTATGGTAGTTGGAGTCTGTGTTTGGTTGTCAGTGGGAAAAAAGCCAGCCTCAGGCCACAGGCGCCTCAGGCAGCAGAGAAATGGTGTTGGAGATAAGAGAATTTAAACAAATAAACTCCTCAGTGCAGTGGGAGTCTTAAAAGAGAAAGGGAAAAGAAAAGTTCTCCTTTCCTCTTTCCTCCCTCTTTCTTCTTTTCCTCTTTCCACCCTCCATCCTTCCTTCTTCATTTTCCCTTTCTCCTTCACTCAGTCACTCCTCGTTCCCGCTATTCCTCTCATCCTTTCTTCTGCCATCTTTCTTTCTTTACTCTCTTTTCACGAACAACCCCTCTTCTAGATTAAATAAAATCCCCATTAAAGTTATTTTCCCCTCCTGGACTGACAATGGAACTTACCTAACGATCTCCAAAGTTCATCCTGTCAAGTTTCCTTTCTCAAAATCCAACTGCCTGTCGTCAGGGAGCCCCACGTTGAGGGAGAGGCAAGGGAGGGCATCAAACATAACCCCATTGCTTCACTATGGGCCAGGCAGAAGGGCAGAGGCTAGAGTGGCCCCCAAGGGTGTGAGAGGAGGTGCGTGATGCTTCAGGTACAGGGCAGTGGAGACCTTGCCTTGGCTTGGCCAATGTGGTAGACACGGGAGCACAGCTGAGGCACAGCCTTCCCTTGAGCTGGGGCAAGTGTGGGCTAGAGGCACAGGCGTGATAGAGACTCTGGTAGAGACTCGCTCAGTGGCTCAGTGGCTCTGTGGCTCTTTGGAGTCTGGCGGGTGAGAGGAGATAAGCTGACTTCCTTTGATAAGGGGCAATCAGGCCACCTCATTCAGTAGAGAGTTAGCAGTGACAAGCAGACTGCCCCGGCCCAGGGCCTGTGTGAAGAGGGAGATAGACCCAGCAGGGCAGGATTCAGGGGCTCTCAGCCAGGGGTTGGGGCTGGCGTGGGGTGAGAGGTCTTGAGATGGAGCCTGACCCTTCCTGTCATCCCTGTCGTGACATGGGACCTCCCTGATGGGGTCACAGGGAGAGAGGGAAGGTGGGGATGGGGGGGAGGGTGTAGGGGGTGGGGGTGGGGGTGGGATCCCAGCCTTACATGCTGCTCCATCACATGGTTGTCAGTGCACAGCAATTATGTTCATGGGGTGCTCGTGGAAGTTTCTATGACCTCTGGAAAACTAAGCGGCTCCAGGGAAGCTTGGTTATCAGGGGGGCAGCGCTATCTGTGGCATTTGCAGGTCAAGGGCTTCCCGCTGTGGGAACCAGATGAGCTTAGATTGTCTGTAGGTGTTAACTCATGCCTCATGGCACACAGAAAGGAAAGGAGCACAGAGCGAGGAGGGAGCTTGCCTAGGGTCACACAGCATTGCACGCTCCTAATCCTCTGATCCAAGCTATACAGATCTGCTAAAGTCCAGCTTCCAATCCGTGTCCACTTGTCTGCATGTGTGAGTGCTCATGGGGGTTTCGAAAGCCTGGGGGCTGTGGGCAGGCTCTGGGAGGAGTCCCAAGCCCAGCTCTGTCCAGCAGAGGGACCCACGTGGGACGGCCCCCAGACACTCACTCATCACTCCATTAGCTGCTCTCCCACTGGCGGGCCACAGGTGGTTCTCATTCTGGCCTGGCATGGTTACTCTCCTAGGCTGGGAGCATCCAAAACACAGCTGGGCCTTGGCCTCCTCAGGGATGTTGCCCAGTATGGGCGAGCAGAAAGATCAACTGTCAACAAAACCACACTCAGTCTTCAGCAGGCAGTGGGATCTTACAGTGGAACATGTCCCCAGTCTTCCCTTCTAGAAGGAGAGCAGAAATGCACGGGACAGACAGCTGGCAGAAGGAGGAACCCCAACATAAATCAAAATGCCTGATGGAATAGGAATCGAGTTCACTTTATGCAAATGTATGTAAATGGGCACACACGGGTGGGGCAGACAAAGATTGCACAAAGTCTTGACAATGCAGCTCTGTTCTAATGAATGGGTTCTCATGTCCCGCTCTCTAGTAGATCCCTGGACAGAGTTTGGGTCTCCGTGCTAAACCGCAGACTCCCACTCCTCCCTCCTTGCCTCAGTGGGCTTTCTGCTGGCTTCATGGGCTCTGGCCCTAGGGCTGGGGTCAGAGCGTAGCATGGCGCAGATGCAACTTCCCATAGGACTCCTCCCCTTGCCCCACAGTGCACCCCTAAATGCCTTACATCTTCTAACCACTGCTGCCCCTCCACCATCTGGGCAAGGTCTGCAGCTGCCTGCCCCTTGTGCCTACCTCAAGCTCAGCCTGTCCCAGAAAAGGGAGCCAGAGAGTGGTCTGTCCATCTGACAGCCTCCTTCCCTCCTTCTCTTCCCAGCACAACCCCACCCACAGAAGATCCCTGGCCTCGGAAGAGCCACAGCACTGATGGATGAATAAACTCAAGTCCCCTCCAGGGAGGTCCTTCCCCTCCAGAAACCATGAGCACTCGCCAATCTCCGAGCTGGCTAAGGTTGAAGCAGGACCATCTGTGCTCTTCCTCGTGTCCCCAGCCAGCCCCAGGTTGCCGCAGACATCAGCTTGTGGTTATGGTACTTTCCTCAGACGGCTCTGGGATGCAGCTGGCTCTAAGAACGCATTGCCACGTGGTTTCCAGGTGTCAGCACATTTCTGACTCCTCTCTGAATGAAGACCCTGAAAAATGCAGGCTCACTCCTCTCCAGCCTCAGGGACTAGAGGCAAGAGGCTCTCCATACATAGGACGGATGGAGGACGATGGCTGGATGGTGGACAATAAGTGGATGGATGGATGGATGGATGGATGGATGGCTGCCCTGCCATGGTCTTGACTCCCAGGCTGATCATGGAGAGAATGAAGGCATGCATTGGTGAATACATGAATGAAGAATTAAGTGGGGAGCCTGAGGAAACTTCTACCTACTGTGTGACATCATTATCCCAACTTGTAACCCAGCGCACATGCATACACACATACACATGCATGCATACACATGTGTGTACACAAACACACACACAGAGCTCATGCTCAGATTTGAGCTCTTCTCCTGACTTTCCCCCAACCTTTGCTACCCTGCTCCCTGCTCCCTCCTCCCTCCCTACCCACTAGTGCTTCCTTTGCTTTTTCCTTTGCTTTTTCCACTGGTACAGCCATTTGACAGAGGGCCACACACCTCTGGATGGGGTTTTCTCCCTGCTTTTCTTTGCAGATGGGAGCTAAGGGCAGCTCGGAAGCAAGCCAAATCTGCTGGGCTCCAGTCTTCTTTCTGCCAACTGCCAGAGGGCAGCCTCAGTTTCCCCATCTGTACCATAGGGACAATACTGGCAGTTGAGTACGCTAGGGCATTCTGACATCTGAAATAGAATCAGCTGCTTGGTGGTGCCTGATGCTTCTTTTCCAGGGAAACAAAAGAGCTCCAGGTTAGGCAAGAGAAAGACCTTCCCAATTCCAGAGGCTGAGGGAGAAGGATGGGTGCTGAGCCCGGAGCCAGTGCTCAGCTGCTAGATGCTAAGGGGGCTTTGAGAACAAAGGGAAAAAGATTGCTTGAACTTATCTTCTGCTTCACAGTTTGCAGAGGGCTTCATTGTGTCGCAACCGTGCACAGCTCATCATGGAGGAAAACAAAGTTCTAAGAATCACGGGACTGGCCAAAGGCTGCCTAGCCGGGGTACAGGAATCCAGGGACCAGCCCCGACTTATGAATGAGCTTGGATTAATGGCTCTCCCTCCCTGGTCCAAGGTTTAGCAAGTCAGCATATTTCATGTCTTCATCACTTCATTTTTGCTCTGTGGTGCTGGGAGAGGGACCCAGGAACTCATGCATGCTAGGCAAGCAATCTACCACTGAGTCCACCCCCATGGCTGGCTGGTTTGCTTTGTGTTTATTTATGTTTTTGTCCTTACTGGGCTTTGAACTCAGGGGTTCACACTTATGGGAAATGTCCTACCACTTGAGCCACGCCTCCAGTCCAGCCTTTTGCTGGACTCATTAGAGATGGCATCTCACAGACTTTTCTGCCAGGCCTGGCTTTGAGCTGCCCTCCTGAGTGGCTGGGATTACAGGCTTGAACAACAGGATGCGGGGTAGCAGCATTTTTGAAGCTGAGGTTTAGTGGTAAGTTCTTTGCTTGGGTCAGAAGGGGAGAATAGGAAGCCGACAGGTCTGTAGAGTGGATTTTCTCCCAGGCAGAGGAAGTTTGAGATGGGGCAGGACCTAGAGGGCGTTGAGCCTCCATCAAAGGCAGATGCCTCTTTGACCCCATCTGGGCGGCCGTTCTTCCCTCCCTGTGGCCAGACCTCCCATCTCCCCCAGCCAGGCCCATCTCCGCCTTGCTCCAAGCCTGTAAACAACGCGTTGTTGACAATCCACGGGGCTAAACACTGGATAACACTGGTCCCCACCACGCAGACAGCCCTAACAGCAGGCCGAGCTCTGCTCCGTGACAAGGATGCTTTGAATACATCATCCTGTCAACCCAGTTTATTATTCTTTCTCTCAAGATAAACTACAGCCGCCAACAAGGGGCTGTATAAATTCCAGGCTCAGAAGTCAAGGAGGCCCCTCCTCGCTAAATACTCTCCCTCTTTCTCTCTCACCCTCTCCCCCCCCACATATGTAAATCCTGCTGAGAAAACACCCCCCCCCGTGGGTCTCTCGGGGTTCAGTAGCGCTGTCTCAGGGGTGGCCCTGCGCAGTAGTGGCAGACCTCGGGGGACCCAAGGCTTGGGTCTACCCCAGGGCTGCTGGCCAGGCCTGGGCCAACTGCTTCTGAAGCCAGAGAAGGCCTCTCCACAGGAGCCAGCTGTCCCGGGGGTCAAGCCTGGCCTCTTGACTCCTGGATGTCTGTGGGCCCACGTGGGTGGCCTAAGCACCCACACGTCTGAAGCAGGGAAGAGAACAGATTTCCAGAATCAAGCAAGGAGAGCCACTGTTCGTAGAAGGTGGACCCCAATAGTCTTTGAAAACAATTTTCATCCATCCTGGGGGGTTCATGCCTGCACCCCCCTCCTCTCCCAGTCACAGAGGAATTATTCAGGAGAACAGACATCTTCACATGCTGGCCAGAGGGATTCCTGTGTTCAGAGAGCAAGCCCAGTCTTTCCTCCTAGGGCCCGATCTCATCCGGGGGCCTCCAATTTAAAAAGTAAAATAAAAATTGGAGTTGTGTGCCTGGTGTTGGTGGCTCATGCCTGTAATTCTTGCTACTCAGGAGGCTGAGATTCAAGTTTGAAACCAGCCCAGGCAAGACTCTTTATTTCCAATGAACCAGAAAAAAAAAAAAAAAGCCAGCAGTGGACCTGTGTTTTGAGTGGTAGAGCACCAACCGGGAGCAGAAAAGACCAAGCAAGAGTGAGTAAGGCCCTGAGTTCAAGCTCTAGAACTGGCACAAAAGAGAAAGAGGCCAAATGGGGGGGGGGTATTACTCAACCCCCAGGGGAGGGCAGGATGGAAAAGCAAATCTCAAAGGCTCACCTAAGCTCCCAGCCTCTGGCAGGGATGTTCTTGTGTCTGAATCCTGGTTCCCTGCCCTATCCAGCAAAAGTACCCACACCTGCCCTGAGCTCTGCTTTGCCAGGAAGGGGATCTGGCAGCTGAGTTTCTGCTGTTGTTTTGGCAGATGGGCCCAAGGTCAGGCACCTGAGAGGGTACAATGTATGTCATCCTGACACAGGAGAAGCGGGGTCACCTTCTTGGTGGTGTGGGCACAAGGACACTGGAGAAAGCCTCTGGCAGGGGAGCAGACGGCTCTAGATACATGGCCCCATCTCCACCTCCTCACCTCCAGATTTTGTGGACTGGAAGCTGGAGTTCTTTGCTGGCGGTGGTGATCTCACAGAGGGCAGCCCCTGTCACCCTGGCTCTGGGGGTCTGCCCAGCCTGAGGGGAGATAGGATGGGATTTGGAGAAGCTTCTGGAACATCCTCCCAACTCCATTCCAGGGCAGGGGTTTGGGGGAAACCAATCGTGCTTTGGCAGAGTGTCCAGCGCTGCCAGGCCTGGCCCCTCTCCTCAGGACTTAGATTACACAAATGAGTAAGCAGATGAATGAACAAATACTTTTTTAGAATTTACCTTCAGTCACTGGCCTCAGGTTATAGCTGCCTTTTCCCCAGTATGTGTGTGGGAAATAACAGCTCAGGGAGGAAGATACTTGTGAGCACTGACTGAATACAGACAGCCTGGCTCCTTTTCCGGGTGGGGGGTGGGGGGACACTCTGGATTTGTGGGCGCGGCAAGAACAAATTGCTAAGATGAAGCTTGTTCAGGCGTATGGCAGGCAGGGTCAGGGTATGGACAGGGCTCTTGGAGGAGGTGACATTGGAGTGAAGTCTAAAGGCTGAAGCTGACCACTTGAACAAGGGGAAGACAAGCCAGCCTGTGCAAAGGCCGAGGAGGTGTGAAATAGCCTAGGGTAGGCTGAGACAGGCCCAGGGATTCAGGGTACCTGGGGTTACACAGAAGGAAGTAGCTGCCCAGGCTTGGACATCCTGTGAAACCTGCCAGGCCCTGGGACTCTGGGGAAGAGGTGCTTTTGAGGGGTTGTGAGCCGGCACACACTGTGAGTGGCATTTTGTATTGTGTGTGCTGGTACTGGGGCTTGAACATGGGCCCTGGCTGCTGTCCCTTAGCTTTTTCACTTGAGACTAGTGTTCTACCACTTGAGCCATCGCTTCCCTCCCAGCTTTTTGGTGGTTAATCAATAATAGTCAGTCTCTTCCTGTATGGGTTGGCTTCAAACCCCAATCCTGGAACCTCAGCCTCTTGAGAAGCCTGGATGCCAGGAGTAAACCACTGGTACCTGGCCGTGAGGCAGATTTTAAAGCAAGATCTGGTAGCTATAGGCTGGCAAAGGGAGTGGAGGGCTGAGACTGGAGGCCTTGGCAGTGATGAAGCAGGCAGAGCTGGGGTTACACCATCTCTTGCTGGAGGAGGCTGAGGCTAAGGGCTGGGGCTGGGGCAGTTGTGATCTGTTTTCCCACACTCAGAAGGACTCTGCTGGGCCAGGTCTTGTTCAAAGAAAGTTTGCTAAAAGGCAATTGCCTGAGCTCTGCGGTTTTCCTTTCAAGCAGGAGCTGAGTTCATTGAACTTGGGGCAAATCTGAACTCTTGTTCTTCCTCAGCAGCAATGATACAGTTAATGGGATTATTTCCTGCACACAAGCATGAGGCTGCTAAGAAAACACGGTAAAGGCTGTTTGCAAGGGCCAGGCTGAAAGGCTAAGTTATGCACCAGGAGGAGGTAAAGGGAGTGTGTCTCCTTGGGCTCAGGCAGTGTGGTGCCATTCTAGCCGCCATTCACCTCTGCCTGCTGTGGGCCTCCATCTGACTGTACCTCGCTGTGCTCGTGCTGGTGGCCTGATCACAGGGCTCCCATCCATCTGCATGGTCCCCACAGTGCCTAGTCATTTGGTCATTGGTTAGGTTTTGTTTAGGTCTGCTCTAGGCCCTGAGAAGGCCCAAGCTGGGCTTAAAGGTGGGATGGATAGCCGGGCACAGTGGCTCACACCTGTAATCCTAGCTACTCAAGAGGCTGAGAGCTGAGGATCGAGGTTTGAAGTCAAAGAGGGCAGAAAAGTCCATGAGACTCTTATTTCAAATTAACCACAAAAAGCAGAAGTGGAAGTATAGCTCAAGTGGTAGAGTGTTAGCCTTGAGCAGAAAAGCTCAGGGGCAACGCTCAGGTCCATAGGTCAACCCTCAGGGATCACACACACACACACACACACACACACATCCAGATTGTGTAGATCATGTCTACTCTGTCACACAGGTCTGGAGGGGACATTGAGGCACACAGAGATGGCAAATGACTTGTGCTGGTCACCCAGCAGCTAGTAGATTGTAGTGGGGGAAACTGAGGCTCAGTGGGGAGAAATGGCTTGCCAAGGCTCCCACAGCCTGGAGGAGGCAAAGCCCAGGATCTATGCTGGCTGGCCTTAAACAACCCCCCCCACTCACACACCACACACACATAGCTCCTCACTCATCAGTCCTGAGTTCCTACCTCTTCCCCATCCCCACCCCTTCCACAGAGAGAGGCCGCAGTGGGTCCTGCCCTCCATTTGTCCAGTCTCAATCACCCCTGACTGCTGTCTCCACGCCCCTCCGCTTGGTCCCTTTAGATCTTATCAGCTCTGCCCCCCTCGGAGGGGTTCTCACCGCAGCATCCGTGTGCACAGGTGCACCGGTGGGTGGAGCCGGGACACATTCCAGCGGAGCAGAGACAATGGTGAGGTGAAGAAGTCCTCTTCCTTCACACCCGGAGGTAAATCATTACCTGGGGTTACACAAAGTCATCAGTGAGCAGCTGTGTCACTGCCCGGTGACATAGGACCAAGGCGCCCATGTCGCTCGCCAGCCTCAAGATTGAGTTACCCCCTCTAATCCCTCCTTCATCCACTCCTCTGGGTGCCCATTGTAATTTAGAATGGGGGCATGATGCAACCTGCTAATTACATTGCTCGATTTTGAACACATCCAGGCTTCTCTGCGTCAGGCGGGAGGCGGGGGCAGCAGGCGCCGCTGGCTGGCTTATCAGGGCCGGGTAATTCTGCTCACGCTCGGCTCCCGCCTCCCCGGCCCTCCTCCGTCTTTGTTAACCCAAGCTTGCATCACCTCCTGCCTTCCATTTCTCAGGAATTTTTTTTTTAACAGCTCCCCTCCCTTTTGAAAAATGTTTTATGAGCTACTCCATCTCGTTAGCTAATGAACGAGTGTGGGCCAGCGCCGGGGATTGCTTTGTGCCTCTATTAAATGTTACATGATCGCAATTATGAGTTAACAAGGGACAGCTAATAAAAAAAACATAATCTATTTTGCGGCCTGGGGCAGACAGGAGCCAGGCGGCCTGGTTCTCAGGCTGAATAATTTAGAGCTCTGAGGATCAGGCACTGGCCGGGGAGGGACGGGGAGGGACTTGGTCAGGTGGGACAGGGCAGGCAGGACAGCAGCTCCACTTCCAGCCCTCTGGCAGGCGGGGGTGAGTCCAGGCCTCGCCCCCACCCCACCCAGACAGATGTCTAGACTATCGCAGTTACTTCTTAGCAGCCCTGGCTGTGCCCCCAAGTCCAGCCCCTCTCCACCACATGGCAGAGTGAGATGTCACAGGGACGCTCATGCCACGGTCCCACTCCACCCTGCTTGGATGGACCCCCAGCACCTCCCTTACCATGGGCCCTCACAGCTTCCATGCCCGTCCTGTCTCTTCACCAAACCTTGGAGGAGTGCGCTGGGTCTCCAGAAGACAGGCACCCCCCGGGGGCTGAGCAGACTGAGGGTGTGAAGTGCAGAAGGCGTGGCAAGCTTGCGTGTCCTCAGCCAATTCTCCATGTCTTTCTGTTGACCTGGAAGTTCCAGGCCATCGGGCGAGGTAATGAAGCCATGCTGTCTTCATCTTTGATGAAAAGACACAAAGGGGCAGGTGGTGGCTGGGGACCATCCCCTGGGGGCTGAGGTGTTGTGTCCCTGAGCGCATAAGAGGTACTCAGGAAGTGTGCACTAACCCAGAGGAATGGAAGAAGTCATGGATGGTGTCCAGACTTCAAACACGACTCTTCTCTGTGGAGCAGCAGGACCCGTGGGCCTCCTGCACAAGCAGGCAGGCAGAGCTGGTGTGCGAGAGGAACACAGATCTGGAGCTCTTGCCGTGGAGGGAAATCACATCTCCTCCCTGGTCCTTGCATCCCATACCTGTTCATGTTTTCCAACATTCTGCATGGGCTCCAGTTAGGGGCCTCGGCCTCCGAAAGGCCGTGCATTCCTGTCGAGGAGCCGTTCTTTGGCAGTCTGGCATTCAGGAGGCACTCCATAAACACTGAAGTCGACAAGATGCCGAAGCTAAATGCCTTCCAAGCACTCAGTGTTGGTCTTGTTAACTCAATGCCTCCTCTATGTTACCTGGTGATAGAACAAAACACCTGAGACTGAGTATGGGATAAAGAAAAGAAGTCTGTTTGGCTTACCATTTTGGAGGCTCAAGGCATCTTCTTGGCTCTGGTGAGGGCTTCATGGTGAATGGTCTCACACTGGCAGCAGAGCTATGTAGTAGAGATCACGTGATGAGAGAGGGAGACACAGAGAGACAGGGGTCAAGGTTGTGTGTGATCCCATCCCTGCCCCTGGGAACTAACTCACTCCATATGAGCAGCATGAATTCCTTCTGAGACCAATGTTCTCGTGCCCACCATCTGGGCCTGAGCTTAAAGATTCCACCACCGCTGACATGGCCCAGTGGGGACCATGCCTCCAGCACACAAACCGCAGGGAGAAACTATAGCCAAACATGGCACCAGTATCTGCCCATCAACACTACTGACAGGACTTTGTTAAAAAACAGTACTGGGGATTGAGCTCAGCCTCCTGCTTTCTCAGTAAGCACTCTACCACTTAAGCCATGCCACCAGCCACTTTTCGCTTGTGTGTGTATGTGTGTACTGGGGCTTGAACTAAGGTCCTGGCCACTGTCCCTTGGCTTTTGTGCTCAAGGCTGTTGCTCTACCACTTGAGCCATAGCCCTACTTTGGGTATTTTGGTGGTTGATTGGAGATAAGAGTCTTATAGACTTTCCTGCCTGAGCTGGTTTCGAAGTGTGAGCCTCAGACCTCAGCCTCCCAAGTAGCTAGGATTATGGGTTTTACACCTCAGCGCCCAGCGTGCATTATTTTTGAGGTAGAGTATTCCTTATGCCACTGGGGAGGGTAGGTGCACTCTGCTGTGCCCTGCTATTAATTGAGATAGTCTTACAACCTTTGCCTGGGCTGGCCTCAACCTTTCCAATCTCCACCTCCTAAGAGGGGCTTAAACATCTGGGTCACTTGACCCAGATGGGAGAATTTTTAAATCCCCATTTGACAGCTAAAATCAGAGAGGCCCAGAGAGCTTAGAGCTGATAGCCGGGAGGGTGGGGCTAGACTGAGCTGTCTGTGCATGGGCTTGAGCCAACAGTTGGGACAGACCAAGGGTCCCCGCCCAGTTTCTCCTGCTCTGGTGACAGCAGGCAGGCGACTGTGGGCTGCGAGCTGGCAACAGTCAGGGCAGACCTGGCGACAGCAGGAACACAGTCTGAGGCTCTCACTGAAGTGGGTCTTCAAACGCTGTGGCCAGCCTGTGGGCTCCAGGAGACCACAGCCGCCCACGTCTCAGTGGCCTGGGCCAGCCCCCGAGCGGGAGACCCAGCTGGCGGTGGCAGAGGGTCATGTAGGCACAGCAGGAAGTCGCAGCAGGGAGGGCTGTGCCAAGCTCACCCACAGAAAGCCTTGGCCGGTGGCAGAAGCAACTCCATCGTGTGCAAGGCCCTTGTTCAAAAGAACTTCAAGACAGCTGTGCATTAGAGCAGGGTGGAACCCTCAGGTCGCCTCTGGGCAGCCAGGACTGGCCAGTGGGCAGCCTACACAGCTCCTGACTCAGCACTCCACGGCATGGCACCGCGCAATCCATAGCACTGGGCAAAAGGCCTGGATGGTCCTGGCATAGGTGCAGGCCTCAGAAGCTAGTGGGAAGCAGCACACCACGGAGCCTGCAGAGGGACTGGGGGTCAGCGGCCTCCTGCTGCCGACATCTTGTGGGTCTGATGGGTGGACAACATGTAGATAGACTGACAGGTGGACACACCAGAAGCAGGCATTTGGTGTTGGGTACAGCCGACGTCACCTCAAGAAGGTTGGGAATGAAGCCCAAACCACATGAAAGACAGGTCTCAACCGTGCAGGCGTCCAGCACAGGGCAGGTACCCTGGGTTCCAGAGGGGCTCAGAGCCTGCTAAGGGGCCGGGCCACTCCCCAGCTCCAGTCTCCAAGTGTCCTGAGAATGTCCAGGCTATACAACCGATAGGGAACGCATCCATTTCTGCCTCCGTTTTTCCAGGGCTGTCCTGACACCCAGTTTGGCCTTGGTTTGCAAAGTGGTTGAACGCACTCCACTCACCTGTGAGTTTAGCTGTACGTGTCTGCTTGACAGTGTCACGAAAGGGACACGTGTAAGGGATGAACTTGTGGATAAGGGGGCACGTGTGGAGATGTGTGTACATCTGTACATAGATGAGGCGGGGTAGACAGGACTCCTCTTGTGCACGGGGACACACGCACACTTCCAGGTCCTTTGTTATCTGTGAGAGGCTCCTGATTGTATGTTTCCATAGGATATAGGGCGCAAGTATGCCTCGACTCCCATATCTAGCCAGGGCCCAGCAAAGGCCGGCTGTTATTATCTCCTTGGCTGCTGTAGTAAGGGGCACCAAAGCTGGTTCTGTGGGAAGAGTTGGAGCCATAAACACGATGGGCTGCCCTGGCCAGCTGAGGAGGGAAGAGGCAGGGCTCCATGCCCCCTGGAGCTCTCTGACTCCTCTGAGTATCCTGGGCTATTTGCCAAGGGAGACTGATTGGAAACACACAGTGGGACATAGGACAGAAAGGCTCTGATGCCAAGCAGCTCTTTCCAGACAGTCCCTCCTGAGACCAGGGAGCTGGGCCCCAGTGGCCACCCACTTATTGTAGGACTGGTGGCCATGCCAGGCGAGGTAAATCACCCAAGACTGCCCCCTGGAATGTGGCCATTGTGAAAGGTAGCACGCATGTTACTGCTACAAAAACACCATTAAACTCTTTACGATGGCACAGCTTGGCAGGCTCAGAAACCCCTGCGGAGGGGGTAGGAGGGCCTGCTGCTGGCCAGCAGGGAATGAGGGTTTTATTCTGGTAAGAGCCAGATCCTTGGCCCTTTCCAGCAGCCTCCCAGCCCAAGGGCGCTCTGCTGCACTGGTTCCAGGCAGCCTCTGGTCTGCAATTTTGGTATCTGGAAGAACAGCAAAATCCTTTCTGCTTGTTTTTAGCCCTCGTTCTTCACCATGGTTTGCAAAGGACATTTGTGCCAGTAACCTAGCACCAGCCCAGGGTCTCATGTCTCGCTTATGAGCTTGCTCATGGCTAGTGCTCTACCACTTGCGCCATGCCTGCAGTTGTACTTTTGTACTGGTTAGTTTGAGACAGTCTTGTGAACTTTTCTGCCTCAGTAGAGTCCAAAATGCAAGCCTCTGATCTCAGCTGCAATTCTAGTTGTGACCCCTCAGCACCCAGAGATTCTGTCACCAAAATAACTAGCAAAGGGCTAGAGCCATTGTTCAAGTAGTAGAGTACTAGCCCTGAGCAAGAAGCAAGCGTGAGACCCTGAATTCAAGCTCTGATACAAAATGATCAGCAAAAAACAAGATTGGCCAGGCATTAGTGACTCATGTCTATAATCCTAGCTACTCAGGGGGCTGAGATCTAAGCATTTCAGTTCAAAGCCCCCCGGATAGAAAAGTCTGTGAGACTTCTATCATCAATTAACCACAAAAACACCCCAAATGGGGGCCAGGAGTTTGGCCTAGTGTAGAGTGCTTGTCTAGCATGCACAAAGGCCCAGGTTCGATTCTTCGATACCATATACATAGAAAAAAGCCAGAAGTGGTGCTGAGGCTCAAGTGGTAGAGCTCTAGCCTTGAGAAAGTCCAAGGACAGCGCTCAGGACCTGAGCTCAAGCTCAGGCCCTGGCAAAACAAAACAAAACAACAACAAAAAACTGCCCCATATGAAGCTGTGGCTCAAAGTAGTGGAGCTCTTGTTTGGAGCACAAAAATAACAACAAAGCAGGAATGGACAGGTGGCTCAAATGTAAAATAACAGTCCAGTAAGTAAGCCCAGCTAGCTCAAAACTACATTCAAACTACAGCAACACGCACACACACATACACACACACATACTACAAGACAACTTTATCAACTAGATGACAGTTCTCACCCACAGTTCTTTTTGCCTTCGGTCTTCTGGACTCTCCTCATATTCAAAATTTCTTACAAAGGTCAGTACCTTCCCCCTCCCCAAGCCCCCGCTCCAGAGGGGTCTTCACCCAGCCTGCAATCTTCTTATCTCTCTGCATGAAGGAATTCTATGGGTTTTGACAACGGTGGTGTCACCTACCCACTATTGTAGCGTCACGTGGTATGGTTTCCGCACCTACAACATTTCCTGTGTCTCTTCTGTTCAACCCTCTTGCCCTCCCTCCCCATCTGTCATCTCTGTAGTTCCTCCTTTCCCAGAATGTCGTGTAGACGGAATCATATCAAGGCCGAGTTCTTTCTCTCAGCAATACGCATGTAAGGTCACACATGTTTCAGCTTTTTCCTCCCAATTTCTTTTACTTTTTGGTCATGGGACTTGAACTCTGGGCCTGGGAGCCGTCCCTGTGCTCTTCAGCTCAAGGCTCCCACCCTACCCCTTGAGCCACAGCACCCCTTCCAGTTTTCTAGTGGTTATTTGGAGATAAGAATCTCACAAACTTTAGTGCCCGGGCTGGCTTTGAACCTTGATCCCCAGATCTCAGCCACCTGAATAGCCACTGCACCCAACTCTTCCTCCTAATTTCTACATGGTGCATGTGGCATAGATGAACTTATACCGTATTCATAGCCACTTGGCTGATGCACTGCCTCCTGATTACTTTCGGCGACTGTGTTTTTGGCAGTTCTATATAGCTTTTTGTCACTACTCAAGCGCTGGCTTAAGTGTTGACATACACTCATCCTATGGGATGAGCTGTTTGGTTGTACAGGAATCCACCACATTGGCTTTCCAAGTAGGTGGGACTCAAGTGGTAGAGCACTAGCCACGGGCACTGTCTAGCTTAGATAGTACCTTGATCCTAATTTCAAGCTCCAGGACTGGAAAAAAAAAAATTGAAGGGTTTCACAGACTTGGTTGGCTTTGAATTCGGATCCTCAAATCTCAGCCTCCTCAATAGCAAGGATGTTGGGGTGGAGCCACTGGTACCTGGCTTTATCTTCTATATGTTCTGAGTTCTAACCTTGCTTCCCAGATCTCCACCTGCCCAGAAAACATGCCTCCTGAGGTTGCCTACTCACACCCACGGCTGCTGCAAAAGAACCCTGTGTGCTCCCCCATCTTTCAGAATGGAGAAGAGGCAACCTTCTCAGAGAGAGTGGGACTTTCTCCTGTGAAATGACTACACAACGCTTGGCAGAGCTCAGAACTCAAACCTTGACCTCATTAGTGCACGGTTCTGGACAATGGTTTTAGAGCAATGCAATGATGTTAATTATGTGCTGATTTATTTAATCCCTGGTCTTGTAAAATGAGTTCACTTGCATTCCTCCTTCCTTCCCCCAGGGACTAGAAACTCCTGGGGAGACATGGCAGGGGCGGGGCAGGGGAGCAGACTGAATTCTGGGGTCACCCAGACCTGGGGCTTGCTTCCTGGCTGCTGTGACCCTGGGTAACCTTTCTGAGTCTGGGATTAGGTAAGGATTATGGGTTTGGCACTGTGCCTGGTCTGGAGGAAGATCTCAGTAAATTATAACCATTGTTATCATAAGCATTAATTATTATTTTAGTCTATCAACTGAATGATGATTTTCCATGGCTCCACCTCGCTGCTTGGAAGGAAGTAGAGCGTAGGCCAGGTCGTCCAACAGAACTTTCTACAACGAATGGAAGGCATTCCATCTCTGCTTTCTCCCATATGCTGGCCAATGGATCCCATGGCTAGCCCAGTGGGAGAACTGAATTGCAAACAGGCTGAATTCGAAGGACTTCAAAGTTAAGCAGTGCGTTTGAATTATCTAGATTCTGGTCCTGCTCCTGCTTCTTCCTAGATAGAAGGCATGCGGGGCTCACCCACTCAGGGGCTTCCCTTCCTCATGAGGGAGCGTGGAATCAACACCCACTGCCTGGGGAGAATGGTAGAAGTTCATCAAAACCTCCCCATCTTGGACATGTTAATTAAGGCATGTCAGCTGCCTTTGCAGCTGTCGGCAGCATTGTGTTCAGCCTGTAACCACTGGGCGTCCCGTTTCTCCTTGGACACCACATCTGGAAGGCCTGCCTGCCAGTCCCACTCAGAATCTCTCCTGGACCCCAGCCCAGATGGAGAAAACCAATATCCACTCTCCCCACCATGGTGGGAATGTCACCCTTCTCAGGAAAGGAACCTAAGAAAAGCAGGCCAGGCCACCTGAGAGAAGGGGTTTGAAGGGCTCGGGGTATGGCCGGATTCCAGTAGTCCTGAAACCTGTCCCCTCAACACCTCTCCAAACACTGAGGTTGGATCGATCCATCTGCCAGCCTCAGCCATGAGGCCAGAGATGGGAGGGCTCTTCCAGAAAGCAGCAGGCTTCTGAGAAAAGGGCGGATAGTGTACAAAGGCCGGGCCCAGGGCCCAGAAGCTGGGGAGTTCAGGGCCCAGGAGCCAGGGGTGTGGAATTTCCCCTTTCTTCTCTCCCAGATAAGGAGCAGATTCTTCTACTTTGGGGAGGGGGTGCAAGCCTGTGGCTTCTCCCTTCAGCTTCCGCACAAACCCAGGGAGGCTGGGGGGAAGCTGGAGGGTGAGGGTCACATGGGGATTTCCAGACCTTAGGACTTCTTGGTGTCCCCCGTGAAGATTTTGATAGAAGTCAAAGACCCTCAAAAGGACTTTCAAAGTCCATGTCTTCTTCCCGGCTTACTCCTCACCTATCACCTGTCCTGGGACTCTGTAGACAATGGCAGGCCCCAAGGCTCCCATCTCCCAGTATAAGGACAGAGTTCTCTCAAACCCCCCAAGCCAGGGACTCTTGCTTGTGCTGTCAGAACTACAGAGGGAGACCACAGTCCCAACCTCTAAAGCAAAGCATGGCGTGGGGAATGCTCACGAACACCCCTGCAAGGTACCTGGGGGAACCCAGCTAGAACTGCCTCTCCCAAGCCAAGCTCCTCCTGTGGGAAGCCCCCAGGGAGCCTTCACAGGACCCTAGCTGAGGGCCAGCTGCATCCACAGCCCTGCAGGCTCACCGTGGGTCCTGTTCCCCCAGCTCTGCGTTCAAAGCCCATCCAGAGCCTATGGAGGGGTTCAGAAGGAAGCTGGCTTTGCTCAGCTCCTATGGCAGAATCAGCTGGACCCCTGGCTGAGTGGCCCTGGAAGGGCCTCTCTCCCCTGTGCTTCCCCAGTAAGGACTCTGGCCTCTGGACTGTCCCAGCCTGAAAGTCAGGGCAGGTCAGAGCGGGGAGGGGCTTGAAAGAGCAGAGAGTTGTGAACCTGTGGGGCTGGGAGTGGGCTTTAGTTTTAGGCCTCTTGGGTACATGAACTATGACAGCCCTGTGTCTTAGACTGCGGTGATCGGGAGTAGGTTCTTGGTGTCCCCATCCCCCACTCCCACACCAGACTGGTCCTGCGGTTGGGACAAGGTAGATGGGAAAAAAGAAACTATCCCCACCTCCCCCCGGGGTCCTGGATCTGAGTGTGCTAACTTTCCTGAAAGGCTGTGGCAGGGTCTCTGCTCCTCTCCCTTCCACCTCTTCCATTCTTTATGAGAAGAGCTAGGCCTGCCCAGGGCTGGGGTTGGGTGTTGAGCCAGCCTGTCCCAGTTGTTCCTCTTATTCTTTCTCTGCATCTCTGCCTTGCCAAGTACCACCCCAACTGGGTACCTCCCTCCATCCTGGTTTACTATGCCACAGAGGAGGTGCTCAGCCACCTACTGCCAGGTACACAGGATAAAAATACCCAGTGGAAAAACACGTGGCTTCTGGTCACACATTAACCTGGGGCCTGGCTCCAGGCCACAGGTCCGCTCCCAGGATACCTAGTGGCCAGTGTGCAGCTGGTATGAGGCCTTCTCCCTCCAGCCACCTCCTGGAATCCAGACACCCATGCCCACTTCCCACAGGAATTCTTTAGAAAGCAAGTGAAGCCCACCTGGGGACCTTGGCCCCACGTGCAGGTCACCAGGCAGTCCCAGCGGGTAGCTGTGGGGCATGCCCTCCTCTTCCCGCCCCAGGGTGTCCCTGGTTCTCTCTGAGGTCACCCAGGTCTCTCTGGGAGAAGAATCTGGCCCAGAGCACCTGGCTTGCTTAAAAGTCAGGAAGGGAGGGATGGAGGGAAGGTAGGAGATTTGGAGGGAAAGAAGGAATGAGGAAAGGAGAAAGGGAGAGAAGGAGGAAGGAAAGAGGAAGGAACAGAAGGCAAGAAGGAAGGAGGGAAGGAGCAAGAGAGAGGAAGGGAGGGAGGGAGGAGGCCAGAGAGAAAAGGTGAGTCCAACCTGGCCTGCACTGGCACACAGTCCTTGGCATACCGGGAGGCCTCTGGGAGGAGGTCCTGGGGAGAGGGAAGTGCCAGCCTGTCCCTGACCTGCCCTGAGGATCCAGGTTTGGGGCCAGATGATATCCACAGGGATACGTGTTCCTCCATGAGCCCGAGAACCACTACAAGCTGTCTGGTCCTAGCCGGCCAGTCCCTATGGTGAGAGCTTCTCACAGCTACCTGGCTTCACCAGCTGCAAGCCCAGCCCCCATCTCTTCCTCACACACCTCCAGGGCCAGTGCCAGAGATTCTAGGAAATGTGCACACAGCAGCCTTGAACCTGGGCCAAATGTCCCATTTTCCATCCAGCCGACTGAGCAGGGTGACAAGAAGCAGCCCATGAGGCTCAGCGTGTGTGCCCGCCCTCCCGCTGACTCTAGGGCCACAGCCCCACTGGAGGGGCTCGGAAGGGCCTGGGTGTCTCTGGGGCCAGAAAGCCACAAGCACCTGTGGGCTGGTGGAAGGTGTAAAGATTAACTTGTAAAGGGAAGCCGGAGCCTGAGAGCCGGGCAACAAGGCCCCGCCCACCGTTGCCAAGCTGCCAAGAGCTCCTCCAGTGGCCTAGGGGAGACTCCAGTGCCCGAGGACCAGCCCGAGACACAGCCAGGCTCCCGTGGGTGCAGGGACTCCCACCTAGTACTCTCCACTCCAATCCTTGAGGTCACGCCCTCAGGCCGATGGACACTGTCTTAGGACCCTGTCACTGTCCACGGGACCCTCCAGACTGTGGAGGCTTTCAGAGCCAAGTTCTGCTACACAGACCCAGGTCTCGGTTTCCCCGTCTGTACAATGGGCACAAAACCACACGTGGCTTACAGGACTTTACAGAAGCATGTGACGATCCTTGGGCAGCTCTGGGCAGCACTGAGGACCTGGGCTACAGCCAGGCTCCCAGCCCAGTGCTCTCCCGCAGGACCACAAGCCCAGCTCGAACCCTCCCCCAGGGGGCAGAACTGCATCCTATCTCTCTCATTATCACACTACCATTTGCTTTGGCTCACTTAGCCATGACCTGCCGAAAGGAACAAAGGCTAAGGAGGGGGGTGGGTAGATAATAGGATGGCCAGGATCCCAGCTTCGGAGGGAGCTGCCAGGCCGCAGAGGTGTTGGACCGTGCCCTGACCTCAGGCCAGAGAAACAAAGCTGAGAGGCCAGCGAGGGGGGCGGAGGTCAACACTCAGCAACTCCGGCTGAGGGGCCGGCTGAGAGGAGGCGGGGTGTTTGCATCTGGATGCCATGTGGAGGGGCAAGCATCCCAGGGGCCACTGGAGGAAATGCCTGTGCACAAATGAAACCCTGCACGGCTCCCAAGCTCTTGAAGCCAATGTCTGCAGAAGAGGAATGCAATGTGGAGTGTGGGGGTGGGGAGGCAGCGGAGAGGAAGGGGCCGCTTCGGGGACTGGAGGGTCCGACATCCCTGGGCTGGTGGCTCTTCAGTCCCTGTTGATAAGCTGAGGATCTCAGGGCAGAGCGATGAAGGCATCCCCTACCCTCAAAATGAAGAGGGGCTTCACTACCTGGGGTTCTAGATCTGGCTTCCCGAACACCTTGTCAGACCCCAGAGCCGCTATCTTCAGTCAGGGATGGCACACAGGACACACTGATACAGTGCAACGGTGTGGGAGGCTGAGATTCCGCCACGCTGTTTGGTGTAGATCAGGGCTGTGTGGAGGCTTGGGGGTGGGCCAAGGCCTTTCTCCCCTTCCTTCAACTGGAAACAGTGGATTGAATTAGGCAGCTCACTTGACTGAATCATCTTCTGGTTGGTGAGCGGACACAATCCTGAAGCTTGGTTGGCACAATCCTTCCTGGGTGGGGCTCTAGAGCAAGGCCTGGGCTTGGGGTCCCTTGGAAGTCTGGGCACTGGGGGCTGTAGCTCCTTGGTCTACCCTGCAATGATACAGTCACTGACCCAACACAGTCCCAGCCCTGTCTAAGGGAAGTGCTTGATGATTCAACTCCAAGGGAGGATCAAGGATGAACTTACCCCAGGTTGTTAAGATTCCTGAGAGCTCCTCATGCATCTCTCCCACCCCTCCCCTGTAAAGCAGGCCAGGCAGGCAAGCTGGAGTGTCATGCATGCATGTACATGTTTGTGTGTGTGTTTCCTGTGCGTATCATGTGTTTGTGTCAGCTTTTATAATAGTGACAGTGCACAGGTGCACTGTTATGTTTGTTATTGTGTGCATGTGTTTCTTTGCATATATCGTGTTTGTGTAATAAGTATGCGCAGATATCTGTGTGAATAGGTGTCATATAAATAGGATGTCAATTTCCACATAAATAGGTATATATTTATATACTTATATGGGTATATGGTGTCGTTTGTTAGTTTGGGTGTGGTACTAGGGTTTGAACTTAGGGCTTTGAACACACTAGGCAGGTACTGTACTGCTGAGTTACACCTCCAGTCCAGGTGTATGTTTGTGCACATGCATGAATAGAGCACACATGGTCTTACCTATGTAAATAAGGTGTATGTGTTTGTAGAGTGTATTTCTGAGTTAATACATGTTTGTGGGTATACCATATCTACTTGTAAGTGGATTGTGTGCATATGTGTACTTGTACATGAGATACAAGTCTATCTATCTGTGTGTCTATAATGTGACCATGTGAAAGCACACATGCAGGCCAGCATTGTGCACAGAGCACATACCTGCAAGTTCCTGTGTGTATTGTGTTAAAATGCCTGCACCTGCTAGCCCAGCACGTTAGGGACAGCCTTGGATTCAGAGCTGAAGAATGCAGGTTCAAACTCTACACCTTTAGCTGTGAGGTCTGTGAGGTCTTCCTTCCTTCCTCTTTCCAGTAAGTATATAAAGCATTTTAATTTTTTTATTTTTAACTTAACTTATATTTATTATCCAAAGAGGTTTCATTGTGTGATATTTCCATACATCCTCACAGCACCCCTGGTCATATTTCTATTTCTCTCCCTATCTTCTCCACATCCTCCCCAGGCCCTCCCCACTTTTTGGTGGTTTCAGTCCTCTCCACTCCTCACTCATCTGGCATTCTGGAGCCTCTGCAGGCCCTGTTGGTACAGTTCATTTGGGCTCCTGCATCGTCTGTGCATACGAAGCCCAGGGAGTAAGAACAAGCCAGAGCAGCACCCTAGGATCTCAGAGAAGTCAGGGTCAGGGCCACCCCAGAAAACAGCAAGAGGACAAGTTAGGGACTAATGGAGATGGGAGCAAAGATGTGCTCCCCAAAGCCAGGAGGAAAGGTCCCGTAGGAGAGTCTGGGTTCAAATCCAGGCTCTGCCACACACATGCTCTGGGACGTAGGTAAGCCTCTGTGCCTCTGTTTCTCCATCTGGAAAATGGGGTCCTTAGGATAAGCATTCACTCCTGAGGACATATTGTAAGGCCTGAAATACATCACTACATGGAAAGTACATAGAATAATTTGTTCCTCGCACTCAGCAAGTACCTGGTTGGTGTTACTGTTACCATTACTGTAAAGAGAGAAATGTCTGAATTAGTTGATGTGGTTGTTTGTTTGTTTTGTTGGTTGTGGGGCTTGAACTCAGAGCCTGGGCGCTATGTCTGAGCTCTTTTGCTCAAGGATAATGCTCTACTACTTAAGCCACAGCATCACTTCTGGCTTTTTTTGGAGGTTAATTGGAGATAAGAACCTCTTGGGAGCTTTTCTGCCCGGGCTGGTTTTGAACCACAATTCTCAGGTTTTAGCCTCCTGGTCACAGGCGTGACCTACCAGTGCTCAGCTTGAAGTGGTTTTACTCACAAAGAAAATTAGAAGCAACAGCAAAAAGACAATCATCAGTTCCAAAGAGAAGAGAAGTTGTGCAAAGGACTTAAAAAACTAACAACAAAAAAGAAACCCCCGGAGTCTGTTTTCACAAGGTCACATCCCATTCGTAGGATGACCTCGGAATTGCTGAGTCCCAGAAAGTGTGAGTTGTGGCCAGGAACAGCCGAACAGACAGAGCACCACTAGAAGGGACCTTCAAGGGGCCCGTAGAACAAGGGGACTTTTCATCCACACCAACAACTGTGAGCAATAGAAAAAGAAACCGAAGTTGAGCGTCCGTGTCTCACACCTGTAATCCTAGCTGTTTGGGAGGCTAAGATCTCAGTTTGAAGCCAGCCTGGACAGAAAAGTGTGTGGACTCTCATCTCCAACTAGCCTTGTGAAAAAAAGCCAAGTGAGAGCATAAGGCCCTGAGTTCAAGCTCCAGTATAGGAAAGGAAAGGAAAGGAAAGGAAAGGAAAGGAAGAAAGAGGAAGGAAGGACAAAAAGAAAGATCCATTTTTCAATACACAAATAGAAACCCATGCTTTGTGCTCAAAGTCTGCTTGATGAAGAAAACAATGTTGGCCTCAGCAGAGGACAAGACAGCACCACATGAAACAAGAGTGTCGAGGGAGACAGAAACTTCTCCCTCCTCCTTCCTCACTATGGATGACTTTAAGAGCAAGATGATATCCCAGCAGCTCACCCCTGGCTTTCGAAGAGGTTGCAACCCTGAGGACTGCAGCCGCTTCGCTGGCCCCGCCCCTCCTCCATCCCCGTCATTGCTTTAAACGAATGGGTGAGAAGAGATGCAACGATGTACACAGATGGATAAGCAGTTTCAGACGCATTGCTGCTCCCAGGTTTTACCCAATTTCAGTCTTGCCCCTTCACACCAGTCCTTAATAGCAATCTGGTCTGGATTCCCCTCGTCAAGATGAGAGGACAAGGCCCAGAGATGTGAAGTCACCTGCTAAATGCCACACAACAGGGCCAGAGCTGGATCTCTGGCAATCTGAATGACTTTGGAGTCCTGGCTTTGAACCACTGATTCTTTGGAAAGGCCAGAAAGCAAGGAGGGGAAGGAGATGGTACACCTGGCCTGGGGAAAGGGTGGAGGAGAACTTGGGAGGCAGCTGGCAGCCAGGCTAGATAGATGGCCTTGGTAAATGTGCTCAGAGGGAAGCAGGGATTATCAGGCAAGGCCTCTGTCTGAGCCCTAGCAATGAGTCCTGTTTGCCCACCTGGGGAGGACCAGGTGGAGACAAAACCAGAGAGAGTCAAGTGGCCTTGAGATGTAGAGCTTCTGACTTTAGTCCCATGTCACTGTAGAATCACATCTGTCCCTGCCACCCAGCCAGGCTCAGTCACTGAACGAATACTCCTGTCCCCGTTTAGTTGTGTGACCTTGCATGAATGACTCAGCCTTTTTGTGCCTCAGTTTCCTCTTGGTCAATGAAGATCATATGAACATGAGCTGAGTCTCTCCTATTTCCATCACAGATTGAAAATGTGACAGCATCAGGATAGGTGATGGTGGGGACGGCCCCTCCAAAGCTGGGGAGCCGGTGGGGCTGGATGGAGCCAGGCCCAGAGAAATACAAACACATGGGTGCTTCCTTTGTTTCTCCTGTTATTCCCTGCCCTCCTGCCCCCAGCATCCTTCTGACCCACCTTCTACTGAGTATTATGGTCTATTTACTGGGTACCAGACCCCATCCTCACCTCAGATCAGCCCATTTGGTATTAAAGAAACAGAAGCTTTGTTATCTAGCCAGGGAAACAGAAGCTTTGTTATCTAGCCAGGCTAGTTAACAAAACACGTAGGAAGAAGCAAAGCTGACACTGGAGCCTGGGACATAGGATAATATCTTCATTACTCTTTCCCCTGAGATTTTAACAGAGCTCATTGTGAACATTTCCCCCTCTGTAAATCCCAGGGCCAAAGAGAACTCTAAGAGTTACCTGTTCCAACTCCGTCGGCAGAGATTAAAAGCTTGCCCCACGTCACGAAGCTCTGGGTAGCAAAGCTGGACTTTGAACCAGGCAATTTGGCTGCAGATTTTCTCAGGCCTGCCAGGCCACCACCAACTCCCAGACAGACGCCAAGCCGTGGGATCACGGAACTCCGACTTGTGAAAAGGGTAGTAGGGAACCCCCGTGTGGGAAGAGCTTAGTGGCCGAGGGCTCCAGGACCAGATGTGGTCATCCTGTGGTCAGCCAAGGACCAGAGGCCCAGGTATGTCCTGGACAGGGATCAGGATGTGAGCTCCATTTTCACATCTCCTCAGGACATGGGCTGAGCCTATCTGTGCTGGCCCATCGATAGGCCTGGGTCTCAGGACACCTGGATCCTTGGGGTGCCATGGAAGAAGAGGTTCCACAGCCATTCAATCCCTCGTGGGATCGACAGTGCCAAACCCCAGGCCAGCCTCAGGACTGGCGAGGAACCCTTAGGCAAGACAAGCTAGGAACTGGCTTGGAGGGCCCAGAGTCCACCTCATCCAGGAAGTCTGACAGGGGATCCCAGAATCATTCATGTTGATGCAAAAACTGTCCTCCCTAGCTACTCAGGAGGTTGAGATCTGAGGATTGTGGTTTGAAGCCAGCCCAGACAGAAAAAGTCAGTGAGAACTCTAATATCCGGTAAGCTACCAAAAAGGCCAGAAGTAGAGATGTGGCTCGAAGGTCAGCCTTGAGCAAAAGTAAAGCTTTGGGACAGTGCTCAGACCGGGAGTTCTAGCCCCAGAACTGGCCGAACACAAAAACAAGAAGACACCATCCCCCTCCACAATTATTCTTGTATTTTTCTTTTAGAAAGGTGAAAGAAAGAGAAGGAAGAGAAGGAGGACATCCACCCAGCACCCAAGGCCATGGAGGGCCGAATGCCCTCCAGGCTTGTATGCTCTCCTGGACATCAGCCCCCCGACAATCCAGGCACTCGCCTTCATCCTCGTGCTATTCCACTCAGACCCCAGAATCGACCGTCACCTCAGGGAATGAGGAGTTCAGCCCCTCTCCCCACATGGGGTCTGGAAGATCCAAGCCGTTCTCGGGGAGCCCCCCATCCGAGGGAGATGCCACCATGTTTCCCGAGAGCTAATCTCAAAACCCAGCCAGGCCAGCATGGCGTGGTAGCTCAGGCTCGGAATCCTGGCCACTTACGGGGTGGAGACCGGGGAATCTTACCCTTCAAGGTCAGCCCAGACAGAAAGCCGTTTGTGAGACCCTATGTGAAGTGAAGTCTGAGGAAGGTGGCAGGCGCCTGCCAGCCCTGCTGCAGGGGGACACGATGGCTGGGCAGGGCGGCCTGTCATCTCCAGTGACACAGGGAAGGGGCCAGCCACTGGACATGGATGGTGCACGACACTGCTCCCAGGTCCTCTGCTGGGTTTTTGCTGTCCTGTACCTACAACAGAGTGGGGGCTCTAGTCTGACAATGGGCCATGTCCCCTCACACTGGGGCTCCCTGAGGACAAGAAGCACCCCCTCCCAGAGCCGTCCACCAGCAGCTTTACCTGGGCCCAGGCCCCAGGCTCATTTGCAAACCAAGCTGCAGTCTGCCAGTGATGGTATGTCTGTCACATACAACCCCACAGAGCCCTTCGAGAATTAGTCTAAAATATACAATTGTCTTTCAGGAGCCTTAAGGGTGTTTCTGAAACCTTGGGGCCCAAGACAGTTATAACATTTGTCCATTTTAGACACTGGAAAATAGGGCGCTATAATTGGAAAAGCTAGCAGAGCCCTAAGTACAGGGAACGAGGCTGCTTACATCTCAAATACCAGGTATTTAGGTGGCTTTCTTGGAACCTGGCATTAGGGACACGCGTGGTGGGCTGGGCTCATTTTTAAGGAGTAGGGGCAGCCGGTGAGGGAGGCCGGACAGGGTGGCAGCTCTATCTCTGAGCCCCATTGCCTGGCCCAAGAGCCCATGTTTTCTTCCCCTTCTCCTCTGCCCTCCTGTGCTTGCCCCAGTCTCCAGGAGCCCGTGGGAAACCCAGCGACCCCGAGAGTAAGGAATGAAGTCCTGCAGTTTGCCTGTCCCGGCATGCCAGCTGTGCCCTTGGGTACTAGTGCCAGCCTGTCCAAATTCAAATCTTACTGTTCCCTCTAAACAAGTTACCTAACCTCTCGGAGCCTCCATTTCTGCACCTATAAAATAGGATGAAAGTTGTTACTTCCCCAAGGAGGTGGTTGTGATTAATGCGGTGATTTCACATGGCACCCGGGACATAGTATGAACTCAATAAATGTTAGCTACTATAATTATATTTTAAAGGGGTTAAAGCATTTCCAATCCTTCATGAGATCTGGAGCTCTCTACTGACCCTTTCCCTTCCAGGAGACCCCTTGTCCTCTCTAGAGGACAGTGTGTCAGTCATTTGTTAGAGAACAGGTATGGCCCCTGAGCCCAATAGTTATCCTGGAGCCACCAGTCAGACCAATGGGTTGAGCCATTATCATCCTCACAGGGGCTGACTCCTGTAGCTTTTTGTGTGTCCAAGCATAAGGGAAACACGTTTTCCATTTGATGTAGAGAGGACAGAAGCACAGTGGGGTTTTCCAGACAGTGCGAAGGGCCTGAGGCATCTACATGTGTCTCAGTTGTTTGATGCTGTGTAACAAGCCATCCTCAAAGTTAGTGGCTTAAAGCAACAATTATTTATTTGATTCCAGCTCTAATTTGGGCAAGGTGTGGCAAGAACAGCGTGGCTTTGCCCTATAAGGCCTCAGACTGGAAGTTCAACTTCCAAAATGGCTTCATGCATGTCCTGGCAAGTTGGTCCATCCTGGGATTGAGTATTGGGCCTCTTTTCTCTCTCACATGGCCTCTCCTTATGGGGAGGTTGTTTTTGAGAAGAACTGTCCCAAGTCAGGAGTTCTGGAATGACATGATGTCAGAGACCCAGGTTCCTTCCATCTTGTTGCTCTGTCCTCATCAATGTGTGGCTCTCATAACATGGCCCAGCTCCGAGCATCACGTTTACATTCCCACCAACGGGAAGGCCTCACACTGGCCAGGCCCTGTTCACAGCTACATCTAACTGCAAAGATCTGCTGAGAAATAGAGCCTTTGATGGAGAAGTTTGTGCCCAACGAATACTTTCACTGCCATAGAAGAGATTCAATAGAATAGATTCAAAGGAGCAACTGGTGGTTTGGGCCACGGGGTAGGGGGGGGGTGGGGGGGAGGAAGAGGCAACCCAGGATATTTTTATCTACCCAGCTCAAGTCAGAAGCCTTCTTATTCTCTCAGCTGGAGTACAGATTTTTGAAAGCAGCACTCTGCTAGGCACGGGCAGCTCACGCCTCTAATTCTTAGCTTACTCAGGAAACTGAGATGTGAGGATCACAGTTTAACCAGGAAGAAAAGTCTGTGAGAAACTTATTTCCAATTAACAAGCAAAACAAGTTGGATGTGAAGTTGTGGCTCAAGTGGTAGAGCACCAGCTTTGAGGGGAAAAAGGTAAGGGACGGGGCCCAAGCCCAGAGTTCAAACTATAGTACTAGTGTGTGTGTGTGTGTGTGTGTGTGTGTGTGTGTGTGTGTGTGTGTGTACAGATACATGCACACACATGGAAGAAAGAGCCAGGGACTGGTGGCTCATGCCTATAATCATAGCTACTTAGGAGGTTGAGATCTGAGGATACTGGTTCAAAGCCAGCCCAGGCAGAAAAATCCTTGAAATTCTTATCTCCAATTAACTCCCTAAAAACTGGAAGTGGAGCTGTGGGCTCAAAGTGGTAGAGCACTAGTCTTGAGTGAAAAAGCTCAAGGACGGTGCCTAGGGCCTGCGTTCAAGCCCCCCAACCAACAAAAACAAAGACAGAGACAGAGATAGAAAGAGAGTAGGGGGAAGGATAGCGGGAAGGAGGATGGGAGAAAGAGAAAAAGAGGGGAAGGGAAGAATGGAAGAAGGGAAGAGAAGGGAAAAGGCCCTAATCTGAGAGTGGCTCAGGGTAAAAGGAGTCAGGATGCTGATGGGTGATGGTTGGCTGGGGCGTTGCAGACAGGCCTTTATTTTCTCCTGTTCCCTCAACTTCTTGCCCACTAGAGTCTCCTGAGCATCTCCAGGGTTTCCAGAAGAGAAGAAACCGGGAACCATTCACCATGGCCAAAGTTCTGGTCATTTACTGCTCCCCAAATCATCCAGAGCTGGCGCTCTGAACGGCAGAGCCAACGTCCCCGAGGGCTTTGCACAGGTAAACCTCTCAGGAGCACCGGGGCCACCCCTCTCCACCCACCTTCCACAGACAGCTGGCTGTGGGGAGAAGGCCACTGCCAAGCCACCTGGCTGCCTACTAAAGGCTGACCTGAAAGCTGCCTGTCACCTCCCCAGTGCCCAAATTCCCTGCCTGGGTGGCACACCCTGCCAAGGTGCCTGAATCCCTGACTTCCCCTGCCACATGCACAGTGGTCACCTCTCACCCGTACCCTCCTGGATGAAAGGCTTCTTGCCTAGTGCTAAAGCAGTGGGCTCTTTGTGGTCTACAGAGCATGGGAGAAAGTTCTTGACCTCTAACAAGAAAGACGGTGTGTTCTCACAGAAAGACAAGTGCCCATGTAGCGCTCAGGTTCAAAGAAGCACATGCAGCTAGCCTTAAACTGGGCCAAAGTAAGAAAGCCTCTGGCTGGCAAAGAGCAGACAGGGTACAGTATCAGGATGAGGCCCATGGTGTAAGCAGTGCAAACTCAGAGACTCTCTGGGCTGGAGAGGCCCAAGATTGCCACATCCAAGTGCCACCATCTAGGCGTAGGAAGGAGGGATTTCTCAGAAATATTGATTAGGAAGCCAGTCAATCCCCCTGCCACCCTGCCCCCACCTCCCCCAGCTGAAAAGACCAACAAAAAGCTGTTTAGCAATACAGCCTTGCCCCTCCATCTGTGACTCTTCTCAGCTTTACTTGGTGTGGCATTAATATCTGTAGGATGCACATGGGTGTGGTGACACACACCTGTAATCCCAGGAAGAAACAGGAGGATTCCAAGTTCAAGGCCAACCTAGACTACACAGCAGGACTCTGTCTCAAAAATAGAAGAGAAGCCAGGTGCAGTAGTTCAACCCTGTAACCCTAACTACTCGAGAGGCTGAGATCTGGGGCTTCGAAGCCAGCCGGGTGCAAAAGTCCATGAGACTGTTATCTCCAAATAACCACCAAAAAACTGCAAGTGGTGCTGTGGCTCAAGTGGTAGAGCACTAGCCTTGAGCTGAAGAGCTCAAGGACAACGCCTAGGCCCAGAGGTCAAGCTCCATGACCAACCAAAAACAAAAAAAGATTCCTTTTCAATCAATAAAAAGCTGGATGTGATGGTGTACGCCTGTCATCTCAGCTACATGGGAAACATGTACAGGAGAATCATGGTCCAAGTCTGACCTGTCATAAACATGAGACTCAATTTGAAAAAGAATGACAAAACAGGACTGGAGGCATGACTCAAGTGGAAGAGTATTTGTCTGGCAATTCATTGTAAGGCCATGAGGTCAAACCCTACAGAGAGAGAGAGGGAGGGAGGGAGGGAGGGAGGGAGAGAGAGAGAGAGGCAGAGGCAGAGACACACAGAGAGAGATACACGGAGAGCATATAGGCTAACCTGCTGGTAGAGAGAGGATTCTCCACTTGTGCTGGCAGGGACTGCTATGAGCCACAAGTACATGTTTGCAGAGCTGTAGACCAGTCAGGTAGGACCAGTCCCCATCAGTTACTAACTGCATCTTTGAACAAGTGTCTTAGTCTTCCATACCTCAGTTTCTTCATCTGCAAACTTATAATCCCTATTCCAGAGGGAGGCTATAAAAATTCAAGACAATCAATGCGGGCAATTGGCAAAATGCCTGGGACAAAGTAAGACATCAGCAGGTGAGCAGGCATTTGGTTATGCAGTGATGTATACTGAGATGATGACTGCCTGGTGGAAGAAGGAAGAAGAGAAGAGGAAGGAAGGAAGGAAGGAAGGAAGGAAGGAAGGAAGGAAGGAAGGAAGGAAGGAAGGAAGTCTGGCTGCTAGGGCTGGAGGCAGCTGTTTCATCCTCTCTGGTCCCTGATCCTTTTTCCCTGACTGTATTTGGCTCGCAGTGTGGGCTGGATCCTTACATTATTTCCTCTTTCGTTTACTTCTGAAGTCATTTGGCAAGCGACATCAAATAGCACCGAAACTGCCTTCTCCGCCGACCTGGGCACTTATCTTCCAGAAATAATTAATGAGAAAGAAAAAGCCACATGCCCAAAGATGTCCATGGCAGCTTTATTTATAATAAGAATAAACTGGAGACCATCAAATGCCCAGCAAGGAGGGAAACAGAAAAGGTTTAGAATGGAATATTACACAGCCATTAAGAGTGACAATATGAAGTCCATGTGGCAACAGAAAAAAAAGAGCAAATGAAAAAGAGCAGAATTATAAAAGTGCAGCAGACTCATTGCACTGGGCTTCAAAACACTGGGAATGTGTGTGGGCAGGGTTGGCAGGGATCACTGAAAATGGCGAACACGAGCTTACTCGTGGGCTGTTTCTTTTCTCCCAGGCTCTCCAGAGGGAGGAGTCATCTTCCCAGACATCCCTGAGGTGCCCTAGGCCACCAAAGGGGGAGGAATGTCCTCAGTCTTCCCTTTCCCATGCCAGTCCCCCCAACCTCCTGCCCCCCTAGCCTCTCTGGAGAGAAGATGCTCTAGTCTTGGTTTCTGGTATTTTTAGCCAGGCCTCTGCCTCTTGCAGTCCAGTGTTCTAGGGTAAAAATAGCTGGGGTGGAGGGTACAGCCCTAACTGTGCACTTTCTGCTCCCCCCCCCCCCCGACCCAGGCGCCTCCTTGTCTTGAGTCACAGCTTTTTGCCCCTTGCCTCTGGCTCTGGTCCATTTCTGAGGTCTCAGTGGCTGCAGAAGAAATGTTCTGATCTGGTCCATCTTTCCCTAGAACTCCAGAGGGCCAAGAGTTCCATTTTGTGGACAAGAACACTGAGGCCAGAGGAAAGAAGTGGCCCAAATAGTCTCTGGCTCACCTGTCCCCCTCCTTTCCAGCACCATTTGCCCTTGCCCCTGCCCTTCTACCATCTTCCTCACAGAAGGAAGAAGAGGCCAGAATGTCAGCTTGGGGAGGTGGCCAGAACATGAGCTGTGCCCCTAGCTCTTGGCTCTAGTTCCTTATCCAGGGGACTGGGTCATCCATGACCGTGAACTCCAGTGTCTGTGTTTATAAAAATCACAGCGCTGGCCCACACGGGCTCCGATGATTACCAATACCCTGACTCCTCTAACCCAGGGTGGAGGTCAGACTCATCACATCCCCCTTGCCCTCTTCCCTAGAACCTTCCAGAAGTTGTGCGTGTTCAGGAACCCTGTAGACCCCTACCTCCAGGATCGTCCATGGTGGATGCTACCTCCCAGACAAGCTCCCAGGCTGGAGGCCCGCGTCTCAGCCCCCTCCATCTGTCAGGGCACCTTCTTAAGAAACACATGCTAATTTTAACACTCGCTGAAGCCAAATTTAATTAAAGAAGTAAATCTGCTAGGAAATAAATCCAACAAGTGTGGTTTAAAGCAAAATGTATGAGACTTGAAGATAGTTTGGCAGCCAGAATAGAAGAAGCTGGTACTTCCTACTCCTAAAGACATAAAAAGCCATCCTCCAAGAAAGTCCCAGGATGTACCCTCTAGACCACAGACAGCCTGATTTTGTGTGTCTTCCATGTCGTCCAATCTTCTCGCGCGTGTGTGTGTGTGTATGTGTGTGTGTGTGTGCGAGAGAGAGAGAGAGAGAGAGAGAGAGAGAGAGAGAGAGAGAAAGAGAGAGAGAGAGAGAGGGCCTCATGTAGATCACAGAGCTTTCTACAGATATTTTAAGTACCCCACCACAGAGCCCCAAAACACTGATGTCTGTAATGATGTTGAAGATGGCTTCTCAGCTCTTTCCAATATTCCAAACACTCACCTGGAAACCCTACCTGTCCCCTCTTTAGTCACAGCCTCCAACTCAAATGTCAAACCTATGCCTTCGGCTGGCAGTTCATCAGTGCTGAAACCCTGATTCTCTTGATAACGGGCAGAAGGTAGCCCTCACTAACGAAACAGGATCTTAGGAACATAACATCTTTAATTTGGTAGACAGAACACAGAATCCAAGCTGGGATACTAATCCCAGAAGTCTCAGATCAAGAACTCTGGAGGCTTCTGAGTTCAAATCCAGGGTGGTGGTGTGTGCGTGTGTGTGTGGGAATGGGATCCTAAAAGCTGGGGTAGCAGGGGAGAAGTTTGTCCTCAGACTACAGGAGATGTTGTTTGTGTGAAAGGAGGTAGAGGTGGCCTGTGGGACCTGGGGCTGACCGGGTCTCCTGATGCTCTTTATTCTAGAAACCAAGGGTAGAGCCACGCACTCAGCGCTAGCCCCTCTATGGGCAGAGCTATGCAGGCATGCTTGAGAACACAGCAAGCAACCTAGCAGGTAGCTACTGGCAAGTCTTCTGGTTCTTGGAAGCCAGGTGACTTCAGATGTACATGTACCCTGCTCCATGGCAAGATCTGTCGTTTTGTGGTTTGGAAGGCAAGGGCTGGACTGGGCCGGGATGTCCAATGTTCTGCTTCCTTTCCGTGCCTTTGGCACCCCTCTACCGTTGGCCTTCAGGAGGGACAGCAAGAGACCAGGTCAGAGAGCTGGTCCCCTGGGGCTCCCTACCACTCACCCGGGCTGCCTCCACCCTTGCTCAGACTTACATTTGAATCTGGACCTTGTCTCTGGTAAGCGCTGTTCCTTGCGCCATCGCTTGCTGCCTCCATCTGTTAATGGACAGCTGCAGACAGACTCCTGGGGTTCTTACCTAGTGCCACTGACTGTCATGAAACTCCAGGGCTTGCCTGTGAAAGGGAAGTGCCAGTCCACGCCCTGCCTTGCTCCTAGGGCCGAGTGAAGATCCACAGTGAGGTGGGCAGAAATTAGACCACAGGAGAGCATCCTGGGGCACCTCACCTTGGCTGGGACCTGGGGCTCTGCCCTCAGCCACCTTTTGGTCTAAAGTGGAGATATAATACACAACCCCCATTTTAGCATGGGGAGCTCAAATGCTTAAGAGACAAGGCGGGGGAGACAGGCAACAACCAGGCTGTCCTTGGAGCCTTCCTAGAGAAGCTGAATGACCAGAAGGAAATGAAGACTTTATAAATTCACTTGGGGGGGGAGTGGTTCTGCTCCTGCCCCTCCCGACCCCAAGTCCCTTTGCTGAGTTTGTGATAGAAAACACCCACCCTATTTGATCTTGAAAAGTACCAGCTACTCAGCTACTGCGATGCCTCCAGCTGAGCGCGGCCCAGAGCCATGACGTGGCTCTCCCTCTGCCTTTTCCCTTACATTCAGGGATGCAGATGAAGACAATTCAGAGGCCAGAGACCCTCTCCACCCCTCTCCACCCCCCCACACCCCCCCTCGCAGCTGTCTGCTGCCTTCCCTTTTCTTTCCCCATCCCTCCCCTCCTCATCTACCTGTAGAAACACAAACACCAATGGCCGCTTTGGTGCCTACCAGGATCAAAGTGTTGGCTTTCGCTTTGGAAGAAAGACACAGGGCCTGAAAGCTACAGGAGCCAGGAGCACAAAGGCGCTTTCCTCTTCTCCATGGCGCAGTGCTTTCCTCTTCTCCATGGCGCAGCTTCAGCCCCTCCCAGGCCAGGCACAGGCCGCACCTGCACCTGGCTGCCTGGCCTCCCCAGCACAGCACATACACACCACCCAGCGGGGCCACTGCTCACGTGGGCAGGGAGCATGCTCCTCCGTGCTTTTGTTGAGTGATTTTGTCTGTAGAACGCATTGTCCCTGCTGGCTTAGGCACTGTCGTGTCTCAGAATAATGAGACAGGGAGAAAGACAAAGGGAGACAGAAAGCGACAGAGACTGACAGCACATAAGGCAGAGGAATGTTCTCAGACAGGGGAGAAAGAGACAGGTGAGAGGAGGGACAGGAAAGACAGACAGATGGGGTGTCTTAGGCTGCCTCAGACTCCAGGTTCTCTGAGCCCCCATGTCCCGCTGCTGAGATGCCCAGGCAGCCTCTTGCACAAGGGGCTGAGCAGGCAGAGTGGGGGCCTGGACCTGAAGGAGCCCCCAGACATCCATGATCTCCCTACCATGGCACAAAATCTGTGGACCCCCCAAACCCAGTGCTAAGAGAAGAGGAACAGAAAGGCATAGTGCACCTCAAATTTCCCACCTCCCTTCTACTATGGGTTACAGGGACACAACCCATCTCCACCATTCTCCCCACTCACACCTGGCCTGGTCCCTCACCACCTCCAACATGGAAGGGGCCAGACCCTCTTCCCCCGTCATCCACAGGCTGAGGGCACACACCCACGCCCGTCGTGTCTGCCCTCTCAGTCTCATTTTCTTGGTCTGTGGTCTGAGCAATAAACACCATGCCAGCCTCAAGGAGGGCTGCGAGCTCCCAGAGGGAGTGCAGTGGCCATATGGCATATACAGCAAGTGAGGGGCTGCAGCCTCCATTGTAGCTGTGGCCTCCATCATAGCTGTAGCCCCTCTGTCAGCCATGGCTGGGAGATGCTAATGGCTGGCACAGGATAAGAATTCTGGCCCTGCCAGGCACTAGTGGCTCATGCCTACAGCCCTTGCCACTCAGGAGGCTGAGATCTGAGAATAACAGTTCGAAGCCAACCTGGGGAGACAAATCTGAGAGACTCTGATCTCCAGTTCACTGGAGGCATGGCTCAGATGGTAGAGCTCTAGCCATGAGTAGAAAAACTGGCTAAGAATGTGAGGCCCTGAGTTCAAGCCTCAGTTCCAGCTCAAAAACATAAAAATAAAACATTAAGCTGAGGGCCAGTGGCTCGTGCCTATAATCCTAGCTACTCAGGAGGCTAAAATCTAAGGATCACAGTTCAAAGCCAGGCTGGGCGGGAAACTTTGCAGCTCAAGTGGTAGAGTGTTAGTCTGGAGCAAAATTAGCTCAGGGACAGCAGCCAGGCTCCAAGTTCAAGCTCCAAGACCGAGGGAAAAACCCCCCACAAAACACTCAAAGAAGTAGCTGGTGCCCTTATAGCATATAGATGCCATGTAGACTGGAGGGGGATTCCGGCATCACTATCAGAGGGAGGCGCTGGAGGAAGGAGGTTTTGGACTTAGGCACAGTGGGTCCTTGATGTCCCGGCTAGTTCCTGGATGCCATGCCTGCCCCTGTGGGCCTATGGTCGCTGCCTGTCCCTGGGGCATCTCCCCCAAACTGCACAGGGGCATAGGCATCACTCCTGATGAGGTCAGGTAACCACAGGTTCCAGGTGACCCCCTCCCCAGCCAGGCCCCCTGCAGCATTAAATGACCATATTGAAATAGCAAAGTAAACACCAATAGGTAACGTGCAAATTAAAGCCACTTCTCCTAGATCTTTTATTTATAGACCTGAGCTCAGCCGCCGCGCCCTCCCAGGCCAGGACTCCAGGAGCAGAGCCGGCACCTGCCTCACCCGCCTGTTCCCAGAGGACACGGCCTTTCTGGCAGGGGTGGAGACAGGGACCTGAGGCCTGACCATGCCAGAACCACCCACCTTACCTCCAGTGGGGAGGTAAGGACCATCTAGGGGGCCCCAGGTTCCAGATGCTGAAGGATCTGGGGCCCAGTGAGGTTTTCTGGGAGGAATGAGAGAGGGGCAGAAATGGGTCCCGGGGGGGAGCGCGGGGGGTTGATCATGGGCACAGGTATTGGGCCAGGATGCTCTGACAGGTTGGTGATATGAACAACTAGCATTGTGTGGCACCCATTTTTGCAGTGGGGACACAGAGGCACAGTGGGGACAGGGTGAGGTTCCATTGCTACCCAGTTCCTGGCAGAGATTTGAACCATCACTCAATGCCACCTCTCCAGGGCTTCTCCAAGAGTGTTGGAAGGCTCTCCCTGCAGCCTCACGATGCCTCCCTGGCACATTTCTTGGTCTGCTGTGGTTCCTCACAGCAGACATGCCAGCTTTCACGTAGGGACATCCAGGCACCAGACCTAGCTCATCACCAGGCCGGTGAGCCAGCTGAGCTAGACGCGCTTAGCAGCAGAGGACATGAGACAACAACACTCTCATGGGACCCCTGCCAAGGCCACACAAATGAAGCTTCAGGCCAGGGCCACACAAAGCCAACTGGCTGGGCCAGAGCCTGACCTTGGCCTTGCCAGCGTGGAAATCTAACCACAGAGCATAAGGCCATGGTTGGTTAGCCACAGGTTTATTAACCCAGGGAAGATGCCAGGGCCAGGAAACCACACTTTGCCCAATTTGCTCATCTGGCCAGACCTGGGAGTGCTGTCACCATCTCTGGTGGTGAGAAGCCAGGAACGGGAGCTGTAGGCTTGGCAAGAAGATGGTGGACAGGAAGAACAGCCACATTTTGTCAAGAAGGGAAAGGGCTCACCAAAGCTTCACATCCTCAGCCCGATCAGCCACATATCCAAGAGTGGTTTCCAATTGCAAGCCAAGGGGACACCACCAGCCCAACCCTTCACAAATATCCCCAGCCACTAGACAAACACCGCACACCAAAAACAGCCCCCAGCCACGAGTGACAGGACTGGAAGCCCTGCAGGGGCCAGGGTTTAGACAAACACCTGCCAGGGGCCTCACCTTGTCTTGGGATTGGCCCTCGGCCGCCACCCCTCCCCCCTCCCTCACCTGTTTGGTGAGGACAGAACTCCAGCAGTTGAGGAGGAGGTGGTGCATGGTTGGGGTGGGCAGAGTCTGGGTTTTACTGTCCCTAGCTGTGCCACCTGGGGGAGGTCATGTTCCTGCTGTGTGCAGCTTCTCCTCTTGGCAACTGAGCCAACAATCCTGTCCAAGCAGAGAACATGGGAAGATGGCGGATTGCTCTCTGGCATCAGAACCACTCAAGAAGAAGGCTCTGCAGCTGAGCATTATCTGTGGGCCTCAGCGGATGCCAAGCAGCCCTGTATGAATTCTTAGCCCTCATGAAATTCTGTGTGGTGTGTGTGAGCACTGGCTCCATCTTACACCTGAGGCAGTGGGGGTGCTCCAGTCTTGGTCCCCTGCTCCAAGTCACATCTCATGAGGGGCTGAAGTTGGACATGGATCCAGGCAGTCTGACTGCAGAGTGGTTTTGTTGTTGTTGTGTGTGTTGGTCATGGGGTTTAAACTTGGGGGCCGAGTGTTGTCCCTGAGCTCTTTTGCTCAGGGCTAGTGTTCCTCCACTTTGAGCCATAGCACCACTTCTGGGTTTCTGGTGATTAGTTGGAGATAAGAGTCACGTAGACTTTTCTGCCCAGACTGGCTTTGAACTTCAATCCTCAGATCTTAGCCTCCTGAGTAGCTGGGATTACAAGTATGAGCCACCAGCTCCTGGCCTGACTCCAGTGTTCTAACCACATCAGATGCCACATGACATGTGTGTTCCTGAAAAAGGTTTAAATGGAAAGGGGTGGCATGGGTGCCCTCCTTGGTGCCCCAAAGATGCTCTGCTAGAAGCCAGAGGGTAGGATGAGGGCAGTGATCTCTCATGGGCTCCCTCTATGTCTGCTTCTCCCCAGGGCAGCCAAATAGAGCTGGAAAAAGTCACAGCCCAGCCAAAGGGACAACCAATGTGTGGAACATGCCCTGGTCACATCACCGGGTGGGGTGGGGGCCCCGGGCTGTCAGCCATGTAGTCCCCAGCCCACGCACTGTCTGGCTGTCCGGGGGGTGGCAGGGGGACCCATAAATAGCAGGCTTCTCACCGGTGTTGGGAATAGAAACCCAGTCCAAACAGTGTGGTGAGTTGGAGACGAGTTGGGGCTTTCCAGACCAGCCGCAGTCCCAAGGGACCTGGGGGCAGCTCGAGGATCCCCCCCCATCCCATTTCTTCACGTGTCTCCTAAAAGATCAGGTCATTTGGGGGAGAAAGCCCAGCTGGACCTAATTCCAAAATCCTTCACAGCCCAGGGATGGATACCGGGAGAAGCCAGGAACACGGCAGGTGATACATATTGAACACCTATTAAGCACCTGGCCCTGGTTTAGCTATTTTACATAGACTATCTCAGCGAATCTCACCACCGCTTGATTAACTAGGCCTGGTTCTGCCCATTATTACAGAGGAAGGATGGGGGCAGAGGGGCAGTCATGAAACGGTGGTCCCACCATGAGAAAGAGGTGGGGGTAAAATGGGACCCCACCTCCTGGTGGCTCAGCATGCCTGGTAAAAACAGATCAGTTGTGCCAGGCCCAGTCCTTGACGTCATCTTGGGGTGGGAGAGCCCCAACATTCAAGGCGGAGATGGTAACAGCTCAAAGTGCAATACTGAGAGCCTGGGCCTTTGAGAGCCTTTGTCTGCCATGTGGAGCTTAGAGTTTGTCCTCCAGAGGACAGAGCCATGAGGGACACAGGGTCCAGGACCCCCACCACAGCTGACCTACTAAGAAGCTGCTTACAGCCCCTCAGAGGTGACTCTCTGTTCTGGGACCCCTCAGCCCTGCAGGGACAGGAGGAAAGCAGGGAGTGGGACCCAGGAAGAGGCGTGCCGAGAGCCCTGCCCTGCTGTGGCTGCTCAAGGGCTCTGCTAGGGTCCTTAGGCTGGGAAAGGAAGCCATGGCCAGCCAACTGAGATGGTAGCGGGTTCGAATGCCATCTCTTCCCAAGTACATCTCCCTCCTAAGACCTCTGCACATCTGCCTGCCCCTGATGGCAGCCGCTCCTCTCCCAGAACACCCCAGCTAGTGTGCCTAAGGCCTTGCTTTCTCTTCTTCTCTTCTAGGTACACTGCCAGTGGCCAATGGAGATATGGAGAAACCAGACCTGGCTGTGTTCTCTGAGTTCCTGGAACAAGGAAACCTTGGCACAGGAATAGATGACAGTTGGTGGCCTGGATTCTGAAGGCACAGGTATAAGGGTGACCACTACACCTTAGGGAGGAATGGGTGGAGTGGCAGCCCCTCACCACAACCCCCTGGCCATTCCTAGGGAGGGGAGGGGGCGGAGAGAGGGCTGGAGAGGGCCATGTGGCAGGGGAGAAGGGAGTGGGCCAATGGGGAAGCAGGGTGGGGCCTTCCTTGGAACTGCATGGAGGAAGAGAATAAGCCTGGCAAGTGTCCCTTACTCTTAATGCCCAGCTTGCTCTCCCTCCTCCCGAAGCAGGTGCTCCACCCTGCTGACCCAACAAACTGCCTCTTAACCTAGACTAGGCAGACAGGCGTGCACACATGCAGATGGAGACAATGCTGGCTAATTCTGGGGGAGACAAATGGGGCAAGCAGGAGCCACACAAGGGTCTGGGAAAGGGCTGTCCAGGCAAAGTGACCCCATCCATGTAAGACACAAGCACCCTGAGACTCCAGTCAGCTCTAAGGGAGCCAAGGAGTACCAGGGATACAGGATAGGTATGGGGCAGGGGGTGGGAAAGCAAATCAGAGGATGCATGAGAGGTCTTCTCTCGCTTTTCTTCAATAGAGACAACACTCGTGCATGAGAAGACTCGTGTGCACACATGGAACACACACTCATAGGGACACACTCATATTCACTCTCATGCACACATGTGCTTTGCATAGGTGTATAACACACACAATGCTCATGCACACAAACATGCATGTGTGTCATGCACACAAGCACACATGAGCATACACACTCGTGTGCACTATAGTCATATAAACATTCATGTGGACTCATGCACGTGAGCATTTACATGTATTCAGCATCCATGCACGTGCACATACTCGTGCACACAAACTCAAACACTTATGCACATAATCCACTTGTGCATGTTTGTGTACCAAGTATTCACTCAACAATCTTCTGCCTACACTCTTGCACACACCCACTTGAGAGTATGGCCTGCAGGCGTTTGGAGAATAGATGAGATGTCAGAGCTGCAAACCTAAGCCAGGCCGCCCCTCCAAGCATGACTTGTTTGTCCTATGTGTTCATCAAGCTAAGGCCAGCCCTAAGGGCCATTCTAGCCTAATCCCTCTCATGTGGTCTGGGCAGAGGGGGCTACAGATGTTCTGTCATGGCTTGGCAAGTTCCATGCCCATGAAAAGGCCACTAAATAAACACATGAATTACTCCGGGCCTAAAGATGGGGCCGTGAACCAATCAGACTCCATAGAGGCAGATTTGGGGTGGAGAAAGGCAAAAATGCACATCTACACGCATGTTAAACTGAATCAACCCCAAAAAAAGATACTGTTTCTAATAACTTCTGAATAAACAAAGTCCAAATCAAATCCAGAACTGTGATTGAACCCTGGGGCTCGCACAGAGGCCACTGCCAGCTGCCACAAAGACACACAGCCCTGGCTCACAAGCAGACGAGAGCCTCTGACCCTCAGAAAAGCACCATCTCCTGGGGGTCTTGAGGAGGCCTGGGAACCAATCCTGGCCACCAGGCCCTGGGGACAAGGGTGTGTCCAGCAAAAGGGTAGCTGCACGGCAAGTTCCCCCCTGAAAGGCCAAGTTCCTCGTGTGAACCAGGCAGCCCCCTGGGCCACTGGGGCCACTCCTAAGGAGAAAACTTCTGCTCTGTCAGGCTCTGCAGGCCAGAATCAGGAAGGCTGCAGACTCAGTGAAAGAATGTCACCACTCCCTGGTCAAGGCTTCCCCTGTGCCTGCAGCCTTGTCTGGTGGAGGATGTGAATGTACCCTTTGTCACAAGACCCTTAGAGAAGTGACATTATTCAGATGGGCAGCAAACTTTGGGACAATTCATTATCTTCGTGATCTAGCAGCAGCCGACTGACTCTTCCTTCCTGACTCCATCTTTCCCTGGGGCAGAGATGGCGTGTGGGGAGCCCGCCTGGGTGGGTGCCAGCAGCTTCCACCCCAAAAGGAGTCAGAGGATGCCATTCCTCCTCTCAGAGCTTCCTGTTGGGGTTCAGAGTCAAGCTGGGCAAGGCTGACTGGGCTTCAAGGCTCTGGGCGGTGTCTTCGAGATGGGTGCCAGCCAAGGCAGTGGGCACAGAGCCTGTGTGGATGCCTGCTGTCCAGAGATGGGCTGAGAGGATCCAGACCCCCCCATCATTTGGGCACACATACTAGGACAGAGGGCGACAAAGGCAGCACAATGCCAGGCACTTAATGAAACCATCTATAAGTGCCACTGAATAAACAGAGCAGGTGGCCTCTCTCCTTACAGAACACCAGCCCTGCCAAGAGAGCACTGGGTCCGGAGCCTCTGGGACTGGACAATCGCATGCTTCTCATCCTCCCAAGCCCCCCTCCCTGAGCCCCTTCCGCAGTGAGCCAGGAGGGCACCACTTCTGTCTGCTTACTCTGAACTGTGGCTGAAGCAAAGTGACCCCAGGGTCTCCCCTCTTTCCCTCCCCACTCACAACCCACTTCTCCACCTCTTTGCCCCATTGTAGCAGAGCAGCTAAGGGTCAGGTTAAGCACAGAAATGGGCTGGCTTCACACCTGCAGAGGGTGTTGTTAGTTTCTCTGCCTCGTGTCTTCTTTTCCCTCCCTGGCAGCATCAGGTGGGCACAGTCCCTAGATTTCCTACATGAGCACCAGGGCAGAGAGTGACTCTAAACCTCAGTGAAACAGCGCTGTGGTTCATATGGGATACAAAACTCTGCATGCCCTTCTCCTCCTAAACGTTGCATGCATGTAACCTTTGTGTCTATTTTCTTTCCCTTCTTGATCACCAAGAACAGTTGCCAAAGTGATTATTTACCCTTGGGCACACTTCAGGAAGCTCCAGCCCCTGTCAGTCCCCAGGGGACACTGGAGAAAGGGTCGTGGCTTGTTTCGTACCTGTCTTGGCTCCTAGGCTGGCACTGCCTTCCCCTCCCCACCCCCAGGGCTCTTCCCTGTACAGACTGCCAGTATGAGGACCCTTCAGTCCTCAGCTGAGCAAAGCCAAGCTGGGCTAGCCTGGCCTGAAAAGTTTGGTGTAGCTGGGCTTCATGCCTTCTGCTTGCAGGAAGAGTGGCTGAGCAAAGCCTTGCCTACCTCCACCCCTCCAATCAGATACCGGGCTCTGCATTCTGCAGGCCCCATGCTGTCTTACTGCCTCACCACAGCCTGGCACAGGAGCTGCCACGGGCCACACCAGCCCTCTGGGGTCACACTGTCCAAACCACCACATGTTCCCAAGTAACCTTTGCTGTTCCCGTGGGAGGAAGACAACCAGGAGAGGTCCCGGAAATCAATCTGAAAGGGCTTTCAGACCAAAAAAGTGTGATTTCCTTCAGGGGAGGGAGGAAAGCAGAAAAATGCTTCCCCCCACCCATATACACACTGGTCTTCTTTGGCTCCATTGCTGTCTTGGGTGCATTTAGTGGTTTGGCAACTGTGGGTGGATTTTAAAAATCTGCTGTCCAGGCAGAGAGACAAAGGAGCCTGGGCCAGGGCCAGGGGAGACCTCAGAGGACAGGGGCATTCATCTTGTTAAAAATAGCCCACCCTGTTGCTATTTCTATTGAGCCTGGCACACAACGCTGTATGATTTTCCTTTTTTTGCTTGAACCATTTGATAAAAATAGTAGATAACAAGCTTTTAAAAAGTTGAGCTATTTTTACACGTAAGCCCCACTTGGAGTGGGCTAAGTGGGGTGGCCGGGGACAAAATGGGGGAAGCCTACACAGTTGGGTGAAGCATAGAGGCTCCAAGAAGGAAAGCAATTTGGGCGAAGAGGTGATATCCCCTGTGTCCATAGCTCAGGGTCAGGAAACAGAAGCTGATACACTGTGGCCCTGCAGGCCCCCACCATTGGCCTTCAGCACCTTTCCCCCATCCCCAGCAGACTGCGCCCACATCATCCTGAGTCTCCAGCGAGAGGCTGGCCTCACGGGGTGTGTGAGCAGAGGCCAGGCACAGGGCTAAAGAGCGGTGCCCACCGCAAGGTGGCAGACCTGTTGTAGAGGGGTCAGCAGACCACAGCAAGGTCAGCTTCTGTGACCAAAGGTGGAGGCCCCCTGCCCTTTGGGACTCAGGATGAGGGCATGCTCGCTTCCACTGCTGTAGTATAGGTATGGGCCCGGCCCCGTTGTCCACAAGACCCAGGGATGGAACTGACATGGAAACACTTGTATTTGGGAAGCTGTGCCTCCTTAGCAGACTCTTTGAGGACAAGAGGAGGGGTCTTCTTCCCACAGGCCCCTGGCAGTAGTATCCTGGTGAGCTGGGGGTCACCTTGCTCCCATCTCATCTCTTCCCCACCCTCCCCTGGCCTCACCCCAGCCAAGTCAGGCTGCATGTTCCCCAGAACCGTCTGACCAGGGTGATAGGATGGAGGATGGCCACAGAAGCTATACCCTATGACAGGGGCTCCTTGTCACTTCCAGAGAGGAGGCTGAGACACCAGTGGTCTGGACCCCTGGAAACTTACCCAGACCCTCAGTTCCTGTGGCTCTGAGCTGGGTCTGTCTTCCTTGTGTCCCTCCCCACCCCAGGTAACCAGGTAACAGGTGTCTCTGTCCTGGAATAGCCTGGCCCCTCTCTGCCCTGGGATGGAGCTTAGGGACAAGCACAAGCTGACCTTTGTCACCTTAGGGGTGGCCCAAGCAGCCAAGAGCACTTGCTGATCAGAGCACTGGACAAGGAGTTGAAGAATCCTGGGTGTGTTATGCAACTCACTCGGGGACCTCTTGAGAAAAAAGGAAAGTCACTCCTCCCTGGCTGTCACTTTTTCCAGCAGTGGCTCATTGTGGGAGGAGCTGGGCCCCCGGGCCCAGCCCAGGGCCGCCTCAGTGGTCATAATGAATACTTGGAAACAAGCCTATGGACACGTGGGGTGGACCAAGCCACTTCCTGCTCCTAGACTGATGTCCCCAGGGGCGGCAAGTGTCACCAGCTGCTTCCCATAGCCAGCCATCCCTTGTCTGTAGGACAGCCACGGACTATCTACTGCCAAAATGGTCCATCCTGCAGTCACGGCATCCAGCCAGACAGTCACCCTGGGCGAGAGACACATGCTACCCTCCACTGCCTCTGTCTCTTCATTATTCGTGGCGAGCCACTTTTCAGGCACAGCTGGGCCCAGGACTAGCGAGGCTGGTTCCTCGGTTCAGACCTCAGCTCAGGTAACAGGAAAGCAAAAGGCTAAAAGGCACCTATGCCCAGGGTACCAGGAACGGTAGGCAGGCGGGGAATGGGTAGTGCCCTGTTCAACCCGAAGACGCGGTGGATTTAAGTATATCTAATCCTGTTTCCTGTTGAGCCGGACAACCCCTTAGAGCTCAGTTTATATGGTTTATCTTGAGTATGCAGTCCCAACGTGATTGGTTCCTAGCAGTCAGGCTTGTCTTGCTACCCAAGGCAAAACTCAGGTCCCCAGCCTCTCTCGGAGGTCACCAGCCAGCCAGGCTCAGAGCAGAGCACTTGTCTGTCAAGTGGAGACTCTTGGGGAGTTTGTCTCCCTTCTAAACAAACATGCATGTGTTACAAAGTCCCCTGGAGGAAGCTTCCTCTCCACACCACAGAGAGATGAGCCACTGGGCTCTCAAAAGAGTCACATGACAGAGTGGCTTCCTGTGCAGGGTGCAATTTCCAGGTGACAGAAGGCTGCTGCCCAGACCCCATCCACCCCTGTCTGCTCCTCTCCTGAGACTCTGGAGAGAGCTGATGTCTCAAAAGAGGATCGCCAATGTCTTTGCATGCAATTGGAGAGGTCTGGTCCCCTGTGGGCTATCTGCTGGGGTTCTGGGGTAGATCCAGGGCCCGGGTATAGGGCTGGCCTTTGGAAAGTCCCCCAGAGGCACATGGCGCAGTTGCCCTAGAGATTTTCATCAACCTCAGCCAAACCCAGGACACTGGAATTGGAAGATGAGGAGCCAAGACCTAGAGAGGGGGGGTTACACAGTGCAGAACCAAAGCCCAAGCCTCTCTCCTGGCTCCACCCCTGAGAGCTGGCCTTCTGAAGCCTTCCCCCAACTGGCCTCTGTGCCTAACCTTGGACTTGTGTTTTTCAGGAAAGGCTGTAGGCTTTCCCTGGACTTCCAGTCTCTGGAACAGAATCCATCTGCAGGAACCTGAACAGGAGCAATTTGGACTCGGGCAAGGAACAAATCATTCTGGAAGGTAAGGTAACAAAGCCAGGCTAAAGCAAGGGCTCAAGTCAGGCCATCTGGGTTTGCATCCCAGCTCTACTGCCTGTCTGCTTTGTGATGCGGTTTTGCCACTCTGTGCCATCTTCTAGCAACCCTGAACGAGTTGATTGAAGCTAGAGAGCAGCCTAGGGCACAGATGAAGCACTAGACAGGATAAGCAGGATCCCACAGATGACAATGATGAGAAAAGACAGATTATTGCAAACTCCTACTCATGCTTCAGAATCCTTTTAGACATGGCCCCCCTCCTCTAGCCATGCGGGTAGTGTCGTTCTCCCTAGTTAGGGCTGTCCTAGGAATTTTCATCCCTCCAGTATGCAAAGTAGGGAAGAGAAAGAATTCACCTACATGAGTACCTAATATATGCCAGGCCTCACCAGGTCCTTTCCAGAGTTCATCTCGTTTGTTTTCTATAGCAGCACTGGGAGGTGATGCAGTTGTCCATATGCTTTTCTTTTTCTTTGCTCTGAAGTCCAGTCTGGCCTTAACTTCCAATCCTCCCTCCTCAGCCTCCCACATGCTGGGATTGAATGCATGCACCACTACGCAGGGCCCATTTCCCTCTTATTAGACACAAAGACACTGTGGATGAAGGAGGGAAGCGACTTGGTAAGCGCCTAAACCAGAAGCCATGATTGCTTAGCATTTATCCTTGCCTCTTTCTGGACTGCAGGCTTGCCGCCCCACCCGGGCTGACAATTTTAACACGCGTTGTGGTATGAGCCATTTTTTTTTTTGAGGAAAGGCGTATGGTGCTTGTCACCACTCACTAAGATTTATGCTCCCCCAAAAGGCCAACAACCATGTACACATATGCACCAATCCTGGAGCTTGAATCAGAGCCTGAGTTCTGTGCCTGAGCTCTCTACCCCTTCCAGCTCTTTTTTTTTTGTAATTAATTGGAGATAAGCTTTTTGGCTAACATTGAACCACCATCCTCAGATCTCGGCCTCCTGAGTAACCAGGATTACAACATGAGCCACAGACAGCATCCAGCCAAGAACCATCTTCTTTACTACCTCCCCAGAGACCAGCATAAGGCCAAACACCTGTGAGGGATGAGCTGGATGCCTGAACAAAGAAATGAATGAATGCAAGAAGAACCCTGTTCTGAGGAAGAGGTGGAATCCACTGAATCTGAAGGTTGCAAAAGCACTTCATCATATCTTACCCTTGGTGAAACCCAGCGGGGGGGAGGGAGGGCTTTTGGTGAGAGCAGTTGGTAGAGGGTATGCTGGGAGGGAGTCCCCGATCACACTGCACCCCTTATAAGCCTCCCCAGAGGCCTTGCGTCTGTGCCTGGCGCCAATCCTGGGAGGCCTTATCTGCATCACCGGAGCGGGGCTGAGCACCGCTCTCCAGGCCCTTCTTGATTTTCAGGCCTGAGAGAGGCTGAGATTTACTGGCCTCTCTTCTCAGGTCGTCCAAGGGCACCCGGTCAGTACCTGCTGGGCAGCTGATCTCAGCTTCTCCTATGTAGAGAGGTCAGCCCAGCCAGCAGTCCCACCAGGCCTGCATCAGCTAACACCAAGACCAGCTCCTTCTATACCACCAGGCCTGCATCAGCTAACACCAAGACCAGCTCCTTCTATACCAAGTGGTGGTTCAGATGGCCCAGCGGGGGAGCAGGCAGATGGCTGCCCCGACAGGAACCCACAGCATGAACTTCCAGAGGCTGAAAAGGCAGGAAATAGCTGCAGATGCTAAGCAAGGCTCAGTCAGAGCAGCAAGGAATGGGCAGGTGTTCAGAGGGTCAGGTCCTGTTGTAGGGCTGCTGGAAGAGGCAGAGCCCAGACGGGTGTGGAAGGAGAGGCTGGGAGGAAGAGATGCAGAGGACAGAACAGAAAGCTGATGGCCTACCGGAGCACGTCCAGCTCTCTTCCAGGCCTTTCAGGCCTCCTACCTCTGAGCCTTTGCTCATTCTGTACCAAAAGAGCTCTTCTCAACCCACCCATCCAACCAGACCGGTTCCAAAGTTAGCCCTTCCATAAGCCTTTCTGGTTCCCTCTACATGGACACAAAGTCTCCCCCTCTGAACTTGCAGCCACATCCTCTCAAACCAGGCCTTGCCTACTTGCTTTGCCTCCCACTCATTTCACTCGCTTATGTACGCAATCAACAAGATTCCAAGGACCCCAGTATCAGAGGCTAGGGGGATACTGAGTTTCCTCACCAGGGAAAGAGAGAGTCAAGGGGAGGAGAGAAGGGCCTAGGAGATGGGGAAGGGGTGATTAGGGTTAAAGGGGTATGCCTAAGGCAAAGGGAGGGCAGGAGCCAGCTAGGTCTATGAAATCATTGGGCCCCTTGAGCAGAAAAATAAAGCCAAAGAAGTGGACAGAAAATGAGAAGCAAGGGATGGGCCAAGAGCTGGGGGAACCCCGAGTCAGGCCCCTCAGGCCCTGGAAATTACAGTCTATAAAGCCACCACCACCATGCCTCGGAGGTACAGATCCTATAAGACCCTGGGGCAAAAACCCACAATGCTTTGGGGCCAGTCAGCCTCTTGGAAAAAGCTCGGGTCTATAGAGAAATTCGAAACGTTTTGCAGGAATAGGACAAGCTGTAACTGGATTATTTCTTCAATTCATCTTCATATCCTGGGGTGGGGGGAGAAAGTGAGAGTGAGGAAGCAAGTCACCCACCCAGCAGGCAGCTGGTGAGGCTGGAATTCCGATGGGGCCTGTGAGTGACAGTCTTTTGGTGGCCTGGCCATCTCTCAGGGCCTGAGTCTGTGCAGGCAGCCGGCGCCATCCTCACCTCACTGCTGTCCTACATCCTAGAGCTCAAGGACCCCCTGGCTTAAGAGGCAGCAGTTACTGCTACAGTTTTCCCCCAGGCCTCACACACACCCATCCTGGCTCCCCAGGACAGCCCTTCCCAGGTTGAAAGGCTGACGCTCTGTCAGCTCCCCCTCCTCCAGCCCTGTTTCCTGGCTGTTATGTTCTGAAAAAAAAAAAAAAATTAAGCTGAAAGAAAAGGCCCATGGGAATTTAGAAGCAGGCTCTGCTGCAAATAAATTCAATATGTGAAAACTGAGACCAAAATACTGGTTTCGTCTTCTCCCCATGTCCACAGTTGCCCGCTGTAGCCCAGGGCATAACATGTGCGATGGGGCCTAGGGTGACTGAGCCCTGAGCACCTCAGCTATTCCTCTGCAAGGATCCCAAGGCCTCAAGGCATCCTGAAAATAAGCCAAGGAACTTTCTGACTCCCTGTTTACACCTCCGAGGCCCCACCCCTGCACCTGGCCTGGCATGGAAGGCTATGGGGTCAGGTGCCCGAAAGCCCTCCACGGACAGGCCCTGCATCCTGCAGCTGCAGCTCCAGTCCTGGACCTGTTTCAAACTGAATTATGAGCCTGTCTCGGAGTAACCAAGAAGCCAGGTTAGAAAAGGATTTATTGGCCTCGTTAAGTCATATGCTTATTGTTAAGTGAGCCAGGTGGAGGAGGTTCTGAGCGGCTGTCAGCCTGCTCTCACCGCCAAGACCGCTTCTGCGGCCCTGTCCGTATCCTTCAGAGGGCCACACCTGCGGCAGCGGCGGGCAAAGGGGACTTCAGATCTTAGGAAAAGGGTACTTTGCCCTCCAACATGGAGCAAGCAGGCAAAATAGAAGGCATGGACTCTTTCTTTCCTTCTTTTATTTATTTATTTCTGTTTGTTTGTTTATGCTGGTCCTGGGCCTTGAACTCAGGGCTGGGTGTCATTCCTTAGCTTTTGCACTTCAGGATGGCACACTGTCACTTGAGCACAGATGCACGTTTTGGTGGTGAATTGGAAATAAGAACCACACAAACTTTTCTGCCCAAGCTGCCTCCTCTCTCCATGGCCCATCCCCTGCATCCATATGCAAGTCACCCCTGCCAGTCTCTCTGCTCTCGTTCCTCCATGTGCCTCTGGCTGGCCCAGCCCTGAAGCTGAGACATTGAGACTCCTACCAGGCTACCTTCCCCAGGGAACTATAAGCAGAGGATCTGCTGAGCCCAGGCCGTCCACAGGCTGCTCTCTGCGTTGCCTGGGCTCTGCTCACTTGGTGTTTTGACAGCTGGAAGGCAGGAGGAAGGGCAGGGCAAGGCCAGTGAAGCATGGTCCCTTGGCATTGACCACGCTCCTGCCCTTCAGGAATGCACCGCCGTCCAGCCTGTGCCCCACATTCCCGCTGGGCCTTTGTGATGGGCTCTGCAGGCACTGGGGGGGGTTGCAGTTTGTCTAGTGGGATGCCCACATGTGCGGGCATGTGTGGACTGCAGAGGAGGCCAAAGACCAGATGGCAATGGCTTAGCAGAAACCAGTACCCACAAGTCCTCACCCCATCTAGATGCTCCCCCTTTCAGTTAAGCCCAGGTGCTTTTGAGATGCCACTAGCCTCATTCAAGAATTCCTGAGAGACTCCTTGTCACCAGCCATCCCCCAAACCCCCATCCCCTCTTTTTGTGTGTGTGTGTGGGGGGGAGATCATGGGGCTTGAACTCGGCCTGGGTGCTGTCCCTGAGATCTTCAGCTCAAGGCCCTACCCCTGGGCCTGGGCATTGTCCCTGCCCTCTTCAGCTCAAGGTAGGCTACAACCCTACCCTTGAGCGAAGCCCCATTTCCCATTTTCTAGAGGTTAATTGGAGATAAGAGTCTCAGGTCCTTTGGTTCGTGGGCTGGCTTTGAACCTTGATCCTTAAATCTCAGCCTCCTGAGTAGCTAGGATTACAGGCGTGAGCCACTGTGCCTGGCCCAAACCCCTCTTTAACCAGGCTGAGCTTGGGCATTGAAAGGGAAGCGAATGTCTCCCTACCTTCAGAAGAAGGGGAGACTTTAAGCCCACTCCCACCTAGGCCATCCCAGGTGGGATTGATCTGTTGGTCTGTTGGTCTTTTTGTTTCTAGGACACACTAGAGAGCTGGGTTGAGGTGACTCATGCCTGTAATCCTAACTATTCAGAAGGCTGAGGTCTGAAGATCACAATTTGAAGCCAGGCAGGCTGGAAGATCAGTGGGACTCTTATCTTCCATTAAACACCACAAAAACTGAGAGTGGAGTTGTGGCTCAAGTGGTAGAATGCCAGCACTGAGTACCAAAGCAGACCCTGAGTTCAAGCCCCACAACCAACACATACATGCACACCCACCCACCACCCATACCACACTCATGCCACATATACAAAGTCAAGTTTAGAGGGCCTGGGAGGACTCTGGGGTGTCTAGTCTCCTCTGAGGTGGGAGAAGGGAGGAAAAGTCTGCAGAGGAGAGCACTGACACCCCTCACGGGTGCTATCCTAAGAGCTGGGGGAAAGGGAAGAGGTTCTCAAGCTAAAAGCCTTGCTAGAACTCTTCTGGAGGTTCAAATGTCCTTCCTTCAGGTCAGGGACAGAATGGCCCTTTAAACTGGGGGATTCAGACTCAGGCTTTGTGACACCAAATCTTGAACTTTCCTATCAGATGGCCCCGGTGGAGAGCTGCACTCACTTAGTCTCCCACTGTACCTAGCATGGAGCTCCAGGCTGGATGGTAGAGTAGTAGCAGTGAGCACTGGCTCCCTCCCGACTCTCAGGGTTCCACGCTTCCTTGCTTGAGAGCCAGGGCTGGCTACCTGGAAGGCATGTTAGCCCGAAGGCAGAGTTTAACACTTTCGTTTGGTCACTTCTGAAGCTTGCACTCAGGGCCTTGGCATTCTCCCTGAGCTTTACTGCTCAAGGCTAGCACTCTACCACTTGAGCCACAGCTCCACTTCTGGTCTTTAGGTGCTAACGGAACTCTTGAAGGTACTAAGTCTGTCCTGCAGTCACCTGGTACCATCTGGGCTCAAGAAGACCTAGACTCCCCGCTGTGAAGTGATGTGGAGGAGGGTAGACAAGATGGCCCTTCCAGCATATCCCTGAGCCAATGCTGGAGAGCCAGTCAGACCTCTGCCACCGCCTGCCAGAGGACTGTTCCAGCCACCTCAGATTAACAACACATTCCCCGGAAACGTCTAGTTCTCATTCATGTTGTGTTTCGAGAGGAATCCCCACTAGTAAATGAAGAACAGCTGTGATTCATGGAGACACAAATCACATGAATTTCACATCTCACCCCCCACGCCCGTCACATGGCCTTGAGAAAACCCCCTCCTCTCTCAGCCTTGGTGTGCTCGTAAGGGAGCTGGAAAAAGTCAAAATGGTTGTGAGCTCAAATAAATCAAACCCACCAGGCACACAGCTATGAACAGAGAGGAGGTGTGGAGAGAGAATTTGTTTTCCTTGCACTTTAGGTTATTACCATTTCCGGTTTGTTTTTGTTGCTGCTGCTGCTTGTTTTGTTTCTTTGAGGGTGGGGTCTTGCTATACATCCCAGACTGGCCTTGAACTGTCAATCTTCCTGTTTCAGCCTTCCAAGTATGGGGCTTACAGGCACGTGGCTACCCACGTGGACCACATTGTCTTTTGGATTCCCAAATGTCTGGGGTGTTTCTCTGACTAAGGAGTTTTATGAGAATCTCACGCTCACTTCAGCTGAAAAAAAATAAAAAGCTTCATTTCCGCTGCGTTGCTCTGACCTCATGATCAATAAACACTGCTCACGAGGAAGAGAGGACAGAAGGGCTGGCAACTGTGTGCCATGTTCAATTTTGAGGCAGCAACACGTAGCCAGGACTCCTTTTGTGGCCCCCGGGTCAGCAAATAAAACTCCTGAAAGGCTTTTGAATTTGATTCCCATAGAAGGCTGTAGGAAGAAAGGGCCACAGAGACATCAGCTTGGAGGAATTTCGAGCCACTTCAGGAAACCATTCACACTGTAGGCCAAGAGGACAAGGGGTTGTGGGTGACACTGAGCATCGGGTCAGCCACCGCCTCATCCCTTCTCCTGCTCCCTGCCCCCAACTCTTTCTGGGACAACCAGACCTGGCCTTGGCTTGGGGACAGTGGAAAAGCCGTGGGAAAAGCAATCAAACCTTGGCCAGCTGGATAATTAGCTGTTCCTGTGTGACCACAGCCTCCCTTGTCCTCTCCGCCTGGCTGCCACGGTCTCCCCTGCCCCTGCAGGACAATGGTGTGTGAATCCCAGGACTTGACCTCATTCATGTTAACGGGAAGGCGGGACATGGGCCGAGATGGTCATAAATTGTCCCAAATGGGAGATGGTGAGTGTGTTTTGGGGGAGGGGGGATGCTCATGTATGTGCCTGTCACAGACGCGCATGTGTCTTACACTGGTGGAGAGTGCACCTCGTGTGTGCACCACAGGTGAGCGGTGCAGGTGTTAATGCCACAGCATGCATCTCACGTACATGCTCCTGTAAGGTGCGTGCGTCACACTGCTCAGGAGAGCAGACACGCAGAGGCTGTGGACCTGCTGGTGCCCATTTGGTCTGTGCGCCTCTGTCGGCTTGTGTTCTGGGTGGCGTCCTGTGTTTGGATCTAAGCAAGCCCACAGAAAGCTCTGTGAGTGGAAGGGCACCCACCCCCACATGGATTTGCACCTCCTCCCATCCTGTGCTCTCTCCACAGTGGAGAACAGCAGGCAGCGGCCCCACCGCCCCTACCCCCACCCCGGCCTGTCCCCTAGAGCAGGTGAGAGGGAGGGGGGCTCCAGCCCCCCCCCAGCCTGTGCGTGTCCTGTGGCCATGTGAGTCCTGGGGGTACAACACAGACGTGCACGGTCTCCAGGCACCAGCCACTGCCCTGGGTGTGGCAAGCTGGAAACCAGAGTCGCTTCCTTCTCCTGCTCTGCTCCAAGTTCTGTCAGCTGCCACCCCAAATCTTGCCATTTGTTCTCTGTCCCCTCACTATCCCCTCTCACCACAGCAGTGGCCTCTTGTGGCCCCAGCCTAGACTCCACACAACAGTGAAAGTCATCTTTTAGAAATGCAAACCGCACCACCTCAGCTGGCTAAAATCCTTTAATAGCTCTGCATTGAGCTCGGGATAAGGCCGAAATTGGTTCTCTGGCCAAGCTGCCTGACACCCACCGTCCCCACTGGCTCGCAGCGCCTGCCCAGCCCCATACCTCCTCTTCCTTCTACCTGGATTGCCCTGATGCTGGCATGTGTGCAGGCCCCGGGCCAGGATTGGCCTGGCACCTGTGAGGGATCCAAAGTCGGGCTGAGTGCTTTCCAGAAGCCTTTGAGGGAGTGCCTGGAGATTGCTGAGAGATGAGGGCCTGCAGGAGAGGACATGGGACTTCTGGTACTGCTGGGGCTGAACATTCAGAAAGGAAAAGGCTGGCATCGGTGATTCACACCTGCCCTCCCAGCTACGCAGGAGGCTGAGACCTTAGAATCAAGGTTCAAAGTCACACCAGGCAGCAAAGGCCACGAAGAGACTCATCTCCAAATTTACACCAAAAACACCAGAAGTGAGGGCACGCCTCAAGTGGTTGAGCACTAGCCTTGAGTTCACGCCCCACTGAAAATAAATAAAAAGAAAGAAGGAAGGAAGGAAGGAAGGAGAGGGAGGGATGGAGGGAGGGAGGAGAGGGAGGCAAGGAGGGAAGGAAAGGTGAGCAAGAAAAGGGAATTCCAGAGAGTGGGAGAGCAAGAGCAAAGACTCATGGGAGGAAATGACATAGTTTTTTCTTTACATTAAATTAATGACATTTTTTATTACTTTATATACATAATATGTAATATACTCATTTATCATCCAGCTGAGTTATTTTTAGTGTCGTTTTATTTTATTTATTTATTTTTATTGTAATGTATAGAGGGGTTATAGTTATAGTCGCCAGATAGTAAGTGCATTACCCCTTCTCATGTTTTTGTCCCCATTTTCCTCTCCCCACCCTCTCCCAATCATCTTCTTTCCTCCCCCTTCCCTTTCCTATTTCAAATAATCAAATAAATGTATATACAATATACCAGGTAACAAAGTCATATGGAACCAACCCAGATGCCCCTCAGGAGATGATTGGATCAAGAAGATGTGGTATTTATACACAATGGAATTCTATGCTGCCATCAGAAAGAATGACATTTGTAAGGAAATGGAAAGACTTGGGGGAAAATCATATTAAGTGAAATAAGCCAGACCCAAAGGAACATAGGCTCAATGGTTTCCCTCATTTGTAATAATTAGTACACATCTAGGACTCTCCTAGCAGAGGATTACAATAGCGCAAAACCTAGATACATAAGGTCCTATAGGATGAGGCTAAATGAAAGGACCTCCAGGATACGGAAACAAGAGCTTTATCTTGTGTGATTGTTGTTCTTAATGTACTATGTTATTTCTCTTCTCCTTTGTTGCCCTTTGGTTAATCTCATATTGTTACTGTATCTGACTTTGTTACCTGGAAATGGCAGAGTTTTTGCAGAAGGAAATGAAACTGGTAAGGTCAGAGAGGACCTTGCATCTTCCCATTTCTTCTGAAAGCCAATCAGACCCCATCAGCCTGAGATTCCACATCTTGCCCAGGATGGGGTCCCTCCTGCCCCTCAGGTATCCTGTGTCTGAGAAAAAGAGGCCTCTCTGATGCCTGATGGAACCAACTCAAAGACCCCTTGGCCTGGCCATTGGGTCCCCCAATTCCTATTTCATTAATAGGAAAGAGAGGTGCAGTGAGGAGCAGTGACCCCACCAGCCAATTCACAGCTCAGCAAGGGTCCAGGTAATGAGCCCAACTTACTTCTGAATCCAAATTGGGCCACCCAGCCTGCTCAGAGCTAGTGACCCCAGAAGTCAGAGGTCAGAGGTCAGTAAGCTCCTTCTCCAGGAAAACTCTCTTGGCCTCTGGGTAGAGTGGAAGGCCCCTCACACAGGCCCCAGGCAGGAACTTAGGCAAGGCAGCAGATTAGCCCCATGAGGAGTCCCAGGCCAGGGCTAAAGGGATGAAGGCATCCATGAGAAGGCAGGGGTGTTAATTCTCCCCTTTCAGTTGCTCTTGCTAATTCAGGTCCCAAGGGGCTTGCTGAGTTTGTCCTGGACACAGCCACTTAATCTTATAATACCTCCCAGCAAAGCCCCTTTGTTCTCCCTCTTGCATAAGGCGGTAGGAACTGGACAGCCTCCTCCCAGCCCTCCCTCTCCACCCCTGCTGTAGCCTCTGCTGGAGGCTGGGAGGCACTCACGGTTCCTCCCCTGGCCCCAAAGAACTTTCCAGGGGGTGGAGAGATGTCGAGGGAAACTAGTTTCCAATAAAGACATCCCTGTGACTCTGTCGTATTTTTTGTTTGTTTGCTTGGTTGGTTGTGCTTTGTGCTAGTGCTTGAACTCAGGGCCTGGGTACCATCCCTTAGTTTTCCTCTCAAGGCTGGTGCTCTACCATTTCAGCCACACCTCCACTTTCAGGTTTTTGGTGGCTAACTGGAGAGGAGATAAGAGTCTCATGGATGTTTTCATGAGACTCTGGGATGGCTTTACACCCAGATTCTCAGACCTCAATCTCCTGAGTAGCTAGGGTTACAGGTGTTAGCCACCAGTGCCTGGCATGGCACCCAATCGCCTCCTGTACCCAAAGATCCTCAGAGAGTAACGTGTGTGTGTGTGTGTGTGTGTGTGTGTGTGTGTGTGTGCACGCGTGCGTGCGCACGCCAGTCCTGGGCCTTGAACTCAGGGCCTGAGCACTGTCCTTGGGCCTTCTCAAGGCTAGGGCTCTACCACTTGAGTCACAGCACCACTTCCAGCTTTTTCTATGTATGTGGTACCAAGGAATCGAACCTAGCTCCTCATGCATGCCAGACAAGCGCTCTACCACTAGGCCAAACTCCACATCCCACGAAGAGTGACTTTTATCCATTTGGAAATAGGAAGAGAGATCCTTCTAGTAGAAGGTGAGGCCTGCGTCTTCTGACCACCCAACCCCAAATGAAGCTCGGGGTTTCCCTCTCCTCCTCCCTTGTCCTTAGGGTAAAGGCTAGCTTTATGGATACATTGACAACTCGTGTTGTCTTACACTGCTGATGCCTCAAAGGACTTGCACAGGATTTCATCCTGTCTTGCCACCACCTTGAACTTTTTCCAGTCCTGGGATTTGAACTCAGGTCTTGGTGCTTGCTTGGTTTGTCTGCTTGTCCAGCATTATATCACTCTGGAGCCAGGCCTCTAGCCTACCATCTCAGAATTCTTAATAATTTTAGAGCAAGTAGTTAGGCATTTTATTTTCCAGGGGGTCCTGAGAATTAGGGTTCTGGTCCTGCTCAGAGTTTCGAAGCAGCCCCAAGGAATCAGCAAACCTGGAAATCAGAGGAAACCCAAGTTCCAATCCCAGATCAGTCCTGGCTGGATGAAGGCGCTTCTGCGGGTCCTTGTGCTCCTTTGGAACCATTTCCCAAGCTACGTCAGTTCAACCAACACTAATGGAACACACAAACCACTATTTTATCATCACTGCTACCACCAAGAAAAAGCCAAAGTCAAAAATGACACTAAGTAGAATAAAGGTAAATGACCAGTGGGGACCAAAAAAGCGAGGGTCTATCAATGTATATTCATTTGGACTCTGGCAAAAGCTTGGGGAAAACAGAGGCAAGTGCCTGGCTGACCTCAGTGCCCCTTCCTCAGAGGCTAGGAAGGCCTGGCTGCAAAAGAAGACAGCTGAATGGGCCAGGGACAGAGAGGGAGGAGAAACAGGATCCAACTTCCTGTTTGCCTCTTGAAGGAATCTTATTGGGGCCCATCTTCACCCCCCACCCCGTCCACACACACACACACACACACACACTGAGCAAGACAGTACTCTAGGAAAGGCTTGTGTATGTGGGGACAGTGAAGGGTCAAATACCTATATGGAAGCTGGGCCCTGGTAGTCTGTAATCAAAGCTATTCAGGAGGCTGGGATAGGAGGATCACAAATTGAAACCATCCCAGACAGGGAAGTCCTATGAGACTCTTATCTCCGATGAACCATCAAAAATCCAGAAAAGGAGCTGTAGTCCTGGCACAAGTAGTAGAATGTGAGCCTCAAGGAAACAGCTAAAGGAAAGCATGCCCACTTCCTCAAACAAACATGGCCTCCAGACCTATGTGTAGCCTCCACCCTCCAGCCTCCATCTGTACCCCCTTCTCATTAAACAACAAATTCGCTCAAAAGCTAAAGAAACCCTAGAGGGAACAGTGCCCTGCTTTGGCATGGCTGGCTATCTGGACCTAGAATCCTCTAGGGAGGGCAGAGCACAGCTCCTGTGACTCCCTGGGGCAGCCAGGAACTGCCAGGACAGGAGTACATTTGCACAGATTCCACACCATCTGGGGTTGTTCTCCAGATGCTTCCTGTCGGCCAGCGCTGCCTATCCATACCTCTAAGAAGTAGAGCAGGCCAGCCCGCGCGTCCCAGGAGGCATGAGGACCTGCCCATCGAGTTCTTCATCAAATCTCGTCTTGGCCCCGTGCCTGGATAGATTTGCTAAATAGATGAAGGAGTTGAGTTGAATTCCTCGTCATGGGTCAAATGAATGAGGCAGCAAACTGAAGTTGCTGAGTCAGATCCAGAAAGATCTTTCTCAGCATTACACAGCATATACTTTCTTATCAGAAGCTGGCTCTCTGGTGGGGATGGACAATCAAAGTGGCCATGGACCACTTGTCCAGAGGCTGGGGAGAAGGTGACACCACCTCATCACCTCTCCAGGGCCCCTAAATGAGGACAGATCAGACTCAGATTACCCAGCCATCCAGACCACCATAGCCGTGAAGCCCCATTGCAGCGGCTCCACCCTAGCTCACTGTGTGCTGGTAGGTGAGCTAAGACTAGAACTCAGAATCCCTGCTTCTGCTTCATACATGAGCCTAGGTTTCCCACAGGTCAGGCAGACCCAGTCCTAGGACCTCAGCTGGCCCAAACAATGGCTGCCTGGCCACCTGCTGGTCAGAATGCTTGGAATTGCAGGAGGTGGGAGGGTTGCAGTTTGTTTGGAATGGAAAGGCTCTTGCACAACCCCGAGACTTGTAGAAAGCTAAGCACGAAGGTTTCTTCTCCAGCACTGCTCTGGGGCCAAAGGGCAGGCCAGCCACAGGACACGCGGCAGAGACTCCATGTCAGGAGAAACCCAGAGGCTGTTTACGATGGGGTTAGCTCCCTGAGCTCTGTTATCAGACCTCCCACAGGGCAGGATGTCACAGGCAGCCAGGGGGTGGCAGCCAGACCCCCAAGGAGAGAGACCAGGCTCTGAACCCCAGTGCATCCCGAGAATGAGCTCTGGCCGTGGGCCATGCCTGGCGATGCTTCTGGACAGTTCACAATCCAGGCCATCTTGCTCTTTCCACCACTTACTTGGCTTGGGCAGGGTTGCGCGCCTTGCTAGAACTGAGACACAAACCCAAAGCCAGGTCTGTCCTGTCTTGAAAGACTCCTCCCTTCCCCAACCTTCCTTGCTGAGTGGACTGAGACATAGTCTGCGTCTGAGGGCAGCAGCCGGCTTCTGGAGCTCTCTTAGAAAGATACCTAGAGCCCATGGCTACCACAAGGCCTGTCAGACCCGGATGCTCCTGGAAGGCGGCAAGTCAACAGACCTGACCCAGCCATTGACTTCCACCTGGAACCTTCTGTGGCTCCCCCAAAGGCCTCTCCAGCCACAACCCACACTCTTCACGCCCAGCCAAGCTGCTGCTCACCTCCAGGCTCGTGTTCATTGGCCTGAATGCTGAACCTACTCCTCCTGTTTCTAACTCAGGACTCAGACAAAGCATTAACTCCCCCAGGACCATATCTGAGGCACCTGCCACTCTCTCTCCTTCCATACTAGAGAGAAATGGTCTGCACCTGCCCACCTGTCCGTACCATGAGTGATTGTCCCTGGGTCTAGCACTCTACAGCAAGCTTGATGAATAGTCAATGAATGCACACTGAATGAATGAATGAATGAATGAATGAGATGTCCTAGGGAAGAACCCTCTGAGGCATAGGTGTATCTAGGGGAAAATCCCAACAGGCAGAAGGAGTGGGGGGAGTGGGTTAGGGAATCCCACAAAGTCTAGAAATATTAGCTCAAAGGCAAGGAGAACTAAAGTAAAATGACAGATAAGAATGAAGGGCAGTCTCTGGTTCTTCTTCAGCAGGAGTCGTCCGGAATGTCAGAATCCACCTTGGGGATTTCTCCAGAAGCCCCTTGAATGAGATCTAGACGAATCCCCACCTCTGAGTACCATGGCAGTCACTTCAGGCTCTTTCCCCATAGGGAAGAATGGAGATATAAACTAAAAGTTTATAAAACTTTCCAGAAGCTTGACACAGAGCAATGGGCCCCAGAATGGGGAGTTGTCCCTCACAGGACTGAACATGTCTGTGATACAGGGGACACGGGGAAGAGAAAAACAGGCTGACTGGAAAAAGGTAATAAATAGTGTACTCTTTGGAAATGAAAATGCACACATCCTGATACCACAAGGGACCAGTGGCAGACAGAGCTGGAGGCGGGTTGAACTACACGAGGAGCGTGGACTCAGAACCAGGGCGTGCTTTCCGCCAAGTGTGGGGTGGGGGTGGGGGGTTGCATGTCAGCAATTGGTAAGTGATTAAGGGAAAGAGCTGCTATTCCGCTGTTCTCTGCTTACCGCTGTATGGACACCGTGCTGTCAGATGCACTCCTGTCTTTCTGTCCCATTTAGTGCATTAATTATGCTTTACTTTCACTCCTGGATCTGAAGAGCTAATCTTCTGTGTGCTTGTCTGAATGCTACCTTGCTGATCGCATGAAAAGGCTTTGAGGATGGTTAGACAGGTTAAGTTTCACAAATTCTTGCAACAAGACAAGTAATGTTTTGGTAAAGCAAGGCAGACGCTTGTAGTGAATTCTCACAATGCCTTCTCTTACAGGGTTCCTGCATGCCTGTCCATTTGAAGCCACCCATCCTTGCCTGCTGAACTCATCAGCCTGCGTTGTGGGTGTTTTCTGCCTGATGAGACTTGTGAGCACATCTCCCCAAAGTAGAGCCCTAAAACCCCTGCCCCAGAGTCCCAGCGGACTACACTGAAAGGGCAGCCAGGATGTCTCGCTGCTCCTTTCTGTTTGCAGGGCCCTGGAGCCAGTCTTTCTTATAAACTTCTTAGGTGATTCTTCTGTGCACTCAAGTTTGAGTAGCTCTGGCCTCAAGCATGTCAGGTATTCAGGAAATGTTTGCAGAGTGAGCTGTTGGTGAATGAGTTTCGAGGGCCACGCTGTAATCAAGAGGCCCATCCTTCTGCAGAGCTGTTTTGTGTTCTCCCGGGCAGGGTGTTAGGCAGTGTTGACTCTGAGCACCCCCTAAGCCAGGCCTTGCCTGGCACCATGTTCTTGCCCAATGGCCTAGAGCTAGTGTTTCTGGTTGTTTCTCAAGCTGAAGTTGAGTCAGTGAGGGATGAGACTCCTGAAGAAGGTTCTCAAAGTGAGTGGCCAGAGGACCAGCAAACCCGTTCAGCTCCAAACACAGTTCGGTGGGTCATCTATTGTGTCCAAGGGGCCAATTCCAGTGCAAAATACATTCTTATCCCGCAGTGCTGACTGACCTGGAATTCTGGCTGGAGCCTCATCCTTGCTCCTGACTTCTCAACCTAGACTGAGCCCTGGTCCTGTATGCAGCCTGCTCCTGGGGCAGACTGATTCTGATTCTGCAGTTCAGAAAGACTGATTCCTTACCTCTAGGGATAGACTCGATCCTGGCCCTAGGTATAAACTTCTCCTTAATCCGACCTTACCAAAACTTAATCTCCCTAGGCCAGAAAACAGGCTGATTCATAACCCTGGTTGGAGCCTGATCTTCAACCCTGATCTTAGGCTCCTAATCCTTGCCACAGACTGGCCCAACTCGGCATAAATTGAGCTTTACTCTGACCACAGACTGACCCCACGGGGCTGGTTTAGATGGTAGGGAGGAGGTCAGAAGAACTGGAAATGAAAACCTTGCTAGAGGTCAGAGCTGTGTCCACAAAAGAAAAATGAAATAGAACCAGCCAGAGTTTTCAACATATGCCTTCCACACTAGGCCTTGGTGGGAATTGAGAAGAGGATCTTGTGGCCTTAGCCAGGCATCAATGCTTTAGTTCTCTCTGTGTACCCCGGCTGCCACTGCCTTAACACCCTCCACACCCCCCACCCCACCACCTGCTAGAACACCAGACACAGGTGAGGAAAGATGAAGGCCCCGACCAGCCATCCAGACAGCTTTAGTGGACAGAGGCTTGACATAGCATGGCCTAGCCACTCCCAAGGCCGGACCCCCAGGCCATAAGCAGAAAGGGCTGGAACCAGAAAGATCAAGGGTACTGTCCAGCCTGGCTACATCTTGTCTGCCCAAGGCAGGACCTCGGGGCTCCCAGTCACCTCACTCTCCAGCCAGATCTGAAGGAGGTGCCCTCTGGAGCCCTTCAGAGAAAGGGATAATGGCCACAGCTTCTCAATCCAATTTCAGTCATACCTCCACACCAGCCATGGGAAAAATCGGAGTTTCCATTGGATGGCAAATTCAGAGCCTCCCTCCTTTAGGAATTCCTACCCTGTGGGAGAATCAACACCCTGGACCTTAGTATGTTCCCAGGTTGATGGTGGAGACACGGAGGCCTCCTCCAAGCCTAAAAGGTGGCCCCTACTCCTCCCGACACACACAATGATGAATGTGCACGTCCACGGCACTGGCAAGTGAGTGGGAAAGACGGAATGGACAGATGGGGTCAATCCTGGTGGCCTCCCTGGAGGGAGATGAAACACACACACCACACACACACACACACACACACACACTTCCTCACTGGTGGGCCACACCACCCCAGACCCAGGAATGTGCAGAACTCAAAACCATTTCCCTCTTAGCTGCCCAACGCTGGCAGGCCTGAAGGCTGTGCTCCCTTCCCCTGGGGAGGCGTGGGGCAGGAGGGGGGCAGGCATCCCTTCACATTCCTGGGGCCTTGCCCTCCTTCCTCCTTGTCTCAGCCTGGCCATAAACTATTTCAGGCTTGCAAAATCTGGTCTGCTGTGCTCATGCTGGGGCCCCCAGCGAGACAGAGGTCTGGGCCCCAGCCAGAAAACCCTCGGCACCCACAGAGCCCACAGGGCCCCTGGGCAGCGGGTGTAGAGGAAACTGCGTAACCTCTAGGGGCACCTCCAGGGGTGGAGGAAGGAAGAAGACTGGGCTCTAGCCCACTCCCATGACTCCACACACCCATAGGTGTCAGGGGGCCATCAAGGAATTCAGACAGATTAGCCCTGTAGGCCTCAGTCCTCTCCCACTCCAACCCCTGTGTCACAGAGGAGTAAAGCACAGTTCTCTGGTGTTGAGGGGTGGGGGAGGTCCCTATTCTGACCTAATGCTCTGCAAGAGCTAGACAATGCCCAGTAATTCTCTCCCTTAGGGTGATATTGCCAAGATGGGGCCAGGGGCACCAAATTCAGGTGATCCCTCATCTCCAGGCAGCTGGAGTAAAAAAGTACAATGTCTTCTGGTCCGTGGACAGGGGTCTGATGTGACACTGCACTATCTCGCCAGGGTCTGGGCTGGAGAAGGCATATCAGAAACATGACCTGTGGGTGGGTGGATGGATGAGTTGATGGATGGATGGATGGGGGGGGTGGATGGATGGATGCATGCATGGGTAGATGGGTAGAGTGATGAGAGGATGGATGGATGGTGGATGGATGGATGAATGGTAGATGTCACAGAATCTACATGGAGGAGAGGACATTTGCATGACAGGCCCCAAACTCCTAGGCAAATGTGAATAATTAGTACAAATGACATGACATGTTTTCAGGCTTCTTCCCAGGCCAGGTGACAGAAGTCACAGGAGATCAGGCCCTATTTCCTCTCCTCTCTTCTCCTCTCCTCCCTTCCCCTCCCCTCCTCCCTTCCTCACACTCCCCTCTCCTTTCAGCCCACTCCCTCACCCCTCATCAGATACCCCCACATATAAAAGTCTACGGCAATTTCCTCAGAACACCAGCATCTTCCCACAATGGTACCTGAGCTCCAGAAGCTGCTGTCCCAGCCTGCCCTGCCCTGGCAGCTGCCAGGGCAGCAGTGGCTTTGAACAGTGAAGCAGCCTGGGGGGTCCCTGAGCACCTCCCCTTCCAAGCCCCCATCCTAGCCTAGACCTGGCCAAGCCGAGTGACTCCAACCTCTAATACCTCCTAAAACCAGTAAACACTGCGGCTTCCCTTCCAGGGGCTGGCTGGCTGGGATTTGCCAACACACATACTGAAGCATGCGGAAGCCCCTCCACTCACGACCTGTGTGGGGGAAGAAGGCTAATGCCCACGGTGGGGGGGGTGTAACTTAGGCCCTGGAGTGATGCTGGAGCACTCCAGGTTTTAAGGTATTTTCTTTTTAATTCACACATGATGATCATATCTGTAGGGCCGTTGTGGAATTTCAGGACCCATGAGCAATGTGGCATGCGGGTGCTGGGGTCCCTGGCACACTCTCCCCTCTGACATGCAGCATCTTCCTCTGCTGAAAGCTTTTAAACTCTTCTCTGCTGGAGCACTGGCTTGATCACTGCCTACCGCAGTCATCCAGCCATGCTTTCAGACATTAGAAATTATTCTTCCTATCTGATCACACCTCCATCTCTCCCCCGCCACTTCTCTCCCTATCCCCTTTTCCTACTCCTTTCCCAGGCTCTGGAAACTACCTCCCTGTTTTCTACTTTGAGATCCACTTTAGCTTGGACATGTAAAGGGCACTCCAGGTTGATGAAAGGGGAAACTGTCTCAGGTCACACACACACACACACACACACACACACGCACGCATACACCACACATTTACACATAGATACATACAAACACATACCACATACACAGGAAAATACATATAAACATGTACATACAAACACATATACATATACATGTGCAAATTCACACACAGATAGATAGGTAGGTAGATAGATAGATAGATAGATAGATAGATAGATAGATAGATAGATAGATACATAGACAGACAGACAGATAGACAGACACATACACCAAGAGAATGGCAGACTCAGGAGTCTTACTTGGTGCGCCAAGCCCTGTCCCAGGACTCATAACCCACACTCCCTCACATGTGCACAAACATACATTTGTAGGAATTCTGAGCCTGGTTCTGCTACTGCCAGAGGTCGTCCTGGATTCTGGTTTCCCCTCCAAGGGACGCGGTTTCCTCATCTAGGAAATGGGAGCCAAGATACCTTACCTTCTCTTTGCTCCATTGACCCAGATGGCCCGCGCAGAGCCCTTCCACTTCCTGTGTCACAGGGACTTGAAGCTTGAGCCCTAAGTTACCCACCAGGAACTTGCCACCTACACCTTAAACCCAGCCAGGGCCTGATGGGCCCCTGGCCTTGCCTTTCCACTAGGGTGGGGTGCTGGGCAAGGCCCTGCCCCTCCCCCCACCCCGGCCCGGACTGTAACCCTGTTCCTGCTGACTTCCACCCCCCTCACCGCTGACCTCAGCACCACGTTTGTGGTGGGTGATGGAAGAGGCCTCTGGGGATGCAGCACTGCTAAATCAAGTCAGGAAGGACCTCCCAGGCAGGCTGTTGGGACAGGTTTGGTAAATACCCTGCCAGGTAGGCACCTTTGGAAACCGGAGTGGGTGATCAGAGAGCAGGACCTCCTCAGGCAGCCTCCACCCTCCCCAGCCACCCCCAAACCTTGATCGCATTTCCATCCTGGATTTGGATATTCCAGCTGCTTCCTGGAACTCTCAACTCATTATCGCAATTCCTATCTCTCCTCCAATGCCCCATCTCCTGCGCGTGTGCGCACATGCACACACACACGAACCCCAATGCTACCTATCTCCACTCCCCACACCCCATTGTTAGGCTGGGACAGTGCTGGGTTAGTAGAGCCCTGGTCTTTGCCTGCTTGACACAGAAAAAGAAAAGAAACAAAATTCCCCCTTTAAAAAAAAAATCCTCCTTCTCCATATTCCTTCTCCATCTTTATTTATTCTTATCCCATACCCTAGCTATCCTCATCCGTCCAAACCAAAAGGTCACCCACTAATCCAAGCTCTATCTCATTCCCCATCTAAATTCTTCACAGAGCAATGAACTTTGGTTGGTATGACAGCCAGACCACAAACCCCGAGTCCTCCACAGGTCCGTGAGGCAGCAAGGGTCTCCTCACTGGTCAGGAGCTTCAATTCCATGGCCAGGCACACAACCCCACCTGCAAATGCCTCCAGGGCTTTGCGGATGCTCCCCTGACCTAAGAACGGTCTTGGCAGTCTCACTTCTAATCTCTGTGCAAGACGAAGCAAGGCACCTGGCTTGTTTAAACAGACACTTTGCCAGGTGCTGGAGAGCAATTAAAGTGATCACAGGGGATCACCCTCCCTGATCAATCTTACCTGTCTGGAGCTCAGATAATTCTGTAGAGGAATCTGTTTCCAGTGTTGTCATTTCTGTCGGCAGACATGCTGGCTTTTTCCCCCACAGAGCCAGCTGGAGTAGACAGAGTTCACAGGCCAAGCAAGAGAAGTATAGGGCTTTAATCCAGCCAGGCGTGTTGGAAATTGGGCTGAAAATTGTTCAGGAGTATCTTAATTAGCATTCAGCTGTGACAGAGAGGGGTGACAGAGAGAGAGGAGGGGGGCGCAGGAAGGAGGAGGGAGGAAAGGAGGGGAAAAAAGAGGGGAGGGGAGGAGAGAGGGAAGGAGGGAGGGAGAGAGGAAGGAAGGGAGAGAGGGAAGGAGGGAAGGAGAAAGGACTTCACTCTGAGTCCAAAGTGTACCTTGAAGTCAAAAGACATGTACTAAATCCTAGATCCACATTTCTCTGCTGTGTCTCGATTTCCTCACCTGTAAAACACAAGTGAATGTCCTGTAGGACGGGCTTGAGGTGTCAGTGTGTAAAGAACTCTTAAAAAGACTTCAGTCAGGTCTAGCTTGACTGCAGAGTGGATCAGAATCTGAGACTCGTTCCAGAACACTGCAGAAAAGCTCCGATAACCATCTTGTCTGACTCGTGTCATTTTCCGAGGTTTTGCTTTCTTTTAATATGGGTTACTTCCAACATCAAAATTGAACTTGTTGCTGACACTGTAGTTAAAGCGGCTTAGTGACTCCTAATCACTTCTCCCATGAGGCCATTTCCTTGTGTCCGTGCTCACACGTCCCCTCCCCGCCTCCCATGCCTTTTATTTCTATGATAAGCTGGAGACCCGAGGTTTTCTGCCCTTCCCCAGCTTTGGCCAGGGTCAGCAGAAGCATGAACATTTTCCTGTCACCATCAAAGTCGATGAATGTTTCTGGGGGCTTGTGTGGCTCTGATGTCCCTGCCCTCAGCAGCCGGGAGAGGAGCTTCTGGTTGAGTCCCAAGAGGACTGAGCAAAGCTTCAGAGTGATTGCTCTCCAAGAGTGGCCCCAGACCAGCTGTGGGAGCCCCACACGAGGACGGGTTGAACGTGCAGATTCTCTGTTGCAAATCCACCAGGTCGGAAAAGTCAGATTCTATAGACAGCAGGCCCCAGCCCAGCATGAGAATCCCTGCTCCAAAAATCAGCCCTCACCTGCAAGAAGCAGCCAGGCCCTGGGGAGTCAGTTCAGTGTGGAGAAGAAGGCATCACTGACACGGGCCTGCATACGGGTGCACGGGGGTGCACATGTCCACACACCCTAGTCCTGGAAATGAGTGGGAGAGATCGGGGAATCACAGGGCTGAGAAGGAGATGGGGAGGGGGTGTCTGCCTGGCACCTGCTTGGGCCTTCTCACTGGCATGGGGCACGGGCAGCCTCTCATAGCTGCCTTGATTCCTGTTGAGAGGTGTTTCTTACTTCCCCAGGCCAGTCTGAAATTGCTAGTGATGCTGATCTTCCCCCCCCTGGCCTGGCCACTCATCTAGGGCCAACCCACTCCCCAGCAAGAGTCTAGCCAGAGGCCTATCACCACTGTGTGCTATCCCTCTGTCCCTTCCCTAGGCACCTGATGTACCAGGACTTGGAACTATAATGAAGGGACACAAAAGTCATAATTATTACCCTCAGCAAGCCCGGCAAAATGTCAGGGAGACAGGTACTGAAGGTATTGTCCTAGTTCTGTACAGAATGCCAGCCCCTGAGCTGACTTCCAGAACAGCCTAAAAATCAATGAGATAGCCCGGCACGGTGGCTCATGCCTGTACTCCTAGCTACTCAGGAGGCTGAGATCTGAGGATGGTGGTTCAAAGCCAGCCAGGGCACCAAAGTCCAGGAGAATCTTATCTCCAATTAACCACTAGAAAACTGGAAGTGTTGCTGAGGCTCAAGGGGTAGGGCGGTAGCCTTAAGCTGAAGAGCTCAGGGACAGTGCCCAGGCCCAGAGTTCAAGCCCCACAAAACCGACCAAAGAGAGAGAGAGAGAGAGAGAGAGACAGAGAGAGAGAGAGAGAGAGAGATCTTTCCCACCTCTGAACTCTCACAGTCTCTACTTAGTTTGTCTCCCTGATTCTCTTTTCCTATCCTTTCTTCTTCCTAATCCATATACTCATAAGCTCTCCCTATAGCAGACATTATATCAGATCTTGCTATTAAATCCCGTTTGGGGCTGGGCACTGGCAGTTCATACCTGTAATCTAAGCGACTCAGGAAGCTGAGGTGTGAGACAGAATTCAAAACCATCTCAGGTATACAACTCTGAAGGGTTCTTACCTCTAATTAGCAAGCAAAAAGCCATAAGTAGAGCTGTGGTTCAAGGTAGTAGAGAACTAGCCTTGAGGAGAAAAGCTGAGGGACAGCACCCAGGCCCTGAGTTCAAGCCCCAGGACACACACACACACACACACGATGTGTGAAAGAGTGATTGGAATACATGTAGTCAGATAATATTGGAAGTACTCACTGTGTTGGGTTCCCAACTTTTCTGTATTTTTTAAATGTTTATGATAAACTATTGAAGAGAAAATTTTAAAGCTGGAATGGCATAAAAGATCTATAGTTTGGAAATGACCTTTTGGCCACCAAAATGGTGACATATAAGCCGCCTGGCAGTGATGCTGGTGAGCTTGAGGAATGGAAACTCTCCTGTTGGGCACAAAAATAGACACTATGCTTTGGGAACTAGGCAGCTTCTTCTCTCTGCCACAGCAGTGTGACCAAGAGGTTTATGATAGAAACATGTGCGTTTGTATGTCATAGGGCAGAGATGTTATTTAGAGTCACTCTCAGCAGAGCTCCCGGGAGGCTCTGATTATCATAGAATGAATTAAAAATTGTATATCCATGTGATGGGATTCCATAGGAAGATGAGAATGAATGGCACGCAGATGCATGCGTGAATTTCAAAACTGAGCAGCAGAAACCGATATGCTCAAGCACATGCAATATGATTCTGTTCACTCAGTGATCCTGCATCAGGGCAATACTAACTGTGAGGACTGGAAGCCAGTGGTGAGGGGGCCACGGGGCCTGGATTCCAGGCCAAGACTGAGAAGCAAAGCTACACCCTGACTCGGATGCAAGCAGCATGAGAACATCTCTGAACCATGTACTTATGATTCACGTACTTTTTGGCAGGTATCTATTGCTGAGAGAGAGAGAAAAAAAGGTTGAATGAGCAATTGGAAAAGGAGAAACCTATTTGAGCTTCATTCACTCACCTTAAACCTGACCTGAAGAAACTTCAGGAGATGGGGTAAATTTGCCTCTGCCACTCGGAGAAGCCTGGATGGTCTTCAGAGCTGATCACACGTAGACAAAGTCCTTGGCATTTGTCAGCTGCGCAAGGTCGGAGAAAAGAAAAGAGGCACCAAAGGCTAGATGCCAGGCTAGTTCAGGGACTCCTCAAAAGTCCTAGAAAGTTTGGCATCCCATGCTAAGGCAGAGTGAATCATAAAGGAGCATTCCAGCCCGGGCCTGCAGGAGATTAGGGCCTGAGCAAATGGTGGGTGAGTAGAATCCCAAGAATCAGTAAGATTCCTGCTCAAAGACACCACCTTCAAACAGCCCTCTGCCTGTTACACTTGTCTACAAGGGCTTTAAAGAAAATCTACTCAAATTAACTCAGTAGGAATTCCTTTCGTAAAAGGAATCGTCTCCCTTTGATAGACGCTGGCGCGAGGCTCCCATCTGCAGACAATGGGGTCTCCGTGTAGAATCACTGCCCTTTCTCTTTTCCAGCTCCTATTTCTCATGAAGGGAAGGGACGGGCTGCTTTCTAGATTATCCTTAGCAGGAAGTTGCACTTCAGGAAGAATACCCACCCCTTCCCATGAGCTCAGCTCATCGATCCCATTGTCCATCCGCTCCATAGGTACAAAAAAATATTGGAAATGTCAATAAACATTACACGTCCCTGTCCCCCATCCCTGCCACTCAACTCAGGAATGAAATGGAGACAACTACCCCATGTGCTCATGGATACAAGAAAAGGCAGTCTCCGGTGGTATGTAAACCTGCTGTAAACACAGCCATGACAAATGATCGTGTAGAACAATGGTTGTGCAAATGAATACTAGAAGACCCCATCCTTAGGAGATTTCCACGCCCTGGAGCTCCCTCTCCTATGGTGAGCTGGCTTCTCCCAGTGAACCCAGTGGGCCTGAGCACGGAGGGGGGGTGGGGAGTGGCCAAGCAATCCCCAAGGGAGCTCCAGTCCAGGCTCCCGTGCCCAGAGATCTGCAAAATGCTGTGTGCAACTGCAAGCGACACTGCGTTGGCAGAGCCCTGGGTGAAGAGCAGGTCTCAAGGCAGCGGGCAGTCAGACCTGGACCACCCGTGTGGACGCTCAGCAGCAGTAGCACTCCAAATTAAAAATGTGCATGGCCTTTGACCCAGCAATTCCACTCTTGGGAATTTTCCCCACAGATACATTCCCACAAGGACCGAGTGACGTGTGGACAAGAACATTTGTTTGGAGCACTGTTTATAATCATAAAAAGCCTAGAAACAGCCCTGATCTTTTCAAAAAAGAGTTCTGGCAAACTGATCTTGGGATCTAACATCTATTAAGTGCTTAGCACACACCAGACTCTGTCAGAGAGTCCTTTACAGGATTTATCTCACTGGATCCTCACTAAACACTTGGTGGGAGAAGCTAGCTATATGCTCTGTTCTCTCTCTGGCCCATCAATGAGGAAACTGAGTCACTCAGATATTAAGTAACTGGCTGGACATTAAACAGCTGGTTCAGACAAGAGCAGGGATCCAAACTCCAGCTGCTGGCCTCCAAAGTCCAGCTCTGAATTACCACACTCCACAAATAATTATCTTCCAAATAAACATTGGAACCATCTGCCAATGGAATACACAGGAGTCAAGAAAAAGAAAGAGGCAACTCACTAAGCATTTCACATCAGTCTCCAGATTATTACTATGAAGTGAGAGAGAAAAGGGCAGAACGGTGTGGAGAAATGCCGTGTGTGTGTGTGTGTGTGTGTGTGTGTGTGTGTGTGTGTGTGTGTGTTTCTAGACTATCTTTAGAAGGATACACAGGAAACTGGGAACTGAGTGTTGGCTAGGGCAGTGAGCAAAAGAGAAACATTTCTATTTCACTTTGGTTTGACTTTTTTTTTTAGGATATTATAGAACTTACAGAAAACTTGTAAGAAAAAGAACTGTCAACACCCTAGATTCACTATGTTTATTAGGCTTACATTGTAGGTTTTTTTTTTTTATTAACCATGTCCCTACAGTGCTTCTTTGAAATTAAAAAATTAAGACAAAGTAAGAATTTTTCTGGAGCCCCTAAGCTGCTAAGTGCTTGGTCTGTCAGAAGCAGACAGACTACATGACATTTCAGAAAGTCCCCCTCATGTCTTCCCATCCTCTCAGCAAGGAGGGAAGCTTCCAGAACTACAACGTAAGGCTCTGTGTTCACAGGAACAAGGCTGACATGGGCCACAAACCTCCGGCTCTTCGTGTGGTGTCTCTGAACCCCAAACATGGCAGCGGGGCTAGGAGACAGTCAGGATACTGGGGCATTTCTTCTGCCCTCTATTGCCTTTTGAGGCCCTAACAGTATAGGCTGGGATCCGGAGGTGAATTGAAGCCTCTCACCCTAGGAACCTGACACTGGGCAAGTCTGGGTCCAAGTACATGGCGCCCATCAGTAAGAATCCTGCCCCCTGAGCACTCGCTGCTTCCCCCTGTCGAGACCCTTCTCAGCCCAGGGCCCAGGGCCTGGTGCCCAAGAACCATCTGTCCTCGTTTTCCTTTGCCTGGGCCATGGTGTCTGCTGCAGATGCGCTCATTCCTTCTGGCCTCAGCCTCACCTGGGATTTTCTACATGTCAGGACGGGGTCTCCCTCAAGGACCTTGGAGAGCAATGAGTTTGGCTCTTCCCCTCTTTTGGTCCTCCCTGTTGGCCCCTCTGGGGCGCCCTTTGGCATGCTCCTGGTCTGGATGCCTGCACCCACTCAGGCCTTCTGCCTGCTGGAAGGTGGCTGAAGGCCTGCGCTGACACCAGCAGCCTCAGGGCAGGGCCCTTGCATAACAGCAGCCTGGCCACAGGTTCCTGATGATTCAGCATTGAGGCCTACACTGCACTGAACTCCTGCGGGGTGGACTCAGAGGCAAGGGACGGGAAGCTCAGATCCCTGCCCGCCCAGCGGCCCCACATGGAACCTGAATGCAGAGGGGACACTGTACTCAGCCTTCCTGGGTCCCCAGGCCTTGACCTCTTGGAGGGGGGTCCTAAGTTACCCAGCCTAGGTCCCAGCCTAGGGCTAAGCCACCACTGGTGTCGCTCTACCATCGAGAACCTACCTACCATTAGGACTTAGCCTCCTGAGCCGAGTCGAGCCCAGGAAGAGGGGCCCGGAAGGGATCCCAGAGGCCAGGCTGGGGCTGGGGGTCGGCCGGGTAGTTCTTTTTCAGACCACTAGATGTCACTTCCATTTCAAAAGAACCCACTGGTTGGAATTGGGAACCGTCAGGGCCCCCATGCTCCAAATCTTAAAGACATACAGGCCACAAGAAAACCACACTTTTCTAAACACCAAGACACAGGTCACTCTGTCAGGAGCTGACCCAAAACCTGAGCGGAAGCTTGCAGAAGCTTCAGCAGATCCAGATCAGCCCTGCAAAAAAGCTCCAAGGGCAGAGCCCTTCACCACCCCCACTGCAAGATGGAGGTGGCATTTTCCCCCTTTTTCGTCTTCATTTTGTTTCTTGGAGGTATTGGAGTTTGAACTCAGAGCTTTATGCTTGCTAGGCTGGTGTTCTACCACACCCCCAGCCATTCTGGGGGGTGGGGGAAGTGGTTATTTTCAAATAAGGTGTCACGTTGGGGCCAGGCTGACCGGAATCTCAATCCTCCTGATCACCTCTCCCCAGTACTCTGATTACAGGCCTGAGCCACTCTCTGGTTGATCAAACTAAAATGTGTGATCAGACTAAAATGAACACCCCAGAGATCTCAGTGAGGGCCACGAGATTGAGTTCACGGGAGCCTGGCTGCCTGTCCTTTGTCTTCAGACTGTCACCAAGAACTTGAGGTGAAGAAGGCCCTGCCGCTATGCTTTTCTCTGCCTGCTTCCCCAGTTTCCAGTCAGTACCCTAGGGCTGGTCATGCTCCAGCAACCTTCTGAGGCAAGTGTCATCAAACCCCATTTTCCAGTTGAAAACCCGAAGAATGAGGACCAATCAAGCAGGCATTTCTTTAGTTTTTGCTGCCTTCCTCCCTCTTCTCCTGTGGGCAGAGTCCTCTGGGCTTGGGGCCCACTTGATCCAGGCTGGCCTTCTCCCACTTGAGTCACATCTCCAGCTCTTGCTGGTTGATTGGAGCTTTATGAACTTTTCAGACTGGGCTGGCTTCAAAGCATACTCCTCAGATCTCAGCCTCCTGAGTAGCTAGGATTGCAAACATGAGCTGCTAGAACACAGAAAAAAATTTTTTTCTTTATCTTTCTCCAAGTGGTTTCCAAGTTTGGATGCCCATTAGTGTTACATGAGAAGCTTTAAATGCTAGCTTCTGGGGTGCAGTTCCTGTCAGAACATCTTTGTGGCAAGTGTAAAGGCCCTGAGTTCAAACCCCAGTTCACAGTGGAGGAGTCTGAAAGGAAAGTTGGCTCAATGGTTTTTAATTATTAGCATATTAATCATACAAATGGGCTTCACTGTGATATTTCCACACGTGCCTGGAACACACGTTGAAGCCACAGGTTGTGGCTAGTACTGGCTACCCCTGCACCCACGTTCTGAGCCACTTAGAACAGAGAGGGCTTGGACAAGCTGGTACAAGCACTGGCGAACACCTCTAATCATGTCATAATCAGAAAACTGTATGCTAGGCAATAGGAAGTCCTGTCTGAATCATGACTGCTAATCTTAGGGTTTCTAGGATTTCTTTCTTTCTTTCTTTCGTTGGTTGGTCATGGGTCTTGAACTCGGCCTGGGCGCTGTCCCTGAGCTCTCCAGCTCAAGGATACCTCTCTACCCATGAGTCAAGCCCCACTTCCCATTTTAGAGGGTTAATTAGAGGCCCATTAGAGGTTAATTGGAGGTAAGAGTCTCAGGTCCTTTTGTGTCCAGGCTGGCTTTGAACCTTGATCCTCAGATCTCAGCCTCCCGGGTAGCTAGGATGACAAGCGTGAGCTCTAGTATTTCTCTAGCAAGTATCCAGGCCTATACAAAGCTTCAGGCTCTCCATTCGCCTCCTGAGGCTTCGCCTTCATGTACCCCTTCCTACTGTTGGATCATATGCGCACCCATACATGCACATGTGTACTCTCACGAGTATGTGCATGTTCACATATGATCGCATGTGTGTACACACTCGTGTGAGCATTGCAGTGCATTATGTGCTATGTGAGGTCATTGGTGTTGCATTCATATACACAATAGCACATGTGTGCAAGCTTGCCATATGAGTTTGCATACCTGCACGCTCATGCACAAGTCCCTCACATGCAGTGTTCACACAAGGGACTCACACATGACCATGCAAATACACATGTACACTCACACACATGGATGCCAATGTGTGTACTTACGTGTGTGTGTGTTCCTGTGTGTGCTTGCATGTAATCTTGCTGCACACTATCTTGTTGCTATGTGCACATGCATGATTGTGCCATGCATCAGCATGTGTATATGCACATGGACACCTCACAGTGCACACATCCTCACACACAAGCACGCACACGCACAAACATGTGCACAGAAGTGTGGGCACAGACCTAAATACACACATAGAAATAAATGTGTGTGAACCTGCATGAGCACATACACTCACAGATATTATATTTCATCTTCATGAGTATGCACACAAGGTCAAACCTACAGGCATATGCTTGCACATGTGTGTGCAATGCAAATATGCCATAGTGTGTACTGTGTTTCCACATGGTAAATGCCTCAGGCACATGCATGGATGCACAAATCGTCACAGGAGCGTGCATGTGGCATGCATAACACCAATGTGTGTGCAAATATGCAACCAGCTTTCTCATACAGATGAACCTGAACATATGTGCTCACGTGGATGGGCACACGTAACCATACATACTCAGTAAGCACACATGCACATGCAAGCTTTCATGTGTACACGTGTGTGTACGTGTGTGCTCACGTGAATGCATCCACCCACACAGGAGCACGTACTCACACATCCAGACTCTTCATCCCTGCTTTTCCCAGGCCTGAAGGCTCTTCCTCTTCCCCGCGCCCATTCTCCAGTGACCCCAAGGCTTCCTTCCTTCGAATGTCCATGTTTACCCGGTTTTTCTGTGGGTGTCACCAGGCCTGAGACCCTGCTGCCACCCAGCCCCTCCTCTCCTGCCTCTCCTGCCTCTCCAGGTGGAGGAGGTCAACCCCGGGGCATCTCGGGACATTGGAGTTGGGGACAGGGACACTTGTCCACACATGCACTCACACACGCACACACTGGCCAAGTGTGTTTATAGAGTTCTGGGCAACTGTAAACTTGGCTCCCTTGATGGCCCCCAGGAGAGGCAGAACCATAAACACCTCCTGCTCTGTGCCTGTTTCTGTACCAAGCCAGTCACCTCCCGGGGTCTAGGACACCCCACTGACAGATGGAACTGGCTATGTGCATATATTTCCTATTGAGAGACAACTAGCCACCTCCTGTCTCTAGTGCACAGAGGCTCCAAGACAGGCCAGGGTCTGCTGACCTTTGCCCACTTATCACTGCCCTGGAAAGGGGGCCACTGATCCCTTCTCTCTTATGCAAGCCTCTCCTCTCTGAGAGGTCCTCTCCACCTCAGGCCCTCTGAAACTCTCCTTAATGTGTGGTGGTACTTTCTTGAAGGTACTTTGTAATTAAGGAAGAGGAGGAAGAGGAAGAAGAGCAGAAGAAGGATGGAGAGGAGGTGAAGGAAGAGAGTGAAGAAGGGAGGGAGGGATAGACGTCTTCCTCATCATTATTCTTACACATCCATCTGCTGGGCTTCCTCTTAAAATGGACGTTCTGTAGCTCAGGGTCCCTGGAGTTTGTGTGGACGTGCATGGGTGGACACTACTGCAGAGCATGGATCTGGTTCGTTTTAGGGGATCACAGCCCCCCACATTCCCAGCTAGCAGGATAAGACTGCCTGTCTCCAGGGTGCTGCTGGCGCCAGCAGTCAGCCATTTCTCCTTCCAATCAAGGGTTCTTTTTTCAAAATTGGGAAATCATACATTTAACCTGGCCAATTAGAAATATTGCCAGAGAGAGAGAGAGAAAGAGAGAGACAGAGAGAGAGAGACAGAGAGAGAGAGACAGAGAGAGAGAGAGACAGAGAGAGAGAGAGACAGAGAGAGAGAGACAGAGAGAGAGAGACAGAGAGAGAGAGAGAAAGAAAGAGAGAGAGAGAGAGAGAGAGAGAGAGAGAGAGAGAGAAAGAGAGAGAGAGAGAGAGAGAGAACTGAGCTGATACAATGGGGCTAAACAAGAAGATGGCTTAAGGGGCCGGGAGTTTGGCCTAGTGGTAGAGTGCTTGCCTAGCATGCACGAAGACCCGGGTTCAATTCCTTGGTACCACATACATAGAAAAAAGCCAGAAGTGGTGCTGAGGCTCAAGTGGTAGAGCTCTAGCCTTGAGAAAGTCCAAGGAAAGGGTTCATGCCCTGAGCTCAAGCCCAGGACTGGCAAAAAAAAAAAAAAAAAAAAAAAAAGATGGCTTAAGCTTAAGACTTCATTATCAGCCATGAAGCAAAACCATAGAAAGACTCCTAAAAAAATTCTTTGCAATTCAAGAAAGATAGCTGGGCACGATGGCTCACACCTGTAATCTTAGCTACTCGGGAGGCTGAGATCTGAGGATCTCAGTTCAAAGTCAGCATGGGCACTAAAGACCATGAGACTCTTTATCTCCAATTAACCACTACAAAACCAGAAGTGGTGCTGAAGCTCAAGGGTAGAGCAGTAGCCTTGAGCAGAAGAGCTCAGGGACAGTGCCCAGGACCAAGGATAGGGTGGTAGCCTTGAGCTGAAGAGCTCAGGGACAGTACCCAGGCCCAGAGTCCAAGCCCCATGACCACAAAAAAGAAAGGAAGGAAGGAAGAGAAGAGAAGAAAAAAAAGAAAAGAAAGATATTCCTTCCTCAAAGGAGGAACCCAACTTTTCTGGATGTTCGAGTCCTTCTTATTAAAAGGAGAGGGAGAGTGACCTTTGGTGGAGCCAGGAAGGCTGAGGAGTCATTGATGGAGTTCCTAGCACCAAATGACAGCGAGCTGAATGCATCTGCTCCTCACCCTCACCTCTTCCATTGTCCCCCGTTCCCTTTAATGAAGGCTCAGACCAGAGCAGCCAATGAGGCTTAGAAAATCCGCCCCTTGTGTGGAAGGATTTTCCATAAATCTCCCTCATTCAGACATGGACAGCCCGTGCCCTATGGAAGGAAGGCTGCCCTGGGGACCCTCGCTACCAACCGGTGCTCTCTGGCCGACGGCCCGCTCCTCTGGGCCCTTCAGAAATGGGAACCTTGGAGCTGGGTGAGCAGATGACCAGGCTCTCCCTTCCACCTCCACAGACAGGACTTGGGGCTCTTCCTGCCTAAAAAGGGCCTCAGAGTGGCCACTAGTATGGACATACAGAGAGTTCTGTTTGGGGGAGGAGCAGGGGCAGGCGTCCTGGTTGTTGAACTGTCCCTTAGCTTTTTCACTCAAGGTTGGCACTCTACCAACTTAACCCACGGCTCCACTTCTCGCTTTTTGCTGGTAAAATGGAGATGAAGAGTTTCATGGCCTTTTCTGCCCAAGGCTGATTTCAAACCATGATCCTTAGAGCTTCGCCTCTTGCATTGCTAGTATTGCAGGTGGGTGCGCTAGCTCCTAGCTTAGAAGGCTAGTTTTCCTATGTTTGTTTGTCCAGTTTTGAGGCCCCCTCATGCCCCATGGACCTTGAAAAACCTTTGAACTGAAATACAGGTTCAGTGCCCAGGATCCATAGATGCCAGCTGCATGCCCTACAGCACCACTCCCGGATGAGCTGAACACAGCGCCCTCCCTCCATAAGGACAAGTGCTTTGGGGCAGGAGGAGGAGGGGCAGAAACCCTGGCATCGACTGCTTGCAAACACCATAGAAAGCCTAGCCGGAGGGGAAAACCAGCCCTGTCCTCGGGGAGCATCCAGCCCAAAGAGGGTTAAATGACTCCTTGGCTAGACCTTGTTTTCCTGAGCAGGTGAGGGAGAAAGGATCCAGCTGTCACTTAGCAGGTTCATTAGTGATGTCTGCTGGGGCCTTGCCCTCCCCAGGGGTAATTATTAACAGGCCTCAGGTGTGAGCGAGCTCCCAGACCCAGCTCCACCCTCTCATCCAGCCACCTGGGCCAGCTGGGCATCCTGGGGGAGGAAGGGCCGAAGTCAGGACCAGACCCTGGCCTGAGTGACAATATTGACGTTTCTGGCCGCCCTCCCCCCTCTCCTCACCACCCCTGAGCCTGGCTCTGTGCTTTGATCCAATGAACCTTCCAACCACAAAGCACCAAGCTGGCCAGGGAAACTGCTTACCACCTTCTGGTTAAAGTATGGAACTTGAGCCAAATCAGAGACCCTCCCCAGAACCTCCCTGGGCCTCTCAAACCTGGGCCAAAGCCTCTTGCCTGGTCAGCAGGAATTTCCCACATTTGCTGAGATTTCTGTTTATCTCCCCCATTAGCTCAACAAGCATCCATGGAAAGATGACCAAGGTGATTAGTGCCCAGAGGCAGAGGCCAGGAGTGTGGCTGGAGAAGGCGTGACTCAGATCAGGGACACAGCAGAAATTGTGGGAAATTGTGTGAGACCAGAGAGGAAGGAGCCCAGAGTACACCCGCCAACGTCAGTGGCAAGGGATCCAGAAAGCAAGAGATGGCTTTAGCCTTTACTTGTGGGAAAGGATCCAAATCAATGCTCCTGCTACTGAAAGTGGCTCTCAAAGCAGGCATGGCAAGAGGTGGTTGGGGGTGGAACCCTATCTGAGCCTCAAGCCAGGGAGAGCGTGGGGAGGAAATGGTCGGAGCAGGTCTTAGAAACTTTTTCAGTATCATATCCTAAAGTAGCCATCAGGCCATCAATGGACTCCCAATTCTTTTGACTGTACATTTTTCTTAATTAAAAGTCTGTGAGGCCGGGAGTTTGGCCTAGTGGTAGAGTGCTTGCCTAGCATGCACAAAGACCAGGGTTCAATTCCTCAGTACCACATATACAGAAAAAGCTGGAAGTGGTGCTATGGGGCTTGAGAAAGCCCAAGGACAGGGCTCAGGTCCTGAGTTCAAGCCCCAGGACTGGGGCTTGTCTGTGACACACAAGCAGGTGTGGTGGACATACCTGTAATCACAGCCACAGGAAAGCTGAAGCAGGAGGGTTATGTGTTTGAGGTTAGCCTGGGCTCCATAGCAAGGTTCTGCCTCAAAATGTAAACGTTGATACCATGATATTCACATATCCTTATTGAATTTGCTAATGAGTTAGGGTGTTATTTTTAAATGCACAGCAAAAATGGACACTTTCTAAAGGATGAAAGAATAAAGAGAAGGTTCCAGTGTCTGCCCATGTATCAACAGCTGTCCTTGCCCACCCCGTCGGAAGACCACTGATTTACTTCACGAGTGTGAGTGACACATTTCTAACTAAGCTCATTACATGAGCAAATCTTCCTGTGTTTGCAAGTTCAACGTCAGCCAGTCCTCCCTTGTTAGCATTAAGATTAGTGGCTATCTCGAAATTAGTTTGAACTTGAGCTGACCCTCCAGCTGGGGTAGAGATGGTGGTGGTGCTGGCATGTCAGCTGACAGCAGGCCCGGTGCCCCACCCCCGCCTCTCCCTCCCCGCCTCGCCCCTGCCTAGGCAACTCTGTCCCCTGATCCTCCTGCTACCACACTTCACGCTAACAGTGATCTTCCTCCAGGCCTTCTGGAACTCCACGCTGGCCCACCTCTGAGCTCCCCCCGCCCCCAACATGGTTACCTCCATTCTGGAACATACTATGCTGCCCTAGAATGCTGCATGGAGTCCTGGGCCTCCCTTACTAGGCCGTGGATTTGTGCAAGGTTAGGAGCAGGCATCTGCAGACCTGGACACGCCTAACCACCCCTTCCAGCCCTGCTTGTGCTGCTGCTGGGAGCCCCTCGGGCCTGGGGTGGGGGAGCAGCCCTTCCTCAGAACCCCTCAACCAATGACTATAGGATATGGGTGCTCACTATCACCCTTGGTCCCTGGGTTCATAACCCACGACTTGTGCTCCTGGCTGCCTCCCAGAGGCCTCCAGTCACCCAAGACAGTTGCCGGCCTGACAACACGCCTGTACTGGGCTTCCTTCCTTCCCTGTCTCACATTCCGGGCTTTCCTGAGCTCATCTCCCATATAATGCTGGTATCTTTATTTCAGGGAAAGCTGCCCGAGATAACGGATGTGTCAACACGGAGCCCTCAGTACATTTTAATTCATGAGGATCCCAGAGGGCTCTTGGGGAGGGGGAAGGGACAGCCCTGACCACAGCCAGCCCTGCATTTCCTAAGCTGGTGGAGTGAGCAGGACTGATAGGTTGAAGGTGGACAGGCAGGGTTGGAAGTGGCAGGCTAAGAGAGATGGCATTGGGCATTCCCCATTCCAGACAGCAGGTGGGACCCAGCTGAGCAGTGGCTGGCAATGAGGAAGCCCTGGTGACTCCTCTCACCCCTGCCCTGCCTGGCTCCTCCTCCCCGGACTCCTGACGTCTGGCAGCCAGCCTGAGGCCTGGCGTCTGGGAGGAGGGGCTTCTCAGAAAAGCCAGGCCCGTGCTCGTGCTTGGGAGCCGTCCTCCTTAAGATCTCCCCCAAGACAGACAGTCCACTGGACTTCTGGGAAAGCTAACGCCTCCAGCCAGCCTTCTCCCTTCTCCCTCTCATCTCCTTTTCCTGGAAAGGTAGGAGGCAAGAGGAAGGAGCTGTCATTCTCCTTGGCCACTGCTGACCAGAGGCCATTAAAGACAGGTGGGAAGCCGGGATGCTGGTGTCTCATGCCTGTAATCTTAACTATTCAGGAGGCTGAGATGTGAGGACTGCGGTTCAAAGCCAGCCTCAGGATAAGGTCCATGAGTCTCCTATCTCCAGTTACTCACCAAAATGCCCCAAGTGGAGTTGTGGCTCAAGTGGTAGAGTACAAAAGCTTAGGGACAGTGCCCAGGCCTTGAGTTCAAGCCCAAGACCAGCACAAAGGTAGAGGGGGAGGGAGGAGAGATGAATCTGGATGAACTGCGAGGGGGAACAGCAATGAGTGCACTGGACATTCACATGCAACCAGAACAGGTGAGGAGGATCTTGAGAGAGTCCTTGCCTGTGACTCAGTTTCCCCAGCTATACAATGAAGGATCTGGATACTGTCTGAGGATCCGTTCACTCTGGTATCTTATGTTCCAAGTCTGAATGGTCGCTTTCTCCTCCACCCTTCAGCCCAGAGATTCTCAGAGGTCAACCTAGGCTGTTCTGGAGGCCCTGGCTGGAGTCAGTTCACCTCTGAGCGCAGGTTGGAGCCTGGCACCACGCCCCAGAGCATCTGTTCACACACATGCTCTTCAATGTGACGGTGCAACCGTGAGCTGCAAAGACTGTTCACCATTTACACACCGGCAGAGAAGAGAGGGAGTCCAGTGAGGAGCTCTGTGGCCGCAATAATCAAAATCAAGCCTGTAGGTTCAGAATTGGGTTGTCTCTGGCCTCCCCTTAGAGGAATAATTCTCAAGCAAGGCTAACAACTCCATGGAGCAGAAAGGCTCACAGAGAGTTGCTGACCTGTAGTTTTAGCTACTCAGGAAGCTGAGATCGGAGGATCATGATTCTAAGCCAGCCTGCGCAGGAAAATTCATGAGACTTTTTGTCTCTAATAAACCACCAAAAAGCTAGATATGGAGCTGTGGCTCAAGGAGTAGAACACTAGCCTTGAGCAAAAAGAGCCAAGCAAGAGTGTGATACTCTGAGTTCAAGCCCCAGTACACACACACACACACACACACACACACACACACACACACACACAATGGATCTAGTAAAACTAACCTTTCTCTCTCAGTGGGGTCTCTAGGCCCAAGACTTGACCCCAGAAAGACCAACAGTGCCCTTATTCACTCCTTTTTACCTTTCCTTCTTATGAGCCTTCCATCCCTCTCCCCTCTCCCCCTCCCCCCCACCACAGTGGCCTGAAAGAGGACTTTATGGAAGGAGTTTGATCTCAGAAAACATTTCCCTCTGGGGTGGGATCCCAGGAGCCAGGAAAAACACCCCAGCAGGTTGCTCTATATACTGGCACCACCATATATCCACAGCCGAGGAGAGAGAAACACGGGTGGCTTTTCTAAACACATTTGAATTTGGGGCAGCATTAGCTGATTGACAGTTGTCACTGGCTTAAATCAGGAGGATGGGCCCCGCCCCAAAAGCCTGGCCTCTGGGAGTCCTTCACACCCCGAGAGAATGCCACATTCTCCACACCCAGCCAGACACTCTGTAAACAAAAGCATGTCCAAATTAGAACTATAATAAGATACAATTTTTCCACCTATCAGATTGGCAAAATTCCAAAAGAAAAAAATCTAGCATACTTCCTTGGCTAGGGTGTAGGGAAGCAGCCCCCTTCTCCAACATGGTTACTGGAAGTTTAATTGTTAAAATCTTGGTGGAGAACAATTTGGCAATATGTACCAAGATAACAAACACATATGGGTTGTGAGTAACAATCCCCAGTCTAAGAATTCATTCTATAGCTACACCTCATATATTGGAAATGACACATGGGTAGAAAGAATTATTTACTATGTCATTGTTTATGAAAGCTAGAGGAAAATAATCTAATTCAAGAGAAGCTTGGTTGAATAAATGATGGATGAATCAGCCATTCAGTGAAATACTATGCAGCTATTAAAAAAAAAAAAAGGACCAGCTGGGTACAGTGTCTCACACCTGTAATTCTAGCTATTCAGGAGGCTGAGATCTGAGGATCAGGGTACAAAGCCAGCCCAGGCACTAAGGAAGGTGAGACTCTTATCTCCAATTAATCACTAGAAAATGGAAAGTGGAGCTGTGGCTCAAGGGATAGGGTGGTAGCCTTGAGCTGAAGAGCTCAGGGATACCACCCAGGCCCAGAGTTCAAGCCCCATGATCCCCCTCCCCAAAAAAGGACCAGCACATCCTTCTTCTTCTTTCTTCTTCTTCTTCTTCTTCTTCTTCTTCTTCTTCTTCTTCTTCTTCTTCTTCTTCTTCTTATTCTTCTTCTTCTTCTTCTTCTTGCCAGTCCTGAGCTTGGGCCTTCTCAAGGCTAGAGCTCTACCACTTGAGCCACAGCACCACTTCTGGCTTTTTTCTATGTATGTGATAACAAGGAATCGAACCTGGG